>NC_088331.1:26838125-27153750 GCF_036884655.1 Musa acuminata AAA Group | reverse complement strand
TGTTGACTTGATAGAATCAATTTAAACAGATGTTTCAGAAGGCAAACTTACTTCAAAATTTCCAACTAGGTGTCAAAAGAAAGATATATGAATCTAGTTTCCAAAGAACTAAGCTTTCTCTAGAGTGTTATGAGCAATTTAGTAATAGAAGGTCAGAAATTTCAGTCCCTATTTTACAGAATCTGTAGGGTTAATTGAAATATAACTCTTAGTAGGCATTTAAACTCTAAATCATTCAATATTAGTGTCAAAATAAAGATATTTGAGTCTAATTTCAAATGGATTAGGTTTTGCCTAACTCAGAGTTTAGTGCTAAAAGTTAGAACCAAAACAATGTATAGAAGTCAGATTACCGAAAAAATTTCAGATTCATGGCTTTGTATCAAAAGGAAAGAACAGTTTGGTACTAAGCTGAAATCTTTTGAATTATGAAGAATTAAAAGGAAAATATAGATTAGGAATTCTGTAGGAAGAGGTTAGAACACTTGCCTTAGATGAGTTTGATTCCCAAATATAGGGAGTTGATGCAAAACCTCAAACAAAATTTCCTCTTCTTCTTCTCCTTCTTCTTCTTCTTCTTCTTCTCCTCAAACTAACGTTGGCTGAAAAATTTCTTTTTAATGGTGCCTTAAATTACTTAGGTTTGGCTCATGCTAAAATAGTGAGGTGGCAAGCATGCATGGGGGTTTAGGTGTCAACTTTAGAATAAATGCTAAGTGGCTCATCCTTGTTAATGACACATGTCCTCCATTTTATTTTATTTTTTATTTACTCAATTCTGAATATTCTATAAATCATCTCAAACTTTTAATATTTACTCTTAGGTCCTTAGCCATAAACATTAATATAATATTATTTAATAAAAAATTATTAAATAATCCTCATATTTACAAACAAGAATTTACTAATTTTTTATTTTTAAATGGGGGATGTTACACTCTCCCCTCCTTAAAAGAAAATTTAGTCCTCTAAATTTGTCACACCTCTTTTGACGAAAAGATGAGGATAAGCTTTCTTCATTTCTTCTTTTAGCTCCTAAGTCGTTTCGTTTGTAGAATGATGCTTCCAAATTACTTTAACCAGAGTAATGATTCTATTTCTTAAGATCTTCTCTTTTTTATCAATAATCCGAATGGGCTCTTCCTTGTAAAATAAGTCTTTCTCAATCACAATCGGCTCATACTCAATAACATGAGAGGGATTAAGTATATACTTTCTGTGCATTAACACATGAAATATATCATGAATATGACACATCGATGGTGGTAAGGCAATCTTATAAGCGACAGAGCCAATTCTTTCAAGGATCTCAAAAGGTCCAATGAACCTTGAGTTTAACTTTCCTTTCTTTCCAAATCTAGCAACGCCTTTGGAAGGGGAGACCTTTAGGAATACAAAATCCCCTACTTGTAACTCGATATCTCGTCTTCTGTTATCAGCATAGCTCTTTTGCCGACTCTGAGCAGCCTTTAGCCTTTTTATGATAACCTGAATCTTTTCAGTAGTCTCTTGTACTTTATCTGGTGCTAACAACTTTCTATCACCAACTTCCTCCCAACATATAGGCGTTCTGCATTTTCGCCCATACAATGCCTCATAAGGAGCCATCTGAATGCTCGAATGGTAACTGTTATTGTAAGTGAACTCAATAAGAGAAATATCTTTATCTCATTCACCTCTCCAATCCATAACATAGGCTCTAAGCAAATCCTCAAGTATTTGAATTGTTCTTTCAGATTGACCATCGGTCTGAGGGTGATAGGTAGTGCTAAACTTTACTTTGGTGCCCATAGAATCTTGTAATCTCCTCCATAATCTAGAAAGAAATCTGGAGTCTCTATCTGAGATAATCTCCTTCGGGACACAATGAAGTCTTACTATTTCATCAACATACAAATCTGCAAGCTTATCAAGAGAACAAGTCATATTGATTAGTAAGAAATGTGTAGATTTGGTTAACCTATCAACAATGACCCAAATAGCATCGTGCTTTCTAGAGGTTCTGGGTAGTCCTGAAACAAAGTCCATAGTAATACATTTCCATTTCCATTCAGGAATATCTAAGGGCTATAACAAACCTCTAGGTCTCTGGTGTTCTGCTTTGATTTGCTGACAAGTCAAACACCTTGAAACATATATTGCAATCTCCTTCTTCATGCCTTTCCACCAATAATGACTTTGGAGATCTCTGTACATTTTTGTGCTACCAGGATGCATAGTGTACTTTGAATTGTGGCCTTCGTTCAAGATATGGTTCTTGATATCTGAGTCATTTGGAACACATATTCTATCCCCAAGTCTCAATAGGCCATCATCTGAAATTTGAAAATTCAACTTCAATCCCTTTTCAACTTCATTCCTCAAGTATATTAAATGTGGATCTCGTAGTTGTCCTTCTTTAATTTATTGAATGAGATCAGTTTGCACTTGAATAGAGGCCATCAGCATTATTGAGTCTTGCCCTTTCCTTATTACATTCGAATCATAATTTCTTTCTAATAGCTTCCATTGCTTCACAACCAGACTAGCCATAAAACTGGTAGATTTTCTACTAAGTGCGTTAGCTACAACATTTGCTTTACCTGGGTGATAACGGATGGTACAATCATAATCCTTCAGAAGTTATATCCATCTTCGCTGCCTCATATTTAACTCCTTCTATGTAAAAATGTACTTTAAACTCTTGTTATCAGTAAAGATATCAAATGTCCGCCCATACAAGTAATGTCTCCAAATCTTTAGAGCAAAGATGATTGCTGCCAATTCTAAATCATGAGTCAGATAATTCAATTCATAACTCGTTACCTGCCTTGAAGCATAAGCAATTACTTTCCCTTCTTGCATCAAAACACATCCAAGGCCCTTTCTTGAAGCATCAGTATAAACTACAAATCCTTCATTATCACTTGGAATAGTGAGAATAGGGGTACTAGTTAATATTCTTTTTAATTCTTGGAAACTTTGCTCACAATCACCACTCCATTCAAATTTTGCATTCTTTTGAGTCAGTTTGCTAAGGGGATGAGCAATTTGAGAAAATCCCTCCACAAATCTCCTGTAATAACCTGCCATGCCCAAGAAACTTCTAATTTCTGTTACATTTGTTGGCACTTCCCAATTAACTACTGCTTCCACCTTCTTTGGATCAACAGATATACCCCTTTCTGAAATCACGTGGCATAAGAAAGCAATTTCCTTCAACCAAAATTCACATTTGCTGAACTTTGCATACAGCTTCTTTTCTCTTAGTATAGATAATACATCTCTCAAGTGTTTATCATGCTCTTGATTACTTCTTGAATATACTAATATGTCATCAATGAATACAATTACACAATCATCTAAGAGTGGCTGAAATATTCTATTCATTAGTTCCATAAAAGCTGCAGGAGCATTAGTCAAGCCAAAAGGTATAACTAAAAATTCGTAGTGACCATATCGAGTCCCAAAGGCTGTTTTTGGAACATCCTCCTTCTTGACCTTCAACTGATAGTAACCTGATCTTAGATCAATCTTGGAGAATACTTGTGCACCCTGCAATTGATCAAACAAGTCATCAATCCTAGGTAGGGGATACTTGTTTTTTATGGTCACTTGATTCAACTGTCTATAATCAATACAAAGCCTCAACGTCCCATCCTTCTTCTTAACTAATAGCACTGGAGCACCCCACGGTGAGACGCTGGGTCGAATGAAACCCTTATCTAACAACTCTTGTATTTGCTTCTTCAATTCCTCGAGCTCAAGTGGTGCCATTATGTAGGGAGGCTTAGATATTGGGGCTATCCCAGGGACTAAATCAATGGCAAATTCTCCCTCTCTATTTGGAGGTAAACCAAGCAATTTGTCTGGAAATACATCAGGGAACTCTTTGACCACTGTAATTTCATTTAGGTGAGTTTCTTGATTTGAATGCTCCTTTACACACACAATGTAACAAAAACAACCCTTTTGCATAATACGATAAGCTTGAAGTGTTGATATCAAGCAAGGAGGCAAATCATGCCTAATACCCTCAAAGTAAAATATAGGCTGATCTGCTATGCAGAAAGTAATTATTTTTGTATAACAATCAATACTAGCATGATAGGAAGATAGCCAATCCATGCCAAGTATAATATCAAAACCTTGGATTTCTAGGAGTATCAAATCGGCAAGGAGTTCATGTTCTCCAATAGAAATCAAACAAGATGGATAAACCAGATTTGTAGTCAAGGAATCCCCAACAGCAGTAGTTACGTGTAGCAAATAATTCAATGGTTTAGGTTGAATGCCCGAGTGACAAGCAAAATATTGAGAAACAAAAGACAAGTTGGAGCCAGGATCAAACAAAACTTTTGCATTTCTATTAGAAACATGTAGAATACCTTCAATCACTAATTTAGAGGCTCTTTAATCTTGTTCTGTGATAGCATATACTCTAGTATGGGCTGTCGGCTTAGGAAGTAGCGGCTCTTTCTTCTTGTTTAGTGGGCAGTCTTTGACTTTATGATCTAACTTTCCACAGGCAAAACAGGCTCCAGTCACCCGAAAACACTCACTAGTTTCATGATTACGTCCACATTTCGTACACGATAGAGTTCTTTGTGATGGAGTTCCTTCCTCAAATCTAGGTACCTTTACCTTCTTGTTACTTCTTTCTGCTTCATTTCCTCTCTTACTTTTACCAACAAACTTATCCTTGCTATTCTTGTCCCTAATTTCTTGGATCTCCTCTAAGTCTTTTTCAAGTATGAAAGCTCTTTCTACTATATCAGTGTATACTTGGAGTTTTAAAATTGATATCCGGCTTCTTATTATCGGTCTTAATCATCTTTCAAATCTTTTTGCTTTCCTATATTCAACATCAATCATATGTGTGGCAAATCTAGAGAGCTCGGTGAATTTAGACTCATATTTGGCTACTGTCAAATTTCCCTGGATGAGATTTAGGAATTCCAATTCTTTTTGCTCTCTGATACAATCTGGAAAATATTTATCATTGAACTTTTCTGTAAATACCTTTCAAGTGATTGGTGTAACATCCCTCATTTCTGAATTTTCGTATAAGTTTCTAATTGTAATGTAAGTATCTATTTTAAATTTGATAAAAAGTCAAAGTATGAATCTGAGAACTTATTCATAAGATTTGGGGGATTTGTTCAAACAAAAATTGGAGGACCTAATCGTAAATATAATAAATACAAGGACTAAACTGCAAAATGCACAAAATGACAAATCCCACCGTTTAAGCCTCTCTGCCTTTGTTCTTAAGGAAGCAGAGAAGGCAACTGCGTGGATGATCAGGGAAAGAAAGAAAGAAGGAAGAAGAAGAAGAAGAAGAAGAAGAAGAAGAAGAAGAAGAAGAAGAAAAGAAGAAGAAAAAATTGGGGCTTTGAGGTTTCTTACTCAATCTTCTCAATTGGGGGTCAAAAATTCTCTAAGGCAAGTGTTCTAACCCCATCCTACAGAATATTAGCTTCTGTTCTTATGTTGATTCAAAAAGATCTGAAAGATTTCCATTTAGAACCGGAAATGTCTCTCTTTGGACATAGAATCATGGATTCTGAAATTTTTCGGTAAACTGACCCCTATATACTGTTCCAGCTATAATTTTTGGTACGAAAAGTAGATTTAGGCAGAAAATAGTTTGTTTGAAAACATACTCTTATATCTTTCTTTTGACACAGAATTTGAAGATTTTGAACACTGACTACTTACCCAAACATCTGTTTCTAATGAGCCAATAGATGCTGCAAAACAGGGATCAAAATTTCTGACCTTTTAATACTAAAATACCGATAAGTCCCTGTTGGATATTCTGATTTATACCAAAATAACTTCATCCGAAACTAGACTTGTAAACCTTTCTTTTGACATATAGTTTGAAAATTTTGGAATTCAAATGCCTACCCTATTATGTGCTGAATCCGACCCTATGTATTCTGGAAAACAGTGATTGTGTTTTTGACCTTGTGTTACCAAATCAAAGGTAACTCTTTGTTGGAAACCATGATTCGTACGAAACTTGTTTCAACAGAAAATAGATTGATATATCTTTCAAAAATAGCTTTCTTATGGGTATTGGAGCATAATTGATAATCTGAAGTATTTGTTCTATGTGCCACTGGAATTCTGTCAGAAATCGAGCTTTGGTCGATTTCGCGTATTCTATTTCATTCCTTTGGATATTGAATTCATCTAACCTTCTTATTTGAATTGAACTAAATATGATTGCTTGGAATCCCTATATAATCTTGCTTTCATTTCATTCCAAATTTGAATACATTTGTGAGAGATTTGTTCCTTGCATCGTATTGTCTCGAAAAGGCACATGTACGGTTTGTTGTTCCGCGTGTGCTTCCGATATATGCTACTTATTGTTAAAACTACCCTCTTGTGCTCTGGTATTGTGGGATTATCTGGACCTTTGCCAGAAATGATAAAGGGTATGTGTTTAGAGCTTGCGATGCTCTGCCGGCCCCCTTTGGCTTCACCTAGATGTGGGTGGATGGAGCTCCCAGACGTGGGAGACTTCTGTCTGGTGGTCATTCAGAAATTGATGAATCACGTTCTGTCTGAGGTCCCACTACACCTTCTGTATGTTTGATATGATATCCAGAGCTTTGGTTATGTGTTTATGTACATGCTTTGGATAAGAATGATATGAATGCAACGTTAAAGACGATGTTTGAGCTTTTGTTCGGTATTTGTTATTGATATGCTCCGAACTGTTTCATTCATTGTTGATATGCTTTGAAATGTTCCATACGCCATTGATATGCTCCAAAACATTTCATATGCCATTGATAAGCTTCGATATGTTTCATTTGTCATTGATATGCTCCAATTACTCTATGCCCCATCTGTTATGAACCAATTATGTATGATTGAAATGACAATTGTGATTCTGCACCTAATGATATTACGTCTATGAATTATTATGTTCTGCCTTGCATTTTGAAACTTTATCTCTTTGGAAATTGTCCTCTTTTATCTGGATATGTTAGTCACTTGCTGAGCTCTATATGCTCACCCCGTTGTTGATAAATTTTTCAGGATAGCATATCGCTTGCTTAACTGTTAAGATTGGGCTGAGGCAATGGAAAGTTTAGAAGATTTTGGACAGATCTTTATTAGCATATATGTATTTGTTGTATAAGCCACTCTGCATCTAATGAAATGTTGACGATGAATCTAAACCTGTGGATTTTGTGTAAGTTAAAGGATCCCTCATGTTTAGGATTTTTGGAATGTTAAGTTAAATTCATGTAATGATATGAACTTATGGTTATCGTTGGTTTGGTGACTGCATAGACTTCCCCACTTGTGAATTAATGTTGTGGTTATTATTTTGATGAGTTGAGTTCAGATTGTATGAATTATCGAGTGATGTGTGGTATTTTTATTAACTGCACAGGGTTATAAATTTGTAGACTATAGAGGTGAAATTTTGATCTGAATGTTTTCTTAGTGACCTCAAATGTGTGTTTGGATCCTGGATTAGTTGTGATGAAAAATTTAATATTATCGATATTTTGAGGGGTGTGACAATTGGCTCCTATCGAGCTTCAGAAATCCTCTTCATGGTTCGCCACTAGTGCTCAGCCTCTCCTTCTAGCATGAAGGTAGCAAGAGAAACCTTTTTATCATCTGGGCAATTTAAAACATCAAATATTTTCTCCATCCGCATCATCCATTGTTCTGCTACCATTGGAACAGGCTCACCACCAAAACTGGGAGGACTAAGCTTCTTAAACTATTCAATTCCCATCCCAGTCTGGTTTGAATTCCCACCTTCATCATTTCTTCCTTGTCGGACTTGTTGTTGCATTACTTGTTTCATCGCCTCTAGAGTTATCATAATTCTACTCAATTGATCAGAAGTAGATGCAATAGGAGAACCAGATGACCTTGTCATCCTTGCTTCCTAAAAATAACAAAAAAAAACTTTTGATTAGTCTCTAAATTGAAATCACAAAACCTCAAAATTTATTACACATCTAGCATATCAAAATTCTTAGAAATCCTCAAATCATGCTCTGATACCAACTTTGTCATGCCCCCCCGAATTATCACATTCAGGAAATGTGACCCTGTCTAAAATCAATAATATTATAATTCATCATCAATTCAATCCAGGATCCAATCTAACAATTTGAGGATACTAAGAATCATTCAAAAATCAATATTCACAATTCATAAACTTGTACGTTACATAAATCATAATCCACTTTACTCAGAGATTCACAAAATCCAAAGGCAACTCAACTAAACATCAACCACAACACAAATCCATAAACATAGAAGTATATACAATCACAAAAAGATAATTATTTACCATGAGTACTTATCCTTATACAACTTAAACTTATCATTCCATACATATGAGCGGTCCTTTAAACTTTTACAACACATAAGTATCAACAAATCCTTAACATTACATCAGAAGTAAAGTTTACTATACACAAAAACCATCATCCAACAAAATTAGCTAAAAAATCTTCTAGCCTTTCACTACTTTAACCCAATTCTAGCTTTTCGGTGCGTGACAAGCTACCCTGAAAAATTTATATAGCAACGGGGTGAGCATAAAGAGCTCAGCAAGCGTCTAACATATCCATGGCGATAGGAGAAGTTCAAGCAGGCTTAGTATCAAGTTACAAAAGTAGAAATATAAGTGTTCATTTGAAGTCATCTCATTTGATATAAAATCACAAAGGTTTACCTTGTTCAAAAACAAGCATTAGACATAACAATAGGAGAAAGGAAATTGGAATATTTCATTGGCAAAAGAAGCATTTAGGCATGTATCAAATGACACATGAAGCATTTAGGTGCATATGAAAGACATAAGAGTGTTTGGGGGCATAATAATGACAAACGAAACACTTCAAAGTATAACAAGTGAACCGAATAATAAACACAAGCTGTATGTCATTTTTGATGTAGCATGCATTCCATTTTTATCCAAAGAATAATATGAACTCATAAACAAAGCTTTGGATATCATATCAATAAACATAGAGGGCGCTGTGGGACCACATACATAATGTGATTCATCCATTTCTGGATGACCACCAAGCAAAAGTCTCCCACGTCTGGGAGCTCCATCCACCCACGTCTGAGTGAAGTCAATGGGGTCGGCAGAGCAATCGCGGGCTCTAAGCATAACTCCTTTTACCATTTCTAGCAAAGGTTCACAATATCCCACAAGACACCACAGTACAAAAGGGTAGTATGAACAATAACATTGACACATATCAGAAGCACATGCGGAACAACAAAGATATGCATGTGCCTTTATCAAACAAGGAAATGCAAACAAAGCATTACATAATAAATGTCAGTTATATAATAATTTCAGGATGAATAATACAAGAACTTCAAAGGACTAATATAAAGCTCAATTGAAGAAGAATTTAGCAGAAATCATATTTCCAATAGGATGAAAATTGAATAGGCAAAACCCAACAAAGTTTTCAATTATGAGAGAATTTGAATGGTATATTTTCTGAATTGGTTGAGTGATCAAATATGCTCCAAATCACTAATCATTGGAAAGCTGTATCAATCTATTTTCCGATGAACTCAGATTTATAATTTTTTGAGTTCTTGACAGGAAGTTACAATAAATAGAGTAAAGGAAGGTCAGAATTGATCATCCCTGTTTTGCAAACTTGATAGAATCAATTTAAATAGATGTTTCAGAAGGAAAACATACTTCAAAATTTCCAACTAGGGGTCAAAAGAAAGATATACGAATCTAGTTTCCAAAGAACTAAACTTTGTATACTTCAGAATTTTCTCTAGAGAGTTATGAGCAATTTAGTAACCGTAGGTCAGAAATTTCAGTCCCTATTTTGCAGAATCTATAGGGTTAATTGAAACAGAAGTCTTAGTAGGCATTTAAACTCCAAATCATTCAATCTTAGTGCAAAATAAAGATAATTGAGTCTACTTTCAAAGGGATTAGGTTTTGCCTAAATCAGAGTTTAGTGTTAAAAGTTAGATCCAAAACAATGTATAGAAGTCAGATTACCTAAAAAATTTCAGATTCATGGCTTTGTATCAAAAGGAAAGAATAGTTTGGTACTAAGCTGAAATCTTTTGAATTATGAAGAATTAAAAAGAAAACAGAGATTAGGAATTCTGTAGGAAGAGGTTAGAACACTTGCCTTAGATGAGTTTGATTCCCAAATATAGGGAGTTGATGCAAAACCTCAAACAAAATTTCCTCTTCTTCTTCTTCTCTTCTTCTTCTTCTCCTCAAACTAACGTTGGCTGAAAAGTTTCTTTTTAATGGTGCCTTAAATTACTTAGGTTTGGCTCATTCTAAAATAGTGAGGTGGCAAGCATGTATGGGGGTTTAGGTGTCAACTTTAGAATAAATGCTAAGTGGCTCATCCTTGTTAATGACACATGTCCTCCATTTTATTTTATTTTTTATTTACTCAATTCTGAATATTCTATGAATCATCTCAAACTTTTAATATTTACTCTTAGGTCCTTAGCCATAAACTTTAATATAATATTATTTAATAAAAAAATTATTAAATAATCCTCATATTTACAAACAAGCATTTACTAATTTTTTTTTTTTAAATGGGGGATGTTACAAATATGATATTGCATGATAATAGAAACTTTTAGCATCAAGGCAAACAATTTTCAATATAGAATTCAAGTGAATGATCAATGAATCAAGAAAGTCCGAAAACAAGATTTAAGAAATTCATGCATTCGGACAAGTCAACATTCCTAATTCTCTTCTAATAAAATTAAATTATTCTTTACATAATGGTTTTATAAAATTATTGGCCAATTGATGTTTTATATCAATAAACTCTAGTATTACATCATGATTAGTGACATAATCTCATATAAAGTGATGCCTAATGTCAATATGTTTTGTTCTAGAGTATTGAATGAGATTCTTTGTTAAACATATTACACTTGTGTTATCACATTTAATGGAAATATTTTTAAGATGAATTTTATAATCCTCTAAAGTGTTTTTCATCCATACAACTTGTGCACAGCATGCACTAGCTACAATATACTCGGCTTCGGTTGTTGATAGTGCAACCGAGTTTTGTTTCTTAGATGACCAGGAAACAAGGGCATGTCCTAAAAATTGACATGTTCTTATGTGCTTTTTCTATCTAGTCTACATCCAGCAAAATCCGCATCAGCATAAGCAATTAACTCAAAATTCTCAGATTTTGGATACCATAATCCTATATTTGTGGTTCCTTTAAGATATCTAAGTATTATTTTAACTGTTTTGAGTTGAGATATCTTAGGATTAGATTGAAACCTAGCACAAAGTCCTACACTAAACATGATATTAGGTCTAGTTGCTGTGAGGTAAAGTAAACTTCCTATCATACCCCTATAAGTTTTTTGATCGAAGCTTTCTCCACTTTCATCAATTTCTAACTTAGTGGAGGTGCTCATAAGAGTATTGATAGCTTTTGAGCTATCCATATTAAACATTTTTAGCAAATCTAAAGTGTATTTTGTTTGACTAATAAAGATGCCATTACTTATTTATTTGATTTGTAAACCCAAAAAGATGGTTAATTCTCCCATCAAACTCATTTCAAATTCAAGACTCATACTCTTAGCAAATGATTCATAAGGAGATTCATTTGTGGAACCAAAAATAATATCATCAACATAAATTTGAACAATAAAAAAATTATTTTTAAAATTTTTGATAAACAATGTAGTATCGACCTTGCCTTTAAAGAAATTATTTTTAATAAGAAATGAACTAAGTCTCTCATACCAAGCCCTTGGGGCTTATTTTAAACTATAGAGAGCTTTAGTTAATTTAAATGCATGATTAGGGAAACTATTATTCTCAAATCTAGGAGGTTGTTCAACATAAACTTCTTCGGAAATAACGCCATTAAGAAAAGTACTTTTAACATCCATTTGAAATAACTTAAAATTACTACTACTAGTATAGGCAAGGAGCATTCTTTTGGCTTCTAATCGAGCCACAAGAGCGAAGGTTTCTTCATATTCGATACCTTCTTCTTGGTTGAAACTTTTGGCCACTAATCTAGCCTTGTTTCTAACCACGATACCAGATTCATCTTGCTTGTTTCTAAAGACCCATTTAGTACAAATAACTAAATAGTCATTTGGCCTAGGAACAAGCTTCCACACCTCATTTCTCTCAAATTGATTTAACTCATCTTGCATTGCGATAATCCATGAATCATCTTTCATGGCTTTGTCAATACATTTTGATTCAATTTGGTAGAGAAAAGTGGCGTTGGCACAAAAATTTTTAAGAGAATAACATGTTTGAACCCCCTTAGATGTGTCTCCTATGATTAGCTCCTTAGGATGAGCATCTACATACTTCCAATCCTTTGGTAAGGATGTTTTGGAAGTGGATGCATCCAAGTTGCTAGTTGGAGACGGGGTTTCATTTAAATTCAATGTATCAAAGTTAACATCATCATCAAAATCATTTTTCTTAATTTTGAAAATCTCATTAAAAATAATATGAATGGATTCTTCTATAATTAAAGTTCTTTTATTGAGGACACAAAATGCTTTAGAAATCGAAGAATAGCCAAGAAAAATTCTTTCATCAGATTTAGCATCAAATTTTCCTAAGGCATCTTTTTCATTCAAGATAAAACACTTACACCCAAAAACTTTAAAATATTAAACATTAAATTTTTTATTGTTCCATAACTCATAAGGAGTTTTGGTGAGTAATGGTCTGACTAAAACTCTATTCATTACATAGTAAGCTGTGTTTAAGGCTTTGGCCTAAAAATATTTGGGTAGGCTATGTTCATTCAACATGGTTCTTGTCATTTCTTGTAAATTTCTATTCTTTCTTTCTACTATTCAATTTTGTTGAGGATTTTTTGGAGTAGAGAAGTTGTGATTGTATCCATTAGATTCATAAAATTCTTGGAAATCACGGTTTTGAAATTCACCACCATGATCAATTCGAATTGATGAAATCATAAAACCCATTTCATTTTGAACAAGTTTACAAAACTTGGTGAAATATCTAAAGCATTCACTTTTGTGTTTCAAGAAATAAGTCCATGTGTATCTACTATAATCATCTACAATGACAAAAGCGTATTTGTTACCTCCTAGGCTTAATGTAGAGATTGGTCCGAATAAGTCCACATGGATCAATTGCAAAGGTCTAGAGGTGCTTATTTGATTCTTAGGTTTGAAGCTACCTTTTATTTGTTTTTCTAATTGACAAGCATCATACACATTATCTTTGACGAACTTGATATGAGGAATTCCTCTTACAAGTTCTTTGGATGAAATTTGGGTGATTAGTTTCATGCTAGCATGACCTAATCTCCTATGTCAAAGCTAAGATCATCATTCAAAATCGAAAAACACATTTCATTACAAAGGTCATTAATGTCAATGGTGTATACATTATTTTATTTTAATACAATCATAAATGTGTTTTTATGTGGATTTTCAATAATGCAAGCATTAGATTCAAATTTAACAATATATCCTTTATCAAATAATTGACTAATGCTCAAGAGGTTATGTTTTAAACCATCAACTAACAAAACATCTTTAATAAAGAAGTTGGATTTGTTACCTGTAGTTCCTTTACCAATGATTTTACCCTTATTGTTGTCTCCAAAGGTGACATTTCCTTCGTCTATACTAGTGAGCTTAGAGAATTGAGATGGATCTCCGATCATATCCCTTGAGCATCTACTATCAAGGTACCATCTCTTTCTCCTAGCTTGTGATGGTATACGTTTCTACAAAAGATGATGATTTTTATATACCCATTTAATCTTAGGTGCCTCCAAAATCGATCTAAATTGCTTATCATGTTGCATGGAGTTCTTTATGGTTCATTTTGGAATCTAAATCAATTTGTTTGGACTAACTTTCTTGAATGGACAATGATAAGCTCTATGTCCATATTTGCAACAAAAGTTGTATTTATTTTGATGTGAAATATGCAAGATAGGACTTTTAATAAAGGTGTTTGGATTTTGGTGAGAGCTTCTCACAAATCCGATTCCACTTTTTTTATGAACGTGACCCTTATTGGTAAGAATCATGTTCAAGGACTTACTACCTGTTGAATCTCGTATTTTGATGATGAAACTACTTGATATATGTTTATGATTTAATCTGCGTTTTGAGTGACGCAGGATGCTTCGATCAGGATGAGACAATTAAAGTAGGAAAATCATGTTGTGCCGAAGGAACATGTCAGAAGATTGGACGTCGGGCCGGTGGATCGGTCGACGTATCGACAGAAGGCTTCGGGCCGTGGATTTGGGCATCGGGCCAAGAAGAGCGGGTATTGTGCCAAGGATATCGGAGTTGCGGAGTCAACTGGCCGATTGGGCAATAGGCTACAGGAGAGGACGATGCGCCGAAGAATCGGACGAAGCGTCGAGAGACCAATGACATGTCGGACAACTTGGTTAATTGCTTAGGATTAATTGTCTCGATCGAAGTTTTGTTTTGTTGTGCAGGATTAACTACGATGAGAGTAAGACAAGCAGCAGGTGTTGCGCCGGAGTCAAGATCATGATCACGTTGGGAGTTCGAGAGTTCGACGGAAGTTCGGACGGTCGTCGGAGGTTCAGCGAGAACAGATCCGAGAAGTCCAGAAGCTTGCCAAGCGAAGCTCGTCGGAACTCGCCAAGTGGATCGTCGCAAAGTCCAGGAGTATGCCGGATGTCCGCAGAAGGATCACCGAGGGTTTATCGGATGATCGACGGAAGTTGGCCGGAAACTCGCCGGAAGAAGCGATTGACGCATCGGAGCAAAGCTGCAGAAGTTGTCTTAGAGTTAATCATAGTTAGCATGATGATTAAGCATGAAAATGGGAGGTGAACCCATTAGCTTAATCTTGGGGCAATTGGGCCCCTGAAAAGATTCAAATTGGGCCGAATGGAGTGAACCATTCGGACCCTGATTGCACCAGGCGGTGCAACCGCCCCAGCCAGGAGGTGGAACCGCCAGGGGTGCGAGGCTGGGAGGTGCAACCGCCCCAGCCAAGAGGTTGCACCGCCAGAGCTCAAGTTCCGAGCTCTGCCAGGCGATGCAACCACCGAGCTCAGTCTTCGAGCTCTGGCAGAGAGGTGCATCAGCCTGAGCTCAGTCTCGAGCTCTGCCAGGTGATGCATTCACCAAGCTCAGTCTTCGAGCTCTGGCAGAGAGGTGCATCAGCCTGAGCTCAGTTTCAAGCTCTGCCAGGTGATGCAACCACCGAGCTCAGATTTCGAGCTCTGCCAGGTGATGCAACCACCAAGCTCAGTCTTCGAGCTCTGCCAGGTGATGCAACCATCGAGCTCAGTCTTCGAGCTCTGGCAGAGAAGAGTAATCGCCTGAGCTCAGTCTTCGAGCTCTGCCAGGCGGTGCCACCTCTCCAGTCAAGAGGTGCAACCGCCTGATCCCAGAATTCTGGGATTTGATCAATTTGATCGTTTTGAGCTCGAATTTTGAATTGGGTTGGGGCCTATAAATACCCCACCCATTCAGCACTGAAAAGATACAGACCTACACCGAAATCTTGATCTTTTCTGTGATTCTAAGAGCTCAAAAGTGTTGTAAATCCTTTAAGTCTCCTCCTTCTGTTCTTCAAGTTTTCAGTTGTAAAGTGAGGAGAGAAAGGTCTGTAAAGGTTGTCTCCTGAGCCTGTCAAAAGGAGAGAAACTGTAAAAGGGCAGTTAGCCTTCGCCCATTGAAGGAAGGCACCTAGTTGACGTCGGCAACCTCATCGGTGGAGGAAGCCAAAAGTGGAGTAGGTCAAGGCTGACCGAACCACTCTAAATCTCTGGTTTGCGTTTATTTTCGAGCACTTTATCATTACTGCAAACCTCCCTCATCACTACTGCTCTCTGCGCTTTCACGAACAAGTTCTAAGTGCTGTTCTTCCAAATCTGCATTCAGACGTAAATTCGTATTTTCATACATTACAGTTTACGTTTACGTTTGATTCTGCAGAACTGTTTTCCGTGCTTTTACGAACGAGCTTCTTTGCAGTTTACGCTTACATTTTAATCCTATTAATAACTGCAATCTGTCCTCTCCGATTTTACGAACGAGTTTCAACATTTAGACGTAAAACTGCATTCAGACGTAAATCGGCTTTCCTCGCTCAATCATCAGATTTCAGTTCACGTTTACGTCTTGATTTCAACTGCATACTACCTTCTGCGAGTATACAAACGAGTTTCAAAGTTTAGGCATAAATCTGCGTCTAGACGTTAAACTGCGTTTAGACGTAAATCTGCGTTTAGACGTAAAACTGCGTTTAGACGTAAAACTGCGTTTAGACGTAAATCTGCATTTAGACGTAAAACTGCGTTTAGACGTAAATCTGCGTTTAGACGTAAATCTGCGTTTAGACGTAAATCTGAGTTTAGACGCAAAACTGCGCTTAGACGCAAAACTGCGCTTAAACGCAATCTGCGCTTAGACGCAAACTGCACTTAGATACAAACTGAGAATTTGCTTTTGCATCATAATAGTTTTTGAACGAACGCAGCTTTTGGTTTTTAAATTATTGTAAGATTTCCGCTGCACTAATTCACCCCCCCCTCTTAGTGCTCTCGATCCTAACACTACCAACCTCAAATTTCTTCAAGGTATCCTTGAGTAGCAAGTTCTCTTTTCGGAGTATTCTAAATCATGGCATTTCGTACATAGAGTTAAACTATCATTATGCTTAATTTTTAATTTATCAATATTGCTAACAAAAGTATCATGCTCTTTTTTTAATAATTTATATTTTCTACTAATTGTTTTGCATTCATCAAATAAATCATGGAAAGCATTTAATAATTCATTAAATGATAAATCTGTATCAATTAAATTTGTTACCTCCTCTCCAATGGCCATTAGTGCATAATGAGCAACTTGCTTGGTGTTGGGCTCCTCTTCTTCAAATGTGCTTGAGTTATCCAATGTTGCATTGAGTGCTTTCTTCTTTGGTGTTCTCTTCTTGGCTTAGGGACATTCACTTTTATAGTGTCCTGGCTTCTTTCTTGGGTTCAAATTAATTTTTAGTGTCATTTTTAAATTCGTTTCTTTTAATGATTTTTTGAATTTCCTTGTTAAAAGTGCCAAGTCATTGTCAAAGGCCTCATCACTTGAGTTTTCTCTCAAGTGGTCTTCTTGAGTAATAAGTGTCATATCGTTCCTATTCTTTAGAATGGTATCCTCATGCTCTTTATGAGCTTTGCATGTCATTTCATAGGTCATTAATGATCCAATTAATTCTTCAAGAGGAAAGTTATTTAAATCTTTGGCCTCTTGGATGACCGTGACTTTAGGGTCCCAACTCTTTGGAGGGGATCTTAAAATTTTATTAATGAGCTCGAAATCCGAAAAACTTTTACCGAGTCCTTTCAGACTATTGACGACATCCGTAAAACGGGTGTACATGTCTCCTAGGTCTCACTCGGTTTCATTCGAAATAGTTCATAAGAATATACCAAAAGGTTGATTTTTGACTCTTTCACTCTACTTGTGCCTTTATAAGTCACTTCAAGTGTATGCCAAATATCAAAAGCAGTTTTACAAATTGAAACACGATTGAACTCGTTCTTATCTAGTGCACAAAATAAGGCATTTATAACCTTTGCATTTAGAGCGAAAGTCTTCTTCTCAAATTCATTCCAATTGATCATTGGAAGAGAAGACTTTTGAAATCCATTTTCTACAATATTCCAAAGCTCAAAATCTATGGAAATAAGGAAGATCCTCATTCGAGCCTTCCAATAGGTGTAATCCATCCCATTGAACATGGGCGGACGTGTAATAGAGTGACCCTCTTGGTTTCCGACAAATGCCATCTCTCTTAGGTTTTAATCCAATTGAGAGTGAACCTTGCTCTGATACCAATTGATAGGATCAAGAGCGCACTAAGAGGGGGGGGGGGGGGGTGAATTAGTTCAGCAGAAAACTTTTACGATTTAAAAGACTTATTGCGATTAAGATCGATTTAACAAAAGTGGTTTCAACTCAATCCGTTTGGATGAATGTTGAACTTGAAATCTTTCGGGAAATACCAAGAGAAGACTAAGGTGATTTAAAGCAATGCAAATCACAAAACTGAAAAACGTCGGTTTCATAAAGCTTTCATACAAGTAAAATGGATTTCCAAAAAATGTTTACGTCAAAGCGTAAGTAGATGTAGTTAAGAACAGTAAGGAGGAGAGGCAGTTTGCTTATAAAGGAAAGATGCTCAAAGTAAATGCACACCGAGATTTTAGAGTAGTTCGGTCAACGTGACCTACATCCACTATTGGCTTCCTCCTCCGACAAGGTCACCGGCGTCCACTAGAGGCCTTCCATCAATAGGTGAAGGCCAACCACCCTTTTACAGCTTTTCTCCGTTTGACGGGCTTAGGAGACAACCCTTCTAAGTTTTCACTCTTCTCTTGGATGATCTCAACACTTAGAATAAAGGAGGAGGAGAACTCTAGCTTTTACAACACTTTAAGGCCTCAAAAACTTAAGAATAAAGCAAGTTTTCATTACCCTTTCATGTAGGAAAGGGTGGGGTTTATATAGGCCCCAATGAGTTTGAAAATAGAGCATAAAAGTGTCCATTCCCTGATTTTCGAGGTCTTGGCTGTACCATCTCCATAACTGGGTGGTACTACCGCTTGACAGAGCTTTGAAACCGAGCTCTGGCGGTACCACCGCCTGACTAGGGCGGTACCACCATTAGCATTAATAACTGCCGGCGGTGCTACCGCCTGATAGCGATGGTACCACTGCCTAGAATCCCTGGGAGACCGAGTCTCTTGGGTGGTGCCACCGCCAACCAAGAATTATGGGTCCGAATGGGCTATTTCATTTGGCCCAATTTGGCCCATAATTAAGTTAGTGGGATTACCTCCCAATTTTAACTTAATCTAAAATCTAGCTACGATAATTAAGACATCATTACTGCAATTCATGTTCCGATGCATCAATTGCTCATCCAGCGCGCTTCCGGTGAAACTTCTGGCAAACATCCGGCGAACCCTCGGCGATGCTCCAGCGGACTCCCAGTAAGCTCCTGGACTTCGCGATAATCTTTTTTGTGAGTTCCGACGAGCTTCTATGGCAAGCCCCTGGACTTCTCGGCTAGTTCCTATAGAACTTCTAATAAACATCCGGACTTCTAACGAACTCTCAATCTCCCATCGTGATCTTGATCTTGACTCTAGCACAATACCTATTGTATGTCTTATGTCCATCATAGTTAATCCTGCACACTTTTCTCAACATATAGATTAGATAAAGAAATGATAATTGACTTCATCTTCAAAATTCGAGATTCAACAAGAAGTTCACCGAGAGAAAAATCAACATATCAGACTAATTGCTTGCTTTAATCATAGTTAGAGCATTAGTTAAGTTAGGATTGGGAGGTAATCCTACTAACTCAGTCAAGGGCCAACTAGGCCCTTAACAGGGTTGAATTGGGCCGGTTAAGCAGCTCATTTAGCACCTAAAGTCTCAGCCGATGGTGGCATCGCCAGGGTTAGTGGTGGCACCGCCTGGGATGCAACCTCCTAGGTGGTTTGTGTTAGGAATGAGTCGGCACTAAGAGAGGGGGGGGGGGGGGGGGGGGTGAATTAATGTAGAGTATAAAAACGTCGATTTGAAAAATCTTCATATGATTAAAATCGATAAAAAATATGTTTAACTTAAAAACACTTATGAAAGCAAGTAATGAGGAAGTAGAGCAGTGAGAGTAAAGGAGGGCAGTTTGCAGTAAATGTAAATTTCAAGAAGTAAATGCAAACTGAGTTTATAGTGGTTCGATCGTTGTGACCTATATCCACTCCTGATTCCTCTTTTGTCAAGGCCACCAGCATCCACTAACAATCTTGCTTTAATAGGTGAAGATAAACCTCCTTTTTATAACTCTATTCTCCTTGTGTAGCTTAGGAGAGAACCTTTACAACCCGTTTTTACAAAGCTTCCCTCACACTCTCCCTTAGAATGGTCTCTAAACTTCAAGAGGGACTTTATACTTTACAAAGGGTTTTTTAACTCTAAAAACATAGAGTTTTTGTTCACTTTTCTTCCTTATCCATGCAAGAATAGCTAGGGTATTTATAGACCCCAAATTACTTACAAAATGGAGCCAAAATTTAAATCCCACGAAATTTTAGGGTACGGGTGGTACCACCGCCTGCACTAGGCAGTACCACCTCTTGTAATCTGATATTGGGTGGTACCACTACCTAGAAGACTATGTCTAGGTGGTACCACTGCTTAGACTGGTGGTACCACCACCTGACATAGTCTTGGAGATTGTGCCACAACGGTTTCACTTGTTTGGTCATTATTTGGGACATTTTCTTGGTCAAACACAGCCCAAACATGGGCCCAACTATCTCCTAATTGAGTTGGCCTAATTCTAATCTCAATTATGTTTAACTATGAATTTTAAGACATTTACTAAGCTAAACAAAGTCTGTAAGTCTAGGTATCTTCCTGAGAGCTTCCGGCGATCTTCCGGTGAACTTCCGACGATCTCTCGGCAATGTTCCAACGGACTCCCGATAAGCTCCTGGACTTCACAACGATCTTCCTATAGAGTTCTTATAAGCTTCTTTGGCAAGCTCCTAGACTTCTTGGTCAATTCCGGTAGAACTTCCGATGAACGTTTAGACTTCTAACGAACTCTCGAACTGCTAACGAAATCACGTTCTTGACTTCGGGACTTCATTTTATTTTGTGCCTTGCTATCATAGTTAATCATGCACACATAAAACACACTTCGATCTAAACAATTATTACTAAGCATGAATCATTATGTTCGGTATGTCATTGGTTCATCGACGCTTCGTCCGATTCTTCGGCGCATCATCCTCTCTTGCGGCCTATTGCCCAATCGGTCGATTGACCTCCGCAACTCCGATATCCTTGGCGTAATATCTGCTCTTCTTGGCCTGATGCTCGAAACCATGGCCTGAAGCCTTCTGTCGATACGTCGATCGATCCTCCGATGCGACACCCAATCTTCTGACGTGTTTTTCTCTAGCCCAACATGATTCTTTATGCTTTAATTGTCTCTCCCTAATAGAAGCATCCTGCTTCACTCAAAATATAGATTAAATCATAAATACTATCAATTAGTTTCATCATCAAAATCCAAGATTTAATAATCTCCTCCTTTTTTATGATGATAACCAATTGATGATGAAGTTAACCTTATCTCCCGCTATCAATATGACATATTTGAGATGAACCTTGAATTCAAATTGAATTCAAGTCAAAGCAAATTTAATCAAGAATATTTACAACACATCATCATAAAATCATGCATAATCAAATTTACAATACAGCATTCCATATATGATCATTATCATAACTTCTCCCCCTTTATCATCAATAAAAAGGAGAAGTGCAACTAGCAAGTTTTAGAGATTTGAAAGTTTTGTAACACATTAGCTAACAAATTATTTATCACTTTACAACATCCCTAATCACCAAATCATCATTAATTTTAAAGATGTGCAAGATTGTAAAATTTGCAATTTTTCTTCTTAAGATAGACTTGCTAGCAAATTTTTGTGATGTTCAAGAGAGCAAGTTCTTTCTTCTCTTTTGAGAAGTGCAAGCTAGCAATTTTGCTTCTACTTGGGATGTGCAAGCTAGTAATTCTTGCTTCTCTTTTGAGTTGGGTAAGCTAGCAAGTTTTAGATATGCAAGCTAGTAAGATAACAAGTTTTACATCAAGCAAGCTAACAAATTTTGCACCAAGCAAGCTAGTAAATTTTACATCATTTTAGAACATGCAAACTAGTTCTTTCTCCCCCTTTGTCATTATCAAAAAGAAGGGAAGAAAATAATTTTATAATTCTTTTTCCCTTTACAATAAATTTCAAATCATGATAAAGGTAAAGTATCAATCTTATTTCAATATATTTGTGCATCATTATAGTTTCAAATTAAAACATGCACAATTTCAAAACCTTACATTTCATCCTTACTTCATGCATGATACCAAAAATAAATCATCACTATGGGCATATCACACATGATACTTAAGCATTTATAATACATTATTTTAGCAACAAATTATAGTATTGCATGCATCATTCCAAATCATAAATAATTTAAATCATGATGGTATCAAAATGTCAAAAATCCTACTATGCATTATCATAAATTCTCATTTGTATGCTACAACATAATATCATGAGTAATTCATGTAGAATTTCACATCATCACATAAAGAATTTCAAGAGAATTTTGGTAATGAGATATACTTCATGAATACAAGGAATTATAAAAATCATATCATGGAGGATTAAGTCATGAATACTTAATGACATGATTTATCTTGACAAATCTCCCTTGTAGTAAATAACAAAAAGAAACATGGGAGTTCAAAAACAAGATCTTGATTCATAGAAAAAATTTCAACTATCAATATCAAGAATTCAAGATTATGATATAGATAAAGACATTTCTATAGCAAAAGATGTCATGAGAGAACACATAAAGGATCTCGTATGTATAATATCTCTCAATTCATTCTGAATTATAAAAATTATAATTATTAAAAATTATAATTCATTTGGATAGTAGATAGCAAAAATAAACATCTAGGATAAAATATCTCAATAGGGTACATCTCAAGTTATAAATCTAAAAAAAAATCAAGATAAAGCTAATTCAATTTTAATTCGTCAAATCAAAATCATTTTCAAGTGATTCACAAAAGCATAATATACATGGATTCATTAATCTTTTATCAGAAAATCAATAAGATAGATATGGAAAATGTATTCCTTTTTTATGTGTTTCATTCGAAGTTGTTTGTTTCAAACAAGCATGCCTTTGTCTTTTTATACCAAATAAAAACATGCATCAATGTTTAGGATCGAAAACTAAATTTTGTCATAAAAACCATGAAGACCAAAAAAGTATAACACATTAAACAAGGCTTCTTCAAACAAGAGATTTGATTCATCATTTTAATTCCAATGATAATATATTTTCCTTTTTATGTGTTTCATTTTAAGTGATTGATTTCATATAAGTATGCTCAAGTTTTTTCGTATGAAATTCATACATCATAGTTTAGAATCGAAAGAGCACATCTCATCATAGCAATCATCAAGATCAATAAACCATAAATTACCCAAAAATCATCATTACTTCAAATCATCATGCATAATTAAATATAAAATCGTCAAGCATGATACTTACATTATTTCATATAAGCATGCCTTTTTCATTTATGCCAAATCAAAACATGCATCATTTTTAAAATCGAAAAAGCAACTTTCATTACAGTAAAAACGATAAGCCATAAATTATAAGAATCATCATGCTTAATTTCGAAAGATAAACTCATTAAACATAATCATCAAACATGGTTTCATAAGGCATCTTTTAATCAAAATCAAAAAGCTATATGGAATCATCAAAATACACATTCTTGCTTCTTAAACACATACATAAGATTAATCTTACTAGGTGTACAATCATTAGATTTATATCTAACATTTTATTTCATTATCATAAAACATGTAATTTTTGTGATCATTTTCTCAAAAAAAAATGAAGCATGATATAACCTTTTTATATTTTTATTTTTTACTAACTAATTTAAAAAAAACTCATGAAAAAGCATCAAGTAATTTCGAATTAAGGCAAAGGGGTTTTGGTTACCTTATTGTCAAAATCCGTTAAGGCGTAGTTTGCCACCTTGCCTTTGTTGGTTGGCTCCTCGTCTTTGGATGCACTCGTTTCATCTCAAGTCACTTTGAGTGCTCTCTTCTTCTTTGACAACTTCTTTTTAAGTTTATTTTTATTTTTTAATTTTTTAATGAACTTTTTAAGTTTTATAGTAAGAAGTTCACGTTCATCATCACTTGAGCTTTTGCTTAAGTGGTCTTTATTTGTTCTAAGTGCCAAATCTTTCCTATTCTTTAGAAGGTTGTTCTCATATTCATTTTATGCCACATTAGTCATTTCGTAGATCATCAAAAACCTGATAAATTCTTTGATAGAAAAAGTATTCAAATCTTTAGTCTCTTGAATGACCGTTACTTTAGGATCCTAAGTATTAGAAAGAGATCGTAAAATTTTGTTCACAAGTTCAAGGTTCGAAAAGCATTTGCCAAAAGCATTTAAACCATTGATGACATCCGTAAAATGTGTGTACATATCAACAACAGTTTCGCTTGGCTTCATTCGAAAAAGTTTAAAATCATGCATTAAAAGATTTATTTTAGAATCTTTTACTCTAGTAGTGCCTTCGTGTGTGATTTCGAGAGTGTGCCATATATCGAAAGTCGTTTCGCTAGTAGAAACCCGATTAAACTCAGTTTTATCCAAAGCACAAAATAGAGCATTCATAGCTCTAGCATTTAAGGAAAAAAATTTCTTCTCCAAATCATTCCATTCGTTGATTGGTTTAGAAGATTTTTAAAAGTCATTTTCAACAATACTCCATAAATTTAAATCCAAAGAAAGTAAGTAAACTCTCATTCAAGTTTTCTAATATGTGTAGTTCGTCCCATTGAACATGGGAGGAAGAATGAGACAGTAACCCTCTTGAAAGCCGAAAAGAGCTATTTCCCTTTAGGTGGTAAACCAAATGAGAAAAACATGGCTCTTATACCAACTATTAGGAATGAGTTGGCACTAAGAGGGGTGGGGGTTGAATTAGTGCAGCGGATAAAAATGTCGGTTTGAAAAATCTTCGTACGATTTCAATTGATCTAAAATATGTTTAACTTAAACACACTTACGAAAGTGTGTAATGAGGAAGTATAGCAGTGAGAGTAAAGAAGGGCAGTTTGCAATAAATGTAAATTGCAAGAAGTAAATGCAAACCGAGTTTATAGTAGTTCAGTTGTCGTGATCTACATCCACTCCCGATTCCTCTTTCGTCGAGGCCACTAGCATCCACTAATGATCTTGCTTTAATAGACAAAGATCAACCTCCTTCTTATAACTCTATTCTCCTTTTACAGGCTCAGGAGAGAATCTTTACACCCCCTTTTTACAAAGCTTCTCTCATACTCTCCCTTAGAAAGATCTATAAACATTAGGAAGAGGAACTCTATACTTTACAAGGGTTTTCAACTCTAGAAACATAGAGTTTTTGTTCACTTTTCTTTCTTCTCCATGCAAGAATAGCTAGAGTATTTATAGACCCCAAATGTCTTAAGAAATGGAGCGAAATTTTAAATCCCCTGAAATTTTAAGGTACTGGTGGTAACACCGCTTACAATCTGACACTAGGCAGTACCATTGCCCAGTCTAGCAGTACCACCACCTAGAGGACTGTGTCTAGGCAATACCACTGCCCAGACTAGCGGTACCACCACCTGACACAGTCTCGGAGATTGTGCCCCGATAGTTTCACCTATTTGGTCACTGTTTGATGTAATACTTATATATGTCTGTGTCTTTTGGTTAATTCATGCTTTGTAGAACATGTAGAGGGACGATCAAAGACTTAACAACCCTATTTTAGTTGGGTTTGGTGGTCGTTTTAGACTTATAAATAAAGGTTGTATCATGTGGATACTTGTGAGAGATATTCGGTTTGTAGTGGATCATTTTGTCCCTTTATTGTGCAACCGTTCAGAGCTTGTAAAGTCCATTTGAAATTGGCATTGGCTATGAAGTGTTTTCGAAGATGTTTGCTTGTGGATCCTGAATTATGCACTTTCTTTATCCCATTTTCTCTTTTGTAGGTCCAAAGGGACCATAGGAGGTTTTGGGGAGGCTGACCTTTACCGACGAACACGCAAGGGTACCATACGACTTAGGTAAAATCAGCTATATCTATGACAAATGATATCAGAGTGGGATAAGCACTCAAAGAAACACTTGGCATGCAAATGTGGGGGACCTAGTGGGGCTGCGTTTAGGGCAATCAGCACACGCGCGACCGTTTGGGAGAAAACGGGCATGAAGATATAGAAAAAAGAGTCGCTCAGAGGAGGGGGCATCTGAGATTGACATTTAGAAGAATGGCCTATTAGGATCAAGAGCACTAAGAGGGGGAAAAACTTTCAACGATTTAAAATGATGTTCGTACCATAAAAACGATTTCGGTAAGAATGCCAATTCAGAAATCACTTTAACTAGTGATCAAGCGAGATGCAATTAAAGTAAAGATATAGAGGCAGTTTGCAGTTAATATAGAGAACAACATGTATTTACAAATCATAATACGACGTTCGTACGATAAAAGCGATTTTGGTTTGAAAGCCGATTCAGAAATTGCTTTAACTTAGATTAGGCAAAGTGCAGTTAATGTAAAGCTATGGAGGTAGTTTGCAATTAAGATAGAGAACAGAAAGTAAATTCAAATTGAGATTTAGAGTGGTTCGGTCAATCTTGACCTACATCCACTTTTGGCTTCCTCCTCCGATGAGGTCATCGACATCCACTAGAGGCCTTCCTTCAATAGGCGAAGGCCAAGCACCCTTTTACAGTTTCACTCCTTTTGAGGGGCTTAGGAGACAACCCTTCTAGAATTTTCTCTCCTCTCTTGAAATATCAAAACTTGAAAGAAAAGAGGGAGGAGAACTTTTAGCCTTTATAACACTTTTGAGCTCTAAAAATCACAGAGTAAGATTGGATTTTTGGTGCACTTTCATGCAAGAAAGGGTGGGGTTTATATAGGCCCCAAACTGGTTTGAATTTGAAGCTCAAAAATGTCATATCCCAGATTTTCGGGGTCCTAGCGGTACTACCGCCCGATAGGGCGATACGACTACCTGAAAGAGCTCGGAGACTGAGCTCTGGCGGTGCCACCACTTGACTAGAGCGGTTCCACCGCCCAATCTCGCTCGGAGATTGAGCCCAGGCGGTGCCACCGCCTGACTGGGTAGTTGAACCGCCCAGATTTCTTGGGAGACTAAGCTCCTGGGCGGTGCCATCGCCGGCCAGGAAATCTAGGTCCAAATGGGCTGATCCATTCAGCCTAATTTGGGTCTGTCTAGGGCCCAATTGCCCCCAGATTAATTTAATGGGATCACCTCCCATTCCTAGCTGAATCTACATGCTAACTACGATATTTCTTAAGACATTTACTGCAACTTGCTCCGGTGCGTCAATCGCTTCTTCCGGTGAACTTCCGGCGAACCCTCGGCGATGCTTCGGTAGACTTCCGGCAAACTCCTGGACTTGCGATGATCCACTTGGCGAGTTCTAATGAGCTTCTTTGGCAAACTCCTGGACTTCTCGGATTTGTTCCCGTCGAACCTCCGACAACTGTCCGGACTTCCGTCGAACTCTCGAACCCCCAACGTTATCACGGTCTTGACTCCGACGCAAATCCTACTGCATATATTACTATCATCGTAGTTAATCCTGCACATGTAAAACAAACTTCGATCTAGACAATTAATACTAAGCATTAATCAAGTTGTCCGGCATGTCATTGGTCCCTCGATGCTGTTAAATCTCAGATTTTGATGATAAAATCAATTGATGGGTTATTTGATCTAATCCATATTATTGAGTTAAGTATGTAGGATTAACTACGATAACCAGAAAATACAAAGCAAGAATACCGGAGTCAAGTTCGATGGACGTTTAAGAGTCCGACGAATCGTCGGAGATGTTGCTAGAACCAACCGAGAAGAAATCGGGAACCTGTCAGAATTTTCGGAAGTTCACCGAAGAGATCGTCGGAGGTTCACGGAGATCACCGAGAAGGCTCGGGGACTCATTAAAGTCATCACAAGTT
The DNA here is from genome assembly GCF_036884655.1 of Musa acuminata AAA Group. Lineage (NCBI taxonomy): Eukaryota > Viridiplantae > Streptophyta > Magnoliopsida > Zingiberales > Musaceae > Musa > Musa acuminata. Next base: position 27,126,044 of record NC_088331.1, on the reverse strand, counting down.
CGAGAGCTTGATGGGAGTCCGTCGGAAGAAAGTTCGTCGGAAAGCTCGCCGAAACAAGACTCGATGTTCGCGGTTGAAAGCTTGCTTAGGATATGTTTTTTTGTTATGTAGTTCACTTGTAATTAGGATTAGGATTAAGAGATAATCCTATATCCTGGTTAGGGGCCAATTGGGCACAAGTTCAGACTAGTTTAGGGCAAGATTGAAGCCCAACTAGTGGGCTGAAAACACTGTAGCTGGGCTGAAAATACTGTAGGCGGTAGCACCGCCTGGGCTGGGCAGTGGCACCGCCCAGCACTGTCAACGTTTGACAGTTACAGGCGGTGGCACCGCCACTGACAAGCGGTGGCACCGCCAGCATCGAGAACCCAAAGAGAATTCAAATTTTGGAGCCCAAATTTTGGAGCCCAAATTTGAATCCTCTTGAGGCCTATAAATACCCCTCAAATCTCAGCTGAGATTACAACTTTTGAGCTGCAATTGATTGAGAGAAAGCTCTTAGAAAATGTCTTAGAAAGTCTAGTTTTCAATTTGCTAGTGTTCACCTCATTCCTTCTCGAAAATCTATAAGAGAGTGAACCGCTTGTAAAGAGTTGTAAGAGGGGTATTTGCCCTTCCATTTCAAGAGAGTTGCTAGTGGAAGGTGGGAGCCTCATCGAAGAGGGGCCTCGCAAGTGGAGTAGGTCATTTGACCGAACCACTCTAAAATCGGCATGATCTCTGGTTTGCATTTCATTACTGCATTTATCTTTCTGCAAACCTTTACTTTGCTAAGTTCACTGCCCTCATCTTATTACGTACGCTTTCAACGCAATTAAGACGATTTCATACGAAACATTATTTTTATCGTACGAAAGATTTTAGAAAACCGAAGTTTTAATCCGCTACACTAATTCACCCCCCCCCCCTCTTAGTGCCGCTCCGATCCTAACAATTGGTATCAGAGCAAGGTTCTCTCTCATATTTGGTTTAATACCCAAGAGAGATGGCTTACTCCGGCATGCAAGAGGGTCATTCTATCACACGTCCACCTATGTTTAATGGGTCGGATTAGACGTATTGGAAGACTCGGATGAGGATCTTCCTCATTTCTATGGATTTCGAGCTTTGGACTATTGTTGAAAACGGATTTCAAAAATCTTCTCTTCCGATGAGCGAATGGAATGAATCAGAGAAGAAGGTTTTTGCTTTAAATGCAAAGGCTATGAATGCCTTGTTTTGTGCACTAGACAAAAATTAATTTAATCGTGTTTCAATTGGTGATTCGGCTTTTGATATTTGGATAACTCTTGAGGTCACTCATGAAGGCACTAGCCGAGTGAAAGAGTCCAAAATCAATATTCTTGTGCACTCTTACGAACTTTTCCGAATGAAACCAAGTGAGTCCATCGGAGACATGTACACTCGGTTTACGGATGTCATCAATTGACTCAAAGCTCTTGGTAAAGATTTTACTAACTTTCAACTAGTAACTAAAATCTTAAGTTCTCTCCCTAAAAGTTGGGATCCAAAAGTTACGGCCATTCAAGAGGCCAAAGACCTTAAAACATTCCCTCTTGAAGAACTCATTGGGTCTCTAATGACCTACGAAATTACATGTCAAGCTCATGACGAGCTCGAGAACCCCCTTCCAAAGAACAGGAAGGATATGGCACTCAAATCACAAGAAGACCACTTGAAAGGAACATTAAGTGATGAGGACAGTGACAATGACATTGCACTTTTGACTCAAAAATTCAAAAAATATTTAAGGAAGAACAAATTTAAAAATAATACAAAAAATAAATTTGAACAAAAGAAGGACCAAGTGATTTGCTATGAATGCAAAAAACCGGGACACTACAAGAACGATTGCCCTCAAGCCAAAAAGAGAACACCAAAGAAGAAGGCGCTCAAGGCAACATGGGATGATTCAAGCACGTCTGAAGAAGAGGAGTCCAACACCGAGCAAGTTACTCACTACGCCCTAATGGCCTTCGAAGAAGAGGTAACGGATTTAATTAATGCAGATTTACCTTATCATGATTTATTAAATGCCTTTCATGAGTTATTTGATGATTGTAAGACAATTAGTAGAAAATACAAATTGATAAAAAAGGAGCATGATAGTCTTACGTGTGCTTTTGATAAATTAAAAACTGAATATCATGATAGTCTAGCTCCATGTGCTAAATGCCATGATTTAGAAACTCTCCAAAATGAGAATTTAGTACTGAAGGACACCTTGAAGAAATTCGAGGTCGGTAGCAAGTCCTTAAACATGATCCTTACAAATAAGGGTCACGTTCCTAAAAGGAGTGGAATCGGATTTGTGAGATGTACTCACCAAAATCCAACCACCTTCATTAAAGGTCCTATCTTACATGTTCAACACCAAAGCAATTGGAACTTTTGTTGCAAATATGGACATATAACTTACCAATGTCCATTCAAGAAAATTAGTCCGAACAAATTGATTTGGGTTCCTAAAGGAACCATAATCAAGTCTATGCAACATGATAAACAAGTTAGATTAGTTTTTGAGGCACCCAAAAGCAAATGGGTACCTAAAAATAATTCCTTCTTGTAGAAACATACACCATCACATGCTAGGAGCAAGAGATGGTATCTTGATAGTGGATGCTCAAGGCATATGACCGGAGATCCATCCCAATTCACCAAGCTCACTAGCATGGACGAAGGCTATGTCACCTTCGGAGACAACAACAAAGGCAAAATAATTGGCAAGGGAACCATAGGTAACAAATCAAGTTTTTCCATTGATGATGTGTTACTAGTTGATGGATTAAAACATAATCTATTGAGCATTAGTCAATTATGCGATAAAGGTTATATCATTAGATTTGAATCAAATATGTGCATTATTGAAAAACCAAATCATAACATGACTATGATTGCTTTAAAACAAAATAATGTCTACACCATCAATCTTGATGAACTAAGTAATGAAATGTGTTTCTCCGCCATAAATGATGATGCTTGGCTTTGGCATAGGAGATTAGGCCATCCAAGCATGAAAACAATATCTAAAATCTCATCTCAAGAACTAGTACGAGGGATTCCTAATATGAAGTTTATTAAGGATAAGGTATGTGATGCATGTCAACTAGGGAAACAAATAAAAACAAGCTTCAAACCAAAAAATCAAATTAGCACCACTAGACCGTTACAATTGATCCATTTGGACTTATTTGGACCAATTGATACAACAAGTCTAGGTGGAAGCAAATATGCTTTTGTGATTGTGGATGACTACTCTAGATACACTTGGACCTATTTCTTAACTCACAAAAGTGATTGTTTCAAGTATTTCTCTAAATTTTGTAAACTCACTCAAAACGAAAAAGGTTTCATGATTTCATCAATACGAAGTGATCATGGTGGCGAATTTCAAAACCATGACTTTCAAAATTTTTGTGAAGTTAATGGATACAATCATAACTTCTCCACTCCGAGAAATCCCCAACAAAATGGAGTAGTTGAAAGAAAAAATAGAAACCTACAAGAAATGGCAAGAACTATGTTAAATGAACATAGTTTACCTAAGTATTTTTGGGCCGAAGCCGTAAATACGACTTGCTACATCATGAATAGAGTCCTAATAAGACCTTCCTTATCAAAAACTCCCTATGAATTATGGAATAACAAAAAACAAAATATTTTCTATTTTAAAGTTTTCGGTTGTAAATGCTTTATTTTAAATGAAAGGGATGCCTTAGGAAAATTTGATGCTAAATCCGATGAAGGCATCTTTCCTGGTTACTCTTCCGATTCTAAAGTTTTTCGGGTTTTTAATAAAAGAACTTTAGTAATTGAAGAGTCTATTCATGTAGTTTTTAATGAAGTTTCAAATTTAAAGAAAAATGATTTTGATGATGATCTTGGTTTTGATAATTTGAATTTGAATTAACCCCCTCCTTAAAATAGCAACTTGGATGCACCTTCTTCCGAAATTTCCTTACATAAGGAATGGAAGTATATAGATGCTCATCCAAAGAAGCTAATTATAGGGGATACATCTAAAGGGGTTCAAACTCGTTCCTCTTTCAAGAATTTTTGTGCTAATGCCGCCTTCCTTTCTCAAATCGAACCTAAATGCATTGACGAGGCCATAAAAGATGATTTTTGGGTTATTGCAATGCAAGAGGAATTGAATCAATTTGAGAGGAATAAGGTATGGGAGCTTGTTCCTAGACCTAGTGACCATTTAGTCATTGGTACTAAATGAGTCTTTAGAAACAAGCAAGATGAAAATGGTATCGTGGTTAGAAACAAGGCTAGATTAGTGGCCAAAGGTTTTAACCAAGAAGAAGGTATCAATTACGAAGAAACCTTCGCTCCCGTGGCTCGATTATAAGCCATAAGGATGCTCCTTGTCTATGCTAGTAGTTATAATTTTAAACTATTTCAAATGGATGTCAAAAGTGCCTTCTTGAATGGTTTTATTTCCGAAGAAGTATATGTCGAACAACCTCCCGGATTTGAAAATACTCTTTTTCCTAATCATGTATTCAAATTGACTAAGGCTCTCTATGGCTTGAAACAAGCTCCTAGAGCTTGGTATGAAAGGCTTAGTTCCTTTCTTATTTTAAATAATTTTACCAAAGGCAAGGTTGATACTACATTGTTTATTAAACATTTTGAAAATAATTTTCTTATTGTGCAAATTTATGTTGACGATATTATTTTTAGCTCTTCGGATGAATCACTATGTGAATCATTTGCCAAATCTATGAGTCATGAATCCGAAATAAGTTTAATGGGGGAATTAACTTTCTTTTTAGGATTACAAATCAAACAACTTAAGGATGGTATATTTCTTAACCAATCTAAATATACGTTAGAATTGTTAAAACGATTTAACATGGATAATTCAAAAGCAATAAACACCCCTATGAGTACTGCGACTAAGTTAGATATAGATGAAAATAGTGAAAATTTCGATCAAAAAACATATACGGGTATGATAGGTAGTCTACTCTACCTTACCGCGACTAGACCAGATATCATGTTTAGTGTAGGACTTTGTGCTAGGTTTCAATCGAATCCTAAATTATCTCATCTTAAAAGTGTTAAAAGAATTTTTAGGTATCTTAAAGGAACTCCAAATTTAGGTTTATGGTATCCAAAATCCGAAAAATTTGATTTAATGGCTTATGCAGATGCCGATTTTGGCGGATGTAGGATAGATAGAAAAAGTACATCTGGAACATGCCAATTTTTAGGACATGCACTTGTTTCTTGGACTTCCAAGAAACAAAATTCAGTTGCACTATCTACGGCAGAAGCCGAATACATTGCTGCAAGTGCATGCTGTGCACAAGTTGTTTGGATGAAAAACACATTAAAAGACTATGGACATGCACTAGTGCCATATGTCTTACTAAAAATCCGATTCAGCATTCTAGAACTAAGCACATCGACGTTAGGCATCATTTCATACGCGATCATGTCCTTAACAATAATGTTGTTCTAGAATTCATTGACACAAAGCATCAATTAGCAGATATATTCACAAAAGCCTTGAATGAAGACCAATTTGAATTCATTAGAAGGGAATTAGGTATGTTAAATTGTCCGTAAACAATAAACTTGTTTGATTGGATTTTCCGTAAAGTTTTTCATCTTCTTTCCATCTCTCGGTAAATCTAATCATTCTCCTTCAAATTCCATATGACATGTTGTGAAATCTCGAAATCGACTTTGATGACTTGATTTTGAATTTCAAGTTACTGATTTGATTTAAATAAGTTTCATCTAAATCATAATCATGATCTTGCAAAATTGGAATCACAAATAATATCTTTTGGCATTCATGAATTGATACTTACAAATATGAAAGTATTGGCATTCATGACTTGAATTTGAGATTTTAATGAATTTAACGATTTGAATGAGTTTGTATTCGAATTATGATCTTGACTTCGTGAAATTACTACTTGAATTTTTATCCCAATCTCTGTCTTGTACATCTACAATTTCTGTTATTTATAGAAAGAAGAGATTAGATAATATGAATGCATGCAGAATTTTCCTCTAAAATGAACTCTGCGTAAATATTTTTTTTGCATACTTAATTTTCAATGATAAAATCGTTGTATGACAAAATATGTGCTTCAAGTCTCATTTCCCTTTTTGTTGATGACAAAGGGGGAGAAAAGTGATGACTTATATCATTCTTAATAGCATGACAAAATATGAATTGCAAAATCTTTGAGAAAAGTAATCGATCGATGATTGTCTTATATGCCTTGCAAAATCCTTGAAAATATCGTAAGATTGATTGATCATATTGAATGCATGTCTAAAATGTATAATCATCAAATTCATGTTGAAAATCTTTTGTCATAGTAAAATTTGTCTCTTATCTTTCGACTTGAAAAAGATTTTCATCGAAGTTTCGCATTTACATTATACTTAATGAGAACAACGATAAGTTCTACGGTTAGAACTTATCGGTTTATGCTTGAATTCAATGGGATGGAATTCAAGTGCTTTATCTTCTCATAATATGGCATATAGATAGGGGGAGTTATGTTTAACTCCGTCATCAATTGATTGTCATCATCAAAAAGGGGGAGATTGTTGAATCTCGGATTTTGATGATAAAATCAATTGATGGGTTATTTGATCTAATCCATATTATTGAGTTAAGTATGTAGGATTAACTACGATAACCAGAAAACACAAAGCAAGAATACCGGAGTCAAGTTCGATGGACGTTTAAGAGTCCGAAGAATCGTCGGAGATGTTGCCAGAACCAACCGAGAAGAAATCGGGAACCTGTCGGAATTTTCGGAAGTTCACCGAAGAGATCGTCGGAGGTTCACGGAGATCACCGAGAAGGCTCGGCTACTTATTAAAGTCATCACAAGTTCGGGAGCTTGATGGGAGTCCGTCGGAAGAAAGTTCGTCGGAAAGCTCGCCGGAACAAAACTCGACGTTCGCGGTTGAAAGCTTGCTTAGGATATGTTTTTTTGTTATGTAGTTCACTTGTAATTAGGATTAGGATTAAGAGATAATCCTATATCTAGTTAGGGGCCAATTGGGCCCAAGTTCGGACTAGTTTAGGGTAAGATTGAAGCCCAACTAGTAGGCTGAAAACACTGTAGGCGGTAGCACGCCTGGGCTGGGCGGTGGCACCGCCCAGTGCCCGAGAGCTGGGCGGAAGCACCGCTTGGGCTGGGCGGTGGCACCGCCCAGCACTGTCAACGTTTGACAGTTACAGGCGGTGGCACCACCACTGACAAGCGGTGGCACCGCCAGCATCGGGAACCCAAAGAGAATTCAAATTTTGGAGCCCAAATTTGAATCCTCTTGAGGCCTATAAATACCCCTCAAATCTCAGCTGAGATTACAACTTTTGAGCTGCAATTGATTGAGAGAAAGCTCTTAGAAAAGGTCTTAGAAAGTCTAGTTTTCAATTTGCTAGTGTTCACCTCATTCCTTCTCGAAAATCTGTAAGAGAGTAAACCGCTTGTAAAGAGTTGTAAGATGGGTATTTGCCCTTCAATTTCAAGAGAGTTGCTAGTGGAAGGTGGGAGCCTCATCGAAGAGGGGCTTCGCAAGTGGAGTAGGTCATTTGACCGAACCACTCTAAAATCGACGTGATCTCTGGTTTGCATTTCATTACTACATTTATCTTTCTGCAAACCTTTACTTTGCTAAGTTCACTGCCCTCATCTTATTACGTACGCTTTCAACACAATTAAGACGATTTCATACGAAACATTATTTTTATCGTACGAAATATTTTAGAAAATCAAAGTTTTAATCCGCTACACTAATTCACCCCCCCCTCTTAGTGCCGCTCCGATCCTAACAGATGCTTCGTCCGATTTTTCGACGCATCGTCCTCTCCTGCGGCCTATTGCCTAATCGGCCATTTGACTCCGCAACTCCGATGTCCTTGGTGCAATGTCTGCTCTTCTTGCCCTAATGCCCGAATCCATGGCCCTATGCCATCTGTCAATACGTCGACCGATCTACCGGCTCGACGTCCAATCTTCTGACATGTTCCTCCGGCCCAATATTATTTTTCCTGCTTTAATTGTCTCAAGCTGATCGAAGCATCCTGTGTCACTCAAAATGTAGATTAAAACATAAACACAATTATCAATTGGTTTCATCATCAAAATATGAGATTCAACAATCTCCTCCTTTTTTATGATGATAATCAATTGATGACTGAGTTAAACTTAACTCCCGAAGTTTAAACAATCTCCCCTTATCAATATGCCATATTGATAGAACCTTGAATTTAAACTGAATTTAAGTCATTGCAATATTCATCATGAATACTTGTAACATGTCATCATGAACTTCTGCATAAACTTATGCATAACATCATACTTGTCCCCCTTTGTCATCAACAAAAAAGGAGAAGTTCCAACTCTAATGTGTTTAGAAGTACAAGTTCAACTCATTGTATGAAAAACATAGTAGCAAATTTTATCATCATGCAATCTAGTATTTAAAGATGTGCAAGTTTAGTATGTTTGCTTTTCTTGAGATAGCAACTGTTTGCAATTTTCACGATATGCAAGTTCTATATACAAGCTAGCAAAAATTTCAAAAGCAAATGCAAGATAGCTTTCGTGTGTAAGCTCATGATTCTTGCTTCCTATTGCAATGTGCAAGTTACAAGTTTTGCTTCTTGAGATAGGCAAGATAGCACTTTTACAATTTTTGTTTCTTATGATAGGAAAGCTTGTGATGTTCAAGATAACAAGCTCTTTCTTCTCTGTTGAGAAGTGTCATTTTTCCTTTCTTTGCAAAATGCAAGCTAGAAAAATGCCAAACTAGCAAAAGATAATGTTTTATATAAGGCAAGCAAACAATTTGGCAAGTGTTACATTTGCATCTTCTCTTTAGATGTGCAAGAAAGTATGCAAGTTTTTGCATTTTCTTGACTTGTGGAAGCTAGCTAATTTCTCTTTGAGATGACCCTTTACATCAATTCAAGATAGCACATTAGCAACTCTTTCTCCCCCTTTGTCAGTGTCAAAAAGAAGGGAAGACCCTTTACATCAATTATGACAAAGGTAAGTATCAATCTTATTTGTGCATCATTATATTTTCAAATTAAAAACATGCATATTTCAAAACCATACATTTCATTTTTTTATGTATGATACAAATAAATCAATCATCATTATGAGAATATCATCCATGATACTCAAACATTAAATTTTTTAAGCATTTATCAACATGTTGATCATGATACCAAACATTCATCACTTAAAGTATTCATGATACACATCATATGCATCACATACATCATCATAAAAAATAGGTATTTTCATGTATCATTCCATCACATGGACAATATCAAGAGGAGTCATAGTATGAAGAATCTTAATTCATAGAAAAATTTCATGTATCGAATATCGAGAAATCAATATGATGATTTATATAAAAAATATCACAAGTTATATTCAAGAGAAAAATTATCATTCATTTTCAACTTATTCAATTTATCAAATCAATATTTATTGGGTGTGCATGATATCAAAAAATGGTTTCAAATCTTCAATATATAACATACATAAATTCAAAAATCGAAAGGAGAAGGGAAGAATTCAAAGGTACAAAGATTTCAACCATCTCATAAACAAATGAGAGATCATGTCATGAATCCAAAATTCCATGAATCATTTCGACAAATCTCCTTTTAAATAATCGAAATGATCATCAAAGGAAATCTCATATCATTCCAAGAAATCAAGATCATGATTTTGATAGAACTCATCTCAAATTCCAATCATCAAAATCATTTATATGGTTCACAAAATTCATAACATAAGTAGATTCATGATTTCATTGATAATATATTTTTCTCTTTTTTAAGTATTTCATTTTAACTGATTGATTTCATGTTAGCATGCTTTTTCATTTATGTTAAATAAAAACATGCATCAACGTTTAGGATTGAAAAATGAATTTCGTCATAAAACCATCAAGATCAATAGATTTTCAAAAATAAATTGTTAGGATCAAGAATATCCGAAAATGAAATTTAACACTTTCATGCATTCGGACATGGTTTTGCTATAGATTTTCAAACACAATAATGAAGATAAAACATGCTCATGATCATGGAAATTTTTGTATCCAAAACACATAATTTCCAACATATTATTAAGGCATGGAATAGTGTAACGTTCTCATCATAGCAATTAAGTGAATGAATTAAGAACGTCCGAAAAATGATTTTAATAAGTTCATGCATTCGGACACATTTTTGTCATATGTTTTTCAAATACACTCATGAAAATAACACATGCTTATCATCATGTATAACATAAAATCTCATGCATAAAATTTTCAATCATGGTATCAAAATATTTAATATTATATCATTATGCATTTCTTCAAATCAAACATGATTTTATTTAATCAAAATCAAGAAATAATAATGATACACTTTATTACTTCTTAACCATATATAGCATGATTTCATAAGGTATTTTTAATCATTTTTCAATCAAAATTGGAAATCATCAAGAAGAAATTTTTCAAAAACATGCATTAGACTATCATTACATTTAAATCTTACATTTTGTTGTATTTTCAAAAGACATGCAATTTTCATGATTATTTTTAAAATCATTAGAAAGGTAAGCATGATCCAATTCTATTTTTGCATTTTCATTAAACATGTAATTTTCATTATCATTTTCAAAATTACTAGCATGATCATAATTTTTGCATTTTTATTTTTAAATATGTAATTTTCAAGAAAATTAATTCTAAACTAAATAAAAAAGGAAAATGCATCATGAAAAATATTATGTAATTTCGAAATAAATTAAAGGCATTTTGATTACCTCATCGTTTAATGTCGTTAAGGCATCGTTTGCCACATCGCCTTTCTTGATTTTATCCTCGTATTCGGGGGAGCTCGATTCATCCCACTTTGTATTCTTCTTCTTGCGTTCAAAGCAAGTAGTTTCGTTCTTTTTGTTCTTAAATTTTTATTTTTTTAATTTTTTAAATTTCTTAGTGAGTAGTTCTTGTTCACCATCACTTGATGGTCTTCAAATGTTCTATGTCCCAAATCCTTTATGTTCTTTGGAAGGTGGTTTTGTTCATCATGTTCATCATGTGCATTGCGCATCATTTCATATGTCATCAATGAACCTATTAGTTCTTCAAGAGGGAAGTTGTTTAAATCTTTAGCCTTTTGAATAGTAGTGACTTTAGGGTCCCAACTCTTAGGAAGGGATCTTAGAATCTTATTTACGAGCTCAAAATCTGAAAAACTTTTGTCGAGTCCTTTTAGACCATTGACAATATCTGTGAAACAGGTGTACATGTCGCCAATAGTCTCACTCAGTTTCATTCGGAAAAGTTGAAAAGAATGTATCAAAAGATTGTTGACTCTTTTACTCTACTTGTGCCTTCGTGAATCGCTTCGAGAGTATGCCAAATATCATATGCGGTTTCACAAATTGAAACACGATTGAACTCATTTTTATCAAGCACACAAAAGAAGACATTCATAGCCTTTGCATTAAGAACGAAAGTTTTCTTTTCCAACTCATTCCAATCGATCATTGGAAGAGAAGACTTCAAAAATCCATTTCTGACAAGATTCCAAAGTTCAAAATCCATTGAAATAAGGAATATCCTCATTCGGGTCTTCCAATAGGTGTAGTCCGTCCCATTGAACATGGGCGGATGTATAATAGAGTGCCCCTATTGGATTCCGGCATATGCCATCTCTCTTGAGTTTTAATCCGTTTGAGAGTTAACCCCGCTCTAATACCAATTATTAGGATCAAGAGCACTAAGAGGGGGGGGGGGGGGGGTGAATTAGAACGATGTTCGTACGATAAAAATGATCAAGTGAGATGCAGTTAAAGTAAAGATACAGAGACAGTATGTAGTTAAGATAGAGAATATAATGTAATTGCAAACCGAAATACGACATCCGTACGATAAAAGTCATTTCGGTATGAAAGCCGATTCAGAAATTGCTTTAACTTAGATTATGCGAAGTGTAGTTAAAGTAAAGCTATGGAGGCAGTTTGCAGTTAAGATAGATAATAGAAAGTAAATGCAAACCAAGATTTAGAGTGGTTCGGTCAATCTTGACCTACATCCACTTTTGGCTTCCTCCTCCGATGCGGTCACCAACGTCCACTAAAGGCATTCCTTCAATAGGCGAAGGCCAATCACCCTTTTATAGTTTCACTCCTTTGACGGGCTTAGGAGACAACCCTTACATAATTTTCTCTCCTCTCTTGAAATATCAAAACTTGGAAGAAAAGAGGGAGGAGAACTTCTAGCCTTTATAATACTTTTGAGCTCTAAAAATCACAGTGTAAGATTGGATTTTTGGTGCCCTTTTTTGCTGGAAAGGGTGGGGTTTATATAGGCCCCAAACTGGTTTGAATTTGGAGCTAACAAATGACATCTCCCGAATTTCCGGGGTCCTAGCGGTACTACCGCCAGACTGGGCGGTACGACCACCTGACTGGGGCGGTTCCACCACCAGAGCTCGGAGACCGAGCTCTGGTGCTGCCACCACCTGACTGGGGCGGTTCCACCACCCAATCTCGCTCGGAAACTAAGCCTAGGCGGTGCTAGTGCTTGACTAGGCAGTTGAACTGCCCAGCTTTCCTAGGAGACTGAGCTCTTGGGCGGTGCCACCGTCAGTCAGGAAATTTAGCTCCAAATGGGCTGATCCATTTGGCCCAATTTAGGTCTATCAAGAGCCTAATTGCCTCTAGATTATGTTAATGGGATCACCTCCCATTCCTAGCTTAATCTACATGCTAACTGTGATATTTCTTAAGACAGTTACTGCAACTTGCTCCGGTGCGTCAATTGCTTCATCCGGTGAGCTTCCGGCGAACATCCGACGAACCCTCGGTGATGCTCCGGTAGACTTCTGGCAAACTCCTAGACTTGCAACAGTCCACTTGGCGAGTTCCAATGAGCTTCTTTGGCAAACTCTTGGACTTCTCGGATTTGTTCCCGTAGAACCTCCGACAACTGTCCGGACTTCCATCGAACTCTCGAACCCCCAACGTGATCATGGTCTTGACTTTGGCATAACTCCTACTGCATGTCTTATTGCCATCGTAAAATAAACTTTGATCTAGATAATTAATACTAAGCATTAATCAAATTGTCCGGTATGTCATTGGTCCCTCGACGCTTCGTCCGATTCTTCGGCGCATTATCCTCTCCTGCGGCCTATTGCCCAATCGGCTAGTTGACTCCGTAACTTTGATATCCTTCGCGCAATGTCCGCTCTTCTTGGCCTGATGCCCGAATCTACGGCCCGAAGCCTTCTGTTGATACGTCGACTGATCCACCGGCTCGACGTCCTATCTTCTAACATGTTCCTCTGACCCAACATTATTTTTCCTACTTTAATTGTCTCATCCTGATCAAAACATCCTGCGTCACTCAAAACACATATTAAAACATATCAACAATTATCAATTGGTTTCATCATCAAAATACGAGATTCAATATGGCCAACCCTTCGCACAAGAGGCACCACGAGAACAAGCAAGCTTGGAAGAATGCGTAGTGCAGAAAGGTTGGGATGGCTGAGTTCGAGCTACGACTCGACATTGATAACTATACTTAATGGTACTCAAGGCAAGTAAGGCGCTTGGTAAAGGATGAGACCATGCAATGTGGAATGAGTTGGTCAGTGACCGAAAGAGTTATGCAAAGCTCATGGAGGTAAGGGGAATTGGTAACTCAAAGAATTTGATACTCATGAAATGGCTTGTATGCGAACGATGGAGTGTTCATGGCCATCCCAAGGTGATCAAAACTCGGTGCCATTGAGCATTGAAACTTTCTCTTCAGCATGAGAAGGATACATCCGAAGGAGGCTGAAGTGTGTAGTGAGTTCACTAAGTTGCTAGGCCTTGAGGGTTGCAATGGGGGTTGTATTGATGTGGAGTTGCAATCTAGCAAGTGCATTTGTTGGACGTAGAATAATGCATAGTTTGTTCAGCAAGGTGGAGTAGTCCAAGGGGATGGTGGTGTTGAATCTCAGATTTTGATGATGAAATCAATTGATGGGTTAATTGATCTAATCCATATTATTGAAGTGTGCAGGATTAACTATGATAGCCTGAAAACATAAAGCATGGATACTAGAGTCAAGTTCGATGGACATTTGAGAGTCCGAAGATTCATCGGGAATGTTGCCGGAGCTAGCCGAAAATGAGTTAAAAGTGTTAAATATTTCAATCATTTCAAGGCATTTACATCATAGATCAAGTCATGATTTGTGATTCATCATAAAGCAAGTTAGTTTTCAATAATCACATAAGGCATTTAAGGAATTTTTGAAACATAGGAGAATGATTAATTTAAGCATACAATGTTTCAATCCAATTCAAGTCATGAATATCAATGCTTTCATATTGTGAGTATCAATTCATGAATACCACGAGATATTATTTGTGACTTCAATTTTGCAAGATCAAGATTATGATTTAGATAAAACTTATTCAAATCAAATCATTAACTTGAAATTCATAATCAAGTCATTAAAATTAATTTCGAGATTCACAAAATATCATGAAATCATTAATCTCGATCAGATGGGAAAAACATTTTTTAAGAGATTCTTTTTCATCTAAGCATGTCGTAGTCTTTATATGCCAAATTAAGATAAGCATGAAAGTTCAAGACATAAGGCAAAGAAATCTTGTATTATGAAATATATGATATCAAGGCTCATGATTCATTCGAAAAGATATAGTACAAAGAGCAACTTGAAACATTCTTATCAAGATCACATTTTAAAATATTCCAAGTTTCAAGATATCAATATGACACTTTCATTGAATTGCATTTCATTTGAAGAACTCCTTTTTGATAAATGTAGGGAGCATAATGAACGATCTTGATTTATAAAGAGCTTCATGTTATAATTATCAAGATCATGATTATGATTATTCTCTTTAGCAAAGAATCACAAAAGCACTTTATTTTTGCATAAGAAATCTCATTGTATTATGATTTATAAATTCTTTTTCTGCACATGAATCATAGGAGATATGAATGTGAAATAAATCTTCGCAAGCAAAAACACTATCATTCATATTTCAAGATGGAATTTATAAGCAGGAATCATTTCATCAAATCCATTTTAGAAAAATATTTTTCATAAGTGTATGAGAAAATATGATTGTTAGGATACCAATTGTTAAGTGAATCCGGAAATGAAATTAACACTTTCATATATTCATACATGATCTTTGCTATAGATCTTGAAATTAAATCAAGAAGATCAAACAAGCTCATGATCATGGATAACTTAAAATCTCATGCATAAAATTGTTAATATTACATCTTTATGCATTACTTTAAATCAAACGTGATTTCATTCAACAATGTTAATCAAACATGATACACATTATTACTTCTTAACCATGATCAAAATCATTTTGTTTGTTTATCATGCAATATTATCATTTTTGAATTTATCAGCATGATCATAATTTTTGTATTTTTATTTTTAAACATGTAATTTTCAAGAAAATTAATTCTAAACTAAAAAAGAAAATATATCATGAAAGCATCAAGTAATTTTAAAATAAACCAAAGGCATTTTAATTACCTCAATGTCGTAGGCTGGTAAGGCGTAGTTTGCCGCCTCGGTTTTGTTGACTTTCTCGTCTTCAGAGGAGCTCGATTCATCCCAATTTTTGTTCTTCTTCTTGCGTTTAAAGCAAGTAGTTCTATTCTTTTTGCTTTTTAATTTTCGTTTCATTTGTAGTTTAAGTTCACCATCACTTGAGCTTATGCTCGAGTGGTCTTCAAATGTTCCATGTCCCAAGTCATTCCTGTTCTTTGGAAGGTTGGTTTGTTCATCATTGTCCTCATCACTTGAGTCATCGCTCAAGTGGCATTCATTTGTCCAGAGTTCCAAATCCTTCCTGTTCTTTGGAAGGTGATTGTGTTCAACATGTTCATCATGTGCATTGTGCACCATTTCATATGTCATCAATGAACCAATTAGTTCTTCAAGTGGTAAGTTGTTTAGATTTTTAGCTTCTTGTATTGCAGTTACTTTTGAATCCCACTTTTTAGAAAGAGAACGCAAAATTTTGTTTACGAGTTAAAAATCCAAAAAACATTTTCCAAGAGCTCTTAAACTTTTGATGACATCCGTGAAACGGGTGTACATGTCGCCTATAGCCTCGCTTGGTTGCATTTGAAAAAGCTCGAAATCATGCAATAAAAAGTTAACTTTCGAGTCTTTGACTCTACTAGTTACCTCGTGCGAGATTTCAAGTGTTCGCCAAATGTCAAAAGCCGTTTCGCACGTGGAAATCCGATTGAACTCATTTTTATCCAAAGCGTAAAATAAGGCATTAATAGCCTTTGCGTTTAAAGAAAAATACTTCTTCTCCAAATCTGACCATTCGTTCATCGGTTTAGAGGGAAGTTGAAAACCGTTTTCAATGATATTCCATAAATCTAAATTCGTAGAAATCAAGAAAACTCTCATTCGAGTTTTCCAATATGTGTAGTCCAATCCGTTAAACAACGATGGACGTAAGACCGAAAAGCCCTCTTGAAAACCATGAAGAGCCATTTCTCTCGGGTGTAAATCCGAAATGAGAAAAACCGTGCTCTGATACCAATTGTTAGGATCGAGAGCACTAAGAGGGGGGGGGGGGGGGGTGAATTAGTGCAGCGGAAATCTTACAGGAATTTAAAACCGAAAAGTGCGTTCGTTCGATAAAATCTATTATGATGCAAAAGTCGATTCACAGTTTGTATTTAATCGCAGTTTGCGACTAAGCGCAGATTGCGTCCAAGTTCAGTTTACCTCAGTTTTACGTCTAAACGCAGTTTTACGTCTAAACGCAGTTTTGAGTCTGAACGTAGTTTTATGTCTAAACTCAGTTTAACATCTAAACGCAGTTTTACGTCTAAACGCAGTGTTGCGTCTAAACGCAGTTTTACGTCTAAACGCAGTTTTACGTCTAAACGTAGATTCTGAACTTTGAAAAGCATTTTATGAATGCGCAGAAAGCAGTTTGCAGTTATAAATGGAATCAGTACGTTAACGTAAACTGCAATGTAAAGATCGTATGAAAACACCGATTTACGTCTTAATGCAGATTCGGAAAGATCTGAACTTAGAGAATCGTTCGTAAAAGCGCAGAGGGCAGTAGCTATGTAGGAGGTTTGCAGTAATGATAAAGTGCTCAAAATAAACGCAAACCAGAGATTTAGAGAAGTTCGGTCAGCCTTGACCTACTCCACTTTTAGCTTCCTCCACTAATGAGGTTGCCGACGTCAACTAGAGGCCTTCCTTCAATAGGCGAAGGCCAACTGCCCTTTTACAGTTTCTCTCCTTTTGACAGACTCAGGAGACAACCCTTACAGATCCTTTCTCGCCTCTCTTTACAACTCAAGACTTGAATAATAGAAAGAGGAGAACTGTTGGACTTTACACAAATTTGAGCTCTTAGAATCACAGAAAAGATCAGGAATTCGGTGTGGATCTGTATCTTTTCAGTGCAGAATGGGTGGGGTATTTATAGGCCCGAACCTAGTTCAAATTTGGAGCTCAAAACGATCAAATCCCGGAATTCTGGGATCAGGCGGTTGCACCTCCTGACTGGAGAGGTTGCACTGCCTGGCAGAGCTCGGAGACTAAGCCCAAGCGGTTGCACCTCTATGTCAGGGGCGGTTTCACCGCCTGAGTCTGGCTCGGAGACTGAGCCCCAGGCGGTGCCACCTCCTGACTGAGGCGGTTGCACCTCTCCTGCCAGAGCTCGAAGACCGAGCTCAGGCGGTGCTACCTCTGTCCGGAGAGGTTGCACCGCCCAGTCTCGCTCGGAGACTGAGCCCAGGCGGTGCCACCTCCTGCCTGGGGCGGTTGCACCGCCCAGCTTCGCTGGGAGATCCTCTCCTGGGCGGTGCCACCTCCAACCCTGGCAGTGCCACCTCTTTCACTATTTCAGCTCACTTGGTTTGGCTCCAAACATGGCCCAAACCAGTCCGAACTTGAGCCTAATTGGCCCCTACTTGGGTTATAGGATTAACACCTAGTTCTAACCCTAATTAACGTGCTAACTATGAATTTAAAGACATTTTCTAAGCTTTTACAAAGTCCGCAAGTCAAGACTTCTTTTGGCGAGCTTTCGGCAAACTTCCGGCGGTCTTCCGATGAACTCTCGGAAACCATTCTGCGGACTCCCGGCAAGCTCCTAGACTTCACGATTTGATCTTAGCGAGTTCCAATGAGCTTCTTCGGCAAGCTCCGATCTTTCTCGGCGAGCTCCGGTAGCATTCCCGACGAACCTTCGGACTTCCGTCGAACTCTCGAACTCGCAACAAATCCTTTTCGCTTGACTCCGACACTTTGTTTCGCTTTATGTCTTCATCGTTATCATAGTTAATCCTGCACAACAAAAACAAAACTTCGATCGAGACAATTAATCCTAAGCAATTAACCAAGTTGTCCGACATGTCATTGGTCCCTCGACGCTTCGTCCGATTCTTCGGCGCATCGTCCTCTCCTGCAGCCTATTGCCCAATCGGCCAATTGACTCCGCAACTCCGATATCCTTGGCACAATACCCGCTCTTCTTGGCCCGATGCCCGATTCCACGGCCCGAAGCCTTCTGTCGATACGTCGACCGATCCACCGGCCCGACGTCCAATCTTCTGACATGTTCCTTCGGCACAACATGATTTTCCTGCTTTAATTGTCTCATCCTGATCGAAGCATCCTGCATCACTCAAAACGCAAATTAAATCATAAACATATATCAAGTAGTTTCATCAACAAAATTAAATCATAAACATACGCAGATTAAATCATAAGCCTATTGCTGAATCTCGGATTTTGACGATGAAGTCAATTGTCATTTATTGTCTAATCTATGTGTTGAGATAAGTGTGCAGGATTAACTACGATGAAAGTAAGACATGTAGCAGGAGTTGTGCCGGAGTCATGACAATGATCACGTTGGGAGTTCGAGAGCTCGACGGAAGTTCGGACAGTCGTCGGAGGTTATGCGGGAACAAATCCGAGAAGTCCAGAAGCTTGCCAAAGGAGCTCGTCGGAACTTGCCAAGTGGATCGTCGCAGTCCAGGAGTTTGCCGGAAGTCCGCAGGAGTATCACCGAGGATTCATCGGATTATCGACGGAAGTTCGCCGGAAACTCGCCGGAAGAAGCGAGTGACGCACCAAAGCAAGCTGTAGAATATGTTTTAGGAAATAATCGTAGTTAGCACTTTTATTAAGAAATGGGAGGTGATCCCATTAGCTTAATCCTGGGGCAATTTGGCCCCTGAAGAACTCAGATTGGGTCGAATGGTTCAACCCATTCGGACCCAGGTTGTTGTGGGAGGTGCAACCGCCCAGGCAGGGAGGTAGCACCGCCCAGGCTGTGTCTCCCAGCGAGACTGGGAGGTGCAACCGCCCCAGCCGAGAGGTGCAACCGCCCAGGGCTCAGTCTTCGAGCGAAACTGGGCGATGCAACCTCTCTAGTCAGGCGGTGCAACCTCTCCAGTCAGGAGGTGCAACCGCCTGAGCTCGATCTTCGAGCTCTGGCAGAGAGGTGCAACCGCCTCTGACAGAGGTGGCACCGCCCAGAGGCTCAGTCTTCGAGCTCTGCCAGGCGGTGCAACCTCTCCAGTCAAGAGGTGTAACCGCCTGATCCCGGAATTCCGGGATTTGATCGTTTTGAGCTCCAAATTTGAACTGGGTTCGGGCCTATAAATACCCCACCCATTCAGCACTGAAAAGATACAGATCCACACCGAATTCTTGATCTTTTCAGTGATTCTAAGAGCTCAAATTTGTGTAAAGTCCAAAAGTTCTCCTATTTTCTGTTCTTCAAGTCTTGAGTTGTAAAGAGAGGAGAGAAAGGATCTGTAAGGGTTATCTCCTGAGCCCGTCAAAAGGAGAGAAACTGTAAAAGAGCAGTTGGCCTTCGCCTATTGAAGGAAGGCCCCTAGTTGACGTCGGTGACCTCGCTGGTGGAGGAAGCCAAAAGTGGAGTGGGTCAAGACTGACCGAACCACTCTAAATCTCTGGTTTGCGTTTATTTTGAGCACTTTATCATTACTGCAAACCTCTTACATAGCTACTGCTCTCTGCGCTTTTACGAACAAATTTCTAAGTTCTAATCTTTCCGAATCTGCATTCAGACGTCAAAAGGTGTTTTCGTACGATCTTTACATTGCAGCTTACATTTACGTCTTGAACCTATTTATAACTGCGAACTGTCTTCTGCACTTTTACGAACGAGTTTCTTTGCAGTTTAAATTTACTTTTTTATTCTATTTATAACTGCAAACTGTCTTCTGCAATTTTACGAACGAGTTTCAACACTTAGACGTAAAACTGCATTTAGACGTAAATCGACTTTCCTCGCACAATCATTAGATTTTAGTTTACGTTTACGTCTTGATTTCAACTGCATACTGCCTTCTGCGAGTATACAAACGAGTTTCAAAGTTCAGACGTAAATCTGCATTTAAGACGTAAATCTGCGTTTAGACGTAAATCTGCATTTAGACGTAAATCTGCGTTTAGACATAAATCTGCTTTTTGCATATTACTTTTTGAGCTATACAATAGCAGCACATTGTCTTTATACTTCTGCTCAAACTGCGCTTCGACGCAATCCGAGTTTAGACGCAATCTGCATTTAGACGCAAACTACGTTTAGACGCTAATTGTATTTAAACGTAAACTGTACTTAATCATAAGTAATCTTAGAATCGGCTTTTGCATCAAAATAGTTTTTATTGAACGAACGCAGCTTTCGTTTTTAATCGCTGAAAGATTTCCGCTGCACTAATTCACGCCCCCCCTCTTAGTGCTCTCGATCCTAATATCAAATGCAGTTTCACAAGTTGAAACACGGTTAAACTCGTTTTTATCAAGTGCACAAAATAAGGCATTCATAGCATTTGCATTAAGAGCGTAAACTGAAATCTGATGATTGTGCGAGGAAAGCCGATTTACGTCTAAATGCAGTTTTACGTCTAAATGTTGAAACTCGTTCGTAAAATTGCAGAAGACAGTTTGCAGTTATAAATAGAATCAAAATGTAAATGTAAACTGCAAAGAAACTCATTCGTAAAAGCGCAGAAGATAGTTTGCAGATATAAACAGATTCAAGACGTAAATGTAAGCTGCAATGTAAAGATCGTACGAAAACACCTTTTGACGTTTGAATGCAGATTCGGAAAGATTAGAACTTAGAAACATGTTCGTAAAAGTGCAGAGAGCAGTAGCTATGTAGGAGGTTTGCAGTAATGATAAAGTGCTCAAAATAAACGCAAACCAGAGATTTAGAGTGGTTCGGTCAGTCTTGACCTACTCCACTTTTGGCTTCCTCCACCGGCGAGGTCACCGACGTCAACTAGGGGCCTTCCTTCAATAGGCGAAGGCCAACTGCCCTTTTACAGTTTCTCTCCTTTTGACGGGCTCAGGAGACAACCCTTACAGATCCTTTCTCTCCTCTCTTTACAACTCAAGACTTGAAGAACAGAAAATAGGAGAACTTTTGGACTTTACACAAATTTGAGCTCTTAGAATCACTGAAAAGATCAAGAATTCGGTGTGGATCTGTATCTTTTCAGTGCTGAATTGGTGGGGTATTTATAGGCCCGAACCCAGTTCAAATTTGGAGCTCAAAACGATCAAATCCCGGAATTCCGGGATCAGGCGGTTGCACCTCTTGACTAGAGAGGTTGCACCGCCTGGCAGAGCTCGAAGACTGAGCCTCTGGGCGGTGCCACCTCTGTCAGAGGCGGTTGCACCTCTCTGCCAGAGCTCGAAGACCGAGCTCAGGCGGTTGCACCTCCTGACTGGAGAGGTTGCACCGCCTTACTAGAGAGGTTGCACCGCCCAGACTCGCTCGAAGACTGAGCCCTGGGTGGTTGCACCTCTCGGCTGGGGCGGTTGCACCTCCCAGTCTCGCTGGGAGACACAGCCTGGGCGGTGCTACCTCCCTACCTGGGCGGTTGCACCTCCCACAGCAACCTTGGTCCGAATGGGTTGAACCATTCGACCCAATCTGAGTTATTCAGGGGCCCAATTGCCCCAGGATTAAGCTAATGGGATCACCTCCCATTTCTTAATAAAAGTGCTAACTACGATTATTTCCTAAGACATATTCTATAGCTTGCTTTGGTGCGTCACTCGCTTCTTCCGGCGAGTTTCCGACGAACTTCCATCGATCATCCGATGAACCCTCGGTGATACTCCTACGGACTTCCGGCAAACTCCTGGACTACGACGATCCACTTGGCAAGTTCCGACGAGCTCCTTTGGCAAGCTTCTAGACTTCTCGGATTTGTTCCCGCAGAATCTCCGACGACTGTCCGAACTTCCGTCGAGCTCTCGAACTCCCAATGTGATCATTGTCATGACTCCGGCGCAACTCCTGCTGCATGTCTTACTTTCATCGTAGTTAATCCTGCACACTTATCTCAACACATAGATTAGACAACAAATGACAAATGACTTCATCATCAAAATCCGAGATTCAACAATACTTACGTCGAGTCCAAAAACATATGAATTGATAAAAACTGCCATAATCATAACATTGTTTATAGCATCACTCAAGTATTTTGCAAGTCTGACATGATCATGGCAGTTTTTATCAATTCATATGTTTCTCCCCCTTT
Source organism: Musa acuminata AAA Group (assembly GCF_036884655.1). Lineage (NCBI taxonomy): Eukaryota > Viridiplantae > Streptophyta > Magnoliopsida > Zingiberales > Musaceae > Musa > Musa acuminata. The sequence continues at coordinate 27,103,385 of NC_088331.1, read as the reverse complement.
GTCATCAACAAAAAGCATGGTACAGATTTTCAAAAATAATCATGGAAACATGGTAATCATGTGATTTGATCATTCAATATAGTCCGAAAAATAATTTTAACAAGTTTATCTATTCGGACACATCAACATTCCTAATTCGCTTCTTATTATATCAAATTGTTCTTCACTTAGAGGTTTTGTAAAGATGTCAGCTAGTTGATGTTTCGTATCAATGAATTCTATGATTACATTATGATTCGTAACATGATCTCGTATAAAGTGATGTCTGATATCAATATGTTTTGTTCTCGAGTGTTGTATAGGGTTTTTTTGTTAGGCATATTGCACTTGTGTTATCACATTTAATGGGAATATTTTTGAGATGAACTTTATAATCTTCTAAGGTATTTTTCATCCAAACAACTTGTGCACAGCATGCACTTGCTGCAATATATTCAGCTTCGGTTGTTGATAGTGCAACCGAGTTTTGTTTCTTAGATGTCCAGGAAACAAGGGCATGTCCTAAGAATTGACATGTTCCTGATATGCTTTTTCTATCTAATCGACAACCAGCGAAGTCCGCATCAGCATAAGCAGTTAACTCAAACTTCTCTGATTTTGGGTACCATAATCCTAGAATTGTGGTACCATTAAGATATCTGAGTATTCTTTTAACTGCTTTGAGATGAGATATCTTAGGGTTTGATTGAAATCTAGCACAAAGTCCTACACTAAACATTATGTCTGGTCTAGTTGCAGTGAGGTAAAGTAAACTCCCTATCATACCCCTATAGGTTTTTTGATCGAAGCTTTCTCCACTTTCATCAATTTCTAACTTAGTGGAGGTGCTCATAGGAGTGTTAATAGCTTTTGAGTTATTCATATTAAACTTCTTTAGTAAACTCATAGCATATTTAGTTTGGCTAATAAAGATGCCATTGCTTAGTTGTTTGATTTGTAGACCTAAGACGAATGTTAATTCTCCCATTAGACTCATTTTGAATTCACGACTCATAGTTTTAGCAAAGGACTCACAAAGAGATTCATTCGTAGAACCAAAGATAATATCATCAACATAAATTTGAACAATGAGAAAATTATTTTCAAAGTCTTTGATGAATAATGTAGTATCAACCTTGCCTTTTATGAAATTATTTTCAATAAGAAAGGAACTAAGTCTCTCATACCACGCCCTTGGAGCTTGTTTTAAACCATAGAGAGCTTTAGTCAATCTAAACACATGATTAGGGAGACTATTATTTTCAAAGCCAGGAGGTTGTTCAACATAAACTTCTTCGGAAATAAAGCTATTTAGAAAAGCGCTTTTAACATCCATTTGAAATAACTTAAAATTATTACAACTAGCGTAGGCAAGGAGCATCCTTATGGATTCCAATCGAGCCACAGGTGTGAAGGTTTCTTCGTAATCGATACCTTCTTCTTCATTGAAACCTTTGGCCACTAATCTAGCCTTGTTTCTAACCACAATACCATTTTCATCTTGCTTGATTCTAAAGACCCATTTAGTACCAATAACTAAATGGTCATTTGGCCTAGGAACAAGCGTCCACACCTCATTTCTCTCAAATTGATTCAATTCATCTTGCATTGCGATAATCTATGAATCATCTTTCATGGCTTCATCAACACATTTGGGTTCAATTTGCGAGAGAAAGGCGGCGTTGCCACAAAAATTCTTAAAAGAGGATCGTGTTTGAACCCCCTTTGATGTGTCTCCTAAGATTAGCTCCTTAGGATGAGCATCTACATACTTCCAATCCTTGGGTAAGGAAGTGGATGCATCCAAGTTGCTAGTTGGAGACAGGGTTTCGTTTAAATTCAAAGAATCAAAGTTAACATCATCATCAAGATCATTCTTCTTAATTTCGGAAATCTCATTGAAAATAACATGGATGGATTCTTCAATAATTAAGGTTCTTTTACTGAAAATACGAAAAGCTTTAGAAACCGAAGAATAACCAAGAAAGATTCCTTCATCAGATTTAGCATCGAATTTTCCTAAGTTATCCTTTTCATTCAAGATAAAACACTTACACCCAAACACTTTAAAATATGAGACATTGGGTTTTTTGTTATTCCATAACTCATAAGGAGTTTTGGAGAGTAAGGGTCTTACTAGAACTCTATTCAAAATATAGCATGTAGTGTTTACAGCTTCGGCCCAAAAATATTTGGGTAGGCCATGTTCATTCAACATGGTTCTTGCCATTTCTTGTAAATTTCAATTTTTTCTTTCTACTACCCCATTTTGTTGAGGATTTCTTGGAGTAGAGAAATTATGGTTGTATCCATTGAGTTCACAGAATTCTTTGAAATCATGGTTTTGAAATTCTCCACCATGATCACTTCTAATTGACGAAATCATAGATTCCTTCTCATTTTGAACAAGTTTACAAAACTTGGTAAAATATCTAAAGCATTCATTTTTCTGTTTTAAGAAGTAGGTCCATGTATATCTACTGTAGTCATCAACAATGACAAAGGCGTATTTGCTACCTCCTAGACTCGATGTAGAGATTGGTCCGAACAAGTCCATATGGATCAATTGTAAGGGCCTAGAGGTGCTTATTTGATTCTTAACTTTGAAACTACCCTTAATTTGTTTACCTAATTGGCAAGCATCACATACATTGTCTTTGATGAACTTGATATGAGGAATTCCTCTTACAAGTTCTCTAGATGATACTTGAGTGATTAGTTTCATGCTAGCATGACCTAATCTTCTATGCCATAGCCAAGCATCCTCATTCATAACCGCAAAACACATTTCATCACATAAGTCATTGATGTCAATAGTGTATACGTTATTTTGTTTTAATGCAATCATAGACATATTTTTATGTGGTTTTTCAATGATGCAAGCATTAGATTCGAATTTGACAGTAGATCCTTTATCACATAATTGACTAATACTCAAGAGGTTATGTTTTAAACCATCAACTAACAGAACATCTTCAATAAAAACGTTGGATTTGTTACCTATGGTTCCTTTGCCAATGATTTTACCCTTGTTGTTGTCTCCGAAGGTGACATAGCCTTCGTCTATGCTAGTGAGCTTAGAGAAATGAGATGGATCTCCGGTCATATTCCTTGAGCATCCACTATCAAGGTACCATCTCTTGCTCCTAGCTTGCAATGGTGTGGGTTTCTACAATAAAGGATGAATTTTAGGTACCCATTTGCTTTTGGGTGCCTCAAAGATAGATCTGCATTGTTGATCATGTTGCATGGAGTTTATCATGGTTCCTTTAGGAACCCAAATCAATTTGTTTGGACTTATTTTCTTGAATGGACAACAATGTGTCTTGTGTCCAAATTTATAACAGAAGTTACATTTGTCTTGATGTCGAATATGTAGGATGGAGCCTTTTATGAAGGTGGTTGGATTTTGGTGAGGACTTCTCACGAATCCAATTCCACTTCTTTTGGGAACGTGACCCTTGTTTGTAAGGATCATGTTCAATGACTTGCTACCAACCTCGAAGTTCTTCAAGGTGTCCTTAAGTAGCAAGTTTTCTTTTTGGAGAGTTTCTAGATCATGACATTTTATGCATGGGCTTAAACTATCATGATGTTCAGCATTTAACTTATCGAAATTACAAATAAGACTATCATGCTCCTTTTTTAGCAATTTGTATTTACTACTGATAGTCTTACACTCATCAAACAATTCATGGAAAGCATTTAATAATTCATCGAATGATAAATCTGCATCTATTGAATTTGTTACCTCATCTTCGATGGCCATTAAGGCGTAATGAGCAACTTGCTCGGTGTTGGACTCCTCTTCTTCAGATGCGCTTGAGTCATCCCATGTTGCTTGAAGCGCCTTTTTCTTTGACGTTCTCCTTTTGACTTGGGGACAATCACTCGTGTAGTGTCCCGGCTTTTTGCATTCATAGCAGATTACTTGATCCTTCTTGGGTTCAAGTTTATTTTTTGCATCATTCTTAAACTTGTTTCTTTTAAAGAACTTTTTAAACTTTCTTGTTAGAAGTGCCAAGTCATCATCACAGTCCTCATCACTTGAGTTTTCTCTCAAGTGGCATTCAGAAGTTTTGAGTGTCATATCCTTCCTATTCTTTGGAAGGATGTCTTCTTGCTCTTCATGAGCTTTACAAGTCATTTCGTAGGTCATTAATGACCCGATTTGTTCTTCAAGAGGGAAATTTCGTAAATCTTTTGCCTCTTGAATAGCAGTGACTTTAGGATCCCAACTCTTAGGAAGGGATCTTAGTATCTTATTAACAAGCTTAAAATCCAAAATGCTCTTTCTGAGTCCTTTTAGACCGTTGACGACATCCGTGAAACGGGTAAACATGTCGCCAATGGTTTCATTCGGTTTCATCCGAAAAAGTTCGAAAGAATGTAACAGCAAATTAAATTTTGACTCTTTTACTCTACTTGTGCCCTCATGGGTCACTTCAAGTTTGTGCCAAATATCAAATGCAGTTTCACAAGTTGAAACACGGTTAAACTCGTTTTTATCAAGTGCACAAAATAAGGCATTCATAGCCTTTGCATTAAGAGCGAAAGCCTTCTTCTCCAAATCATTCCAATCGATCATTGGAAGAGAAGACTTCGAAAATCCGTTTTCGACAAGATTCCACAGTTCAAAATCCATAGAAATAAGAAAGATCCTCATTCGGGTCTTCCAGTAGGTGTAGTCCGTCCCACTGAACATGGGTGTGTTAGGATCTAGAGCACTAAGAGGGGGGGGGTGAATTAGTGCAGCGGAAATCTTACAGCAATTTAAAACCGAAAGGTGCTTTCATTCAATAAAATCTATTATGATGCAAAAGCCGATTCACAGTTTGTATTCAAGCGCAGTTTGCGTCTAAGCGCAGATTGCGTCTAAGAACAGTTTACGTCTAAACGCAGTTTGCGTCTAAACACAGTTTTACGTCTAAACGCAGTTTTACGTCTAAACGCAGTTTTATGTCTAAACGCAGTTTTGCGTCTGAACGCAGTTTTACGTCTGAACGCAGTTTTACGTCTAAACGCAGTTTTGCGTCTGAACGTAGTTTTGCGTCTGAACGCAGTTATGCGTCTAAACGTGGTTTTACGTCTAAACACAGTTTTACATCTAAACGCAGTTTTACGTCTAAATGTAGAAACTGAACTTTGAAAATCTTTTTGTGAATGTGCAGAAAGCAGTTCGCAGTTATGAATGGAATCAAAGCATAAGCGTAAACTGCGATGTAAAGATCGTACGAAAACACCGATTTACGTCTCAATGCAGATTCGGAAAGATCTGAACTTAGAGAATCGTTCGTAAAAGCGCAGAGGGCAGTAGCTATGTAGGAGGTTTGCAGTAATGATAAAGTGCTAAAAAATAAATGCAAACCAGAGATTTAGAGTGGTTCGGTCAGTCTTGACCTACTCCACTTTTGGCTTCCTCCACCGATGAGGTTGCCGACGTCAACTAGAGGCCTTCCTTCAATAGGCGAAGGCCAACTGCCCTTTTACAGTTTCTCTCCTTTTGACAGGCTCAGGAGACAACCTTTACAGATTCTTTCTCTCCTCTCTTTACAACTCAAGACTTTGAAGAACAGAAAGAGGAGAACTTTTGGACTTTACACAATTTTGAGCTCTTAGAATCACGGAAAAGATCAAGAATTCAGAGTGTATCTGTATCTCTTCTGTGCTGAATGGGTGGGGTATTTATAGGCCCCAACCCAGTTCAATTTTGGAGCTCAAAACGATCAAATCCCGGAATTTCGGGATCAGTCGGTTGCACCTCTTGACTGGAGGGGTTGCACCGCCTGGCAGAGCTCGAAGACTGAGCTCAGGCGGATGCACCTCTTTGTCAGGGGTGGTTGTACCTTTCTGCCAGAGCTCGAAGACCGAGATCAGGCGGTGCATCTCCTGACCAGAGAGGTTGCACCTTTCTGCCAGAGGTGGTTGCACCTCTCTGCCAGAGGTGGTTGCACCTCTCTGCCAGAGCTCAAAGACCGAGCTCAGGCGATGCATCTCTTGTCCAGAGAGGTTGCACCTCTCTGCCAGAGCTCGAAGACCGAGCTCGGTGGTTGCACCTCTTGGCAGAGCTCGAAACTTGAGCTCTGGCGGTGCTACCTCTTGACAGAGGAGGTTGCACCGCCCAGTCTCGCTTGGAGACTGAGCCCTGGGCGGTTGCACCTCTTGGCTAGGGCGGTTCCACCGCCAAGTCTCGCTGGGAGACATAGCCTGGGCGGTGCTACCTCCAACCCTAGCGGTGCCACCTCTTTCACTATTCTAGCTCACTTGGTTTGGCTCCAAACTTGGTCCAAACCAGTCCGAACTTGGGCCTAATTGGCCCCTACTTGGGTTATAGGATCAACACCTAATCCTAACCCTAATTAACGTGCTAACTATGAATTTAAAGACATTTTCAAAGCTATTACAAAGTCCGCAAGTCAAGACTACTTCTGGCGAACTTCCGGCAAACTTCCGGCGGTCTTCCGATGAACTCTCGGAAACCATTCTGCGGACTCCCGGCAAGCTCCTAGACTTCACAATTTGATCTTAGTGAGTTCCAACGAGCTTCTTCGGCAAGCTCCGATCTTTCTCGGCGAGCTCCGCGAACTTCCAACGAACCTTCCAGCGAGCTTCCGAAAAACCCTTCGGCAAGCTCCCAACTCATTCTCGGCTAGTTCCGGTAGCATTCCCGACGAACCTTCGGACTTCCGTCGAACTCTCGAACTCGCAACAAATCCTTCGCGCTTTACTCCGACACTTTGTTTCGCTTTATGTCTTCATCGTTATCATAGTTAATCATGCACAACAAAAACAAAACTTCGATCGAGACAATTAATCCTAAACAATTAACCAAGTTGTCCGACATGTCATTGGTCCCTCGACGCTTCGTCCGATTCTTCGGCGCATCGTCCTCTCCTGCAGCCTATTGCCCAATCGGCCAGTTGACTCCGCAACTCCGATATCCTTGGCACAATACCCGCTCTTCTTGGCCCGATGCCCGAGTCCACGGCCCGAAGCCTTCTGTCGATACGTCGACCAATCCACCGGCCCGACGTCTAATCTTCTGGCACAACATGATTTTCCTGCTTTAATTGTCTCATCCTGATCGAAGCATCCTGCGTCACTCAGAACGCAGATTAAATCATAAACATATATCAAGTAGTTTTATCATCAAAATACGAGATTCTACAATCTCCCCCTTTTTTATGATGACAACCACTTGATGACGGAGTTAAACTTAACTCCCGGAGTTTAAACAAACTCCCCCTATCAATATGCCATATTGATAGAACCTTGAATTCAAACTGAATTCAAGTCAATGTAATATTCATCATGAATACTTGCAACACGTCAACATGAACATATGCATAAACTTATGCATCACATGTCATGTCATCAACATACTTTCATCAACATACTTCTCCCCCTTTGTCATCAACAAAAAGGAGAAGTATCACAATCAAGTGTTTGTGATATTGGTTCAACTCATTGCATGAAAAACATAATATCAAGTTTTATCATCATGCAAGTTTGCTAATATCAACATGAAAAATTACGATGTAAGCTTTTGATATCATAACGCAAACATTTCAAGTGTTTATCAATTGTAGCATTTCATCACATGGTAAGATATCAACGCATAAAATTATGATACAAGCTCTTGATATCTTAACGCATGATGCAAACATGGCATAATGCAAGTTTGGCAATCATAGCATCAATTCATATATTTCTCACCCTTTGTCATCAACAAAACGGAGAACGATATAAGCAAATTTTAAGCATAAGTGCTTGTAATTATTCATGTCATAACTAGGTTCATGTCATTTTCCAATAGTGAGTGATAGGATATCAATTATACAAACATCTCAAGGAAAACATGACATGGAGATAGCTTTGAAAACTTCTTCCTTTTTTTGTTATTATCTTTTTGCATGAAGGAGGAAGACTATTTGTGATACATGCTATTTGTGAGTTTACTTCGAGTGAAGTTAGAATCGATGAGAGATTAAATCATGCTTCATTTTTACAAGGACCAAGATATGTATGTGAAATAAATCCTTGCAAGTAAAAACACTTTCATCCATATTCATCAAATCCATTTCTCAAAAAATATTTTTCACATGATGTGTGTATGAGAGATGTATTTGCTAGTTAATTACATATGTCAAAAATCAATGATATGAACTAAACTTGATATGACATATGCTTGTTAAGTTTGGAAGAGAGTGAACTTGATATGTTAGATACAAGAGAATCCGAAAATGAAATTTGACTCTTTCTTCCATTCGGACAAGGTTTTGCTATAGATATTCAATTACAATCATGAAGGTAAAGCATGCTTGTTATCATGGAAGTTTTGTATTCAAGCACATAATTTTCAACAAGTAATTGTGTAAAATCATTATGCCAATCAAGTGATTCGATCATTCAATCAAGAAGGTTCGAAAAATAATTTTAACACGTTCAATCATTAGGACGTGTTTTTGCCATAGTTTTTCAAATACAATCATAAAGATAAGACATGCTCATCATCATGGTAGTATGATAGCAAGTTTACCATATACAAGCTAGCAAAAAATTTCTACATTTTAAGGCCCGCAAGCTAGCAATTTTGAGATGTTCAAGAAAGCAATTCTTGCTTCTTGAAATATAAGTTTTGCTAGATGTGCAAGTTAACTTTTTGCTTCTTGAGATAGGCAAGATAGCATTCCTTGGTGATGTTCAAGATAGCAATTTCTTCTCTTTTGAGAAGTGTAATTTTTACTTTCTTCTTGAATTGTGCAAGCTAGCTATCTCCCCTTTTGTCTTTATCAAAAAGAAGGGAAAAACCCTTTACATCAATTTTTAAATCATGACAAAGGTTAGTATCAATTTTATTTGTGCATCATTATATTTTCAAATTAAAACATGCACATTTTAAAAAACATATAAACTCATTATTATATGCATGATTCCAAATCATCATTCATATTATTTCAATCATTGTTTCAATCACCACTTATAGCTTATCATGCACAATATATAAAATCATCTAACATGATACAATCATTTATTTTCAAAATATTTATCACTATTTTAATGTATGATAATGAAGTATTCATGATACCGAACATTAAATCAATATTTTTTAAGTATTTATCACTTCATTTTAATTATGATTCCAAACATTTATCATTTAAAGCATTCATGATACACATCATAATAAAAAGCATATGCATCATTCCAAATCATAAATATTTCAAATCATCATGGTATTAATTTGTCCCATTGCATCCTACCATGCATGATCGAAACTTATCATTTGCATACATCAAAATAAATTCATGAATATTTCATGCATTCATATCATCACTTGAGGAATATTGAAAAGAAATAATTGGGTGATGAGATGAATATTTCATGAGTACAAAGAATTGCATAAAAATCATATAAGGAATACAAGTCACAATCATTAAAGAGAAAAATCATCATTCATTTTTAATTCATTCAATTTGATAAATCAAGATCATGATTTTGATAAAACTCATTTCAAATTTAAATCATCAAAATCATTTTTATGGCTCACAAAATTTATAACATAAATAGATTAATGATTTCATTGATAATATATTTTCCCTGTTTTTAAGTGTTTCATTTTAAGTGGTCAATTTCATGTTAGCATGCCTTTTCATTTATGAAAACATGCATCAATTTTTTAAAGCCACTGTTATTATCATGAAAATCGATAATCCATAAATATCAAGAATCATCATAATTTCAAATATATACTCATTAATCATAACTTCAAATTGAACATGATTTCATATACTCAAAATCGAGAAATAACAATGGAAATCAACATGATACACATAATTACTTTTCAACCACATATAACATGATTTCATAAGGTATTTTTAATCAAAATCATTTTGTTTATCATAAACATGCAATTTTCGTGATTATTTTCAAAATTACTAGAATGATAAGCATGATTCATAATTGTTTGTATTTTCATTATAAAATTATTAAACATGTAATTTTCAAGAAAATTAAATAAAAAAGAAAAATGCTTTATGAAAAGCATCATGTAATTTCAAAGTAAACCAAAGGCATTTTAATTACCTCAATGTCGTAGGCTGGTAAGGCGTAGTTTGCCGCCTCTTTCTCGTCTTCAGATGAGCTCGATTCATCCCAATTTTTTTTCTTCTTCTTGCGTTTAAAGCAAGTAGTTCCATTCTTTTTGCTTTTTAATTTTCGTTTCATTTGTAGTTTAAGTTCACCATCACTTGAGCTTATGCTCGAGTGGTCTTCAAATGTTCTATGTCCCAAATCCTTCCTGTTCTTTGGAAGGTGGTTCTCAAGTTCTTCACGTGCATTGCACGTCATTTCATTTGTGATCAATGAACCAATTAGTTCTTCAAGTGGAAATTGGTTCAAGTTTTTCGATTCTTGAATAGCAGTTATTTTTGAATCCCAAGGTTTAGAAAGTGAGCGCAAAACTTTGTTAACGAGTTCAAAATCTGAAAAGCTTTTACCAAGTGATTTTAAACCATTGACGACATCCGTAAAACGGGTGTACATGTCAACAACGGTTTCGCTTGGTTTCATATGAAAAAGCTCGAAATCATGCAGTAAAATATTAACTTTCGAGTCTTTGACTCTACTAGTTCCCTCGTGCGTGATTTCAAGAGTGCGCCAAATATCGAAAGCCGTTTCGCACAAAGAAACCCGATTGAACTCATTTTTGTCCAAAGCGTAAAATAAGGCATTCATAGCCTTTGCGTTTAAAGAAAAATACTTCTTCTCCAAATCCGACCATTCGTTCATCGGTTTGGAGGGAAGTTGAAAACCGTTTTCAATGATACTCCATAAGTCTACATTCGTAGAAATCAAGAAAACTCTCATTCAAGTTTTCCAATAAGTGTAGTCCAATCCGTTAAACAACGGTGGACGAAAGACCGAAAAGCCCTCTTGAAGAGCCATTTCTCTCGGGTGTAAATCCGAAATGAGAAATACCCCGCTCTGATACCAATTGTTAGGATCTAGAGCACTAAGAGAGGGGGTGAATTACTGCAGCGGAAATCTTACAGCAATTTAAAACCGAAAGGTGCGTTCGTTCAATAAAATCTATTATGATGCAAAAGCCGATTCACAGTTTGTATTCAAGCGCAGTTTGCGTCTAAGCGCAGATTGCGTCTAAGAGCAGTTTACGTCTAAACGCAGTTTGCGTCTAAACGCAGTTTTACGTCTAAACTCAGTTTTACGTCTAAACGCAGTTTTACGTCTAAATGCAGTTTTACGTCTAAACGCAGTTTTACGTCTAAACGAAGTTTTACGTCTAAACACAGTTTTGCGTCTGAACGCAGTTTTGCGTCTGAACGCAGTTTTGCGTCTGAACGCAGTTTTACGTCTAAACGTAGTTTTGCGTCTGAACGCTGTTTTGGGTCTGAACGCAGTTTTGCGTCTAAACGTGGTTTTACGTCTAAACACAGTTTTGTGTCTAAACGCAATTTTACGTCTAAACGCATAAACTGAACTTTGAAAATCTTTTTGTGAATGTGCAGAAAGCAGTTCACAGTTATGAATGGAATCAAAGCGTAAGCATAAACTGCGATGTAAAGATCGTACGAAAACACCGATTTACGTCTCAATGCAGATTCGGAAAGATCTGAACTTAGAGAATCATTCGTAAAAGCGCAGAGGGCAGTAGCTATGTAGGAGGTTTGCAGTAATGATAAAGTGCTAAAAAATAAACACAAACTAGAGATTTAGAGTGGTTCGGTCAGTCTTGACCTACTCCACTTTTGGCTTCCTCCACCGATGAGGTTGCCGACGTCAACTAGAGGCCTTCCTTCAATAGGCGAAGGCCAACTACCCTTTTACAGTTTCTCTCCTTTTGACAGGCTCAGGAGACAACCTTTACAGATCCTTTCTCTCCTCTCTTTACAACTCAAGACTTTAAAGAACAGAAAGAGGAAAACTTTTGGACTTTACACAATTTTGAGCTCTTAGAATCACAGAAAAGATCAAGAATTCGGAGTGGATCTGTATCTCTTCTGTGCTGAATGGGTGGGGTATTTATAGGCCCCAACCCAGTTCAATTTTGGAGCTCAAAATGATCAAATCCCGGAATTCCGGGATCAGGCTGTTGCACCTCTTGACTAGAGAGGTTGCACCGCCTAGCATAGCTCGAAGACTGAGCTCAGGCGGATGCACCTCTCTGTCAGGGGTGGTTGCACCTTTCTGCCAGAGCTCGAAGACCGAGCTCAGGCGGTGCATCTCCTGACCAGAGAGGTTGCACCTTTCTGCTAGAGGTGGTTGCACCTCTCTGCCAGAGCTCGAAGACCGAGCTCAGGCGATGCATCTCCTGTCTAGAGAGGTTGCACCTCTCTGCTAGAGCTCGAAGACCGAGCTCGGTGGTTGCACCTCTTGGCAGAGCTCGAAACTTGAGCTCTGGCGGTGCTACCTCTTGACAGAGGAGGTTGCACCGCCCAGTCTCGCTTGGAGACTGAGCCCTGGGCGGTTGCACCTCTTGGCTGGGGCGGTTGCACCGCCCAGTCTCGCTGGGAGACATAGCCTGGGCGGTGCTACCTCCAACCCTGGCGGTGCCACCTCTTTCACTATTCCAGCTCACTTGGTTTGGCTCCAAACTTGGTCCAAACCAGTCCGAACATGGGCCTAATTGGCCCCTACTTGGGTTATAGGATTAACACCTAATCCTAACCCTAATTAATGTGCTAACTAAGAATTTAAAGACATTTTCTAAGCTATTACAAAGTCCGCAAGTCAAGACTTCTTCTGGCGAGCTTCCGGCAAACTTCCGACGGTCTTCCGATGAACTCTCGGAAACCATTCTGCGGACTCCCGGCAAGCTCCTAGACTTCACGATTTGATCTTAGCGAGTTCCAACGAGCTTCTTCGGCAAGCTCCGATCTTTCTCGGCGAGCTCCGCGAACTTCCAACGAACCTTCCAGCGAGCTTCCGAAAAACCCTTCGGCAAGCTCCCAACTCATTCTCGGCTAGTTCCGGTAGCATTCCCGACGAACCTTCGGACTTCCGTCGAACTCTCGAACTCGCAACAAATCCTTTGCGCTTTACTCCGACACTTTGTTTCGCTTTATGTCTTCATCGTTATCATAGTTAATCCTGCACAACAAAAACAAAACTTCGATTGAGATAATCAATCCTAAGCAATTAACCAAGTTGTCCGACATGTCATTGGTCCCTCGACGCTTCGTCCGATTCTTTGGCGCATCGTCCTCTCCTGCAGCCTATTGCACAATCGGCCAGTTGACTCCGCAACTCCGATATCCTTGGCAGAATACCCGCTCTTCTTGGCCCGATGCCCGAGTCCACGGCCCGAAGCCTTCTGTCGATACGTCGACCGATCCACCGGCCGGACGTCCAATCTTCTGACATGTTCCTTCGGCACAACATGATTTTCCTGCTTTAATTGTCTCATCCTGATCGAAGCATCCTATGTCACTCAGAACGCAGATTAAATCATAAACATATATCAAGTAGTTTCATCATCAAAATACGAGATTCAACAGGGTGGACGCGTAATAGAATGCCCCTCTTGGTTTCCGGCGTATGCCATTTCTCTTTGGGTTTTAGTCCGTTAGAGAGTTAACCTTGCTCTGATACCAATTGTTAGGATCGAGAGCACTAAGAGGGGGGGGGTGAATTAGTGCAGCGGAAATCTTTCAACGATTAAAAACGAAAGCTGCGTTCGTTCGATAAAAACTATTTTGATGCAAAAGCTGATTCTAAGATTACTTATGATTAAGTGCAGTTTACGTTTAAACACAGTTAGAGTCTAAACGCAGTTTGCGTCTAAATGCAGATTGCGTCTAAACTCAGATTGCGTCTAAGCGCAGTTTGAGCAGAAGTATAAAGACAATGTGCTGCTATTGTACGGCTCAAAAAGTAATCTGCAAAAAGCAGATTTACGTCTAAACGTAGATTTACGTCTAAACGCAGATTTACGTCTTAAACGCAGATTTACGTCTGAACTTTGAAACTTGTTTGTATACTCGCAGAAGGCAGTATGCAGTTGAAATCAAGACGTAAACGTAAAATGAAATCTGATGATTGTGCGAGGAAAGCCGATTTACGTCTAAATGCAGTTTTACGTCTAAATGTTGAAACTCGTTCGTAAAATTGCAGAAGACAGTTTGCAGTTATAAATAGAATCAAAATGTAAATGTAAACTGCAAAGAAACTCGTTCGTAAAAGCGCAGAAGACAGTTCGCAGTTATAAACAGATTCAAGACGTAAATGTAAGCTGCAATATAAAGATCGTACGAAAACACCTTTTGACGTCTGAATGCAGATTCGGAAAGATTAGAACTTAGAAACTTGTTCGTAAAAGCGCAGAGAGCAGTAGCTGTGTAGGAGGTTTGCAGTAATGATAAAATGCTCAAAATAAACGCAAACCAGAGATTTAGAGTGGTTCGGTCAGTCTTGACCTACTCCACTTTTGGCTTCCTCCACCGGCGAGGTCACCGACATCAACTAGGGGCCTTCCTTCAATAGGTGAAGGCCAACTGCCCTTTTACAGTTTCTCTCCTTTTGACGGGCTCGGGAGACAACCCTTACAGATCCTTTCTCTCCTCTCTTTACAACTCAAGACTTGAAGAACAGAAAAGAGGAGAACTTTTGGACTTTACACAAATTTGAGCTCTTATAATCACTGAAAAGATCAAGAATTCGGTGTGGATCTGTATCTTTTCAGTGCTGAATGGGTGGGGTATTTATAGGCCCGAACCCAGTTCAAATTTGGAGTTCAAAACGATCAAATCCCGAAATTCTGGGATCAGGCAGTTGCACCTCTTGACTGGAGAGGTTGCACCGCCTGGCAGAGCTCGAAGACTGAGCCTCTGGGCGGTGCCACCTCTGTCAGAGGTGGTTGCACCTCTCTGCCAGAGCTCGAAGACCGAGCTCAGGCGGTTGCACCTCCTAACTGGAGAGGTTGCACCGCCAGACTAGAGAGGTTGTACCGCCCAGTCTCGCTCGAAGACTGAGCCCTGGGCGGTTGCACCTCTCGGCTGGGGCGGTTGCACCTCCCAGTCTCGCTGGGAGACACAGCCTGGGCGGTGCTACCTCCCTGCCTGGGCAGTTGCACCTCCCACAGCAACCTGGGTCCGAATGGGTTGAACCATTCGACCCAATCTAAGTTCTTCAGGGGCCCAATTGCCCCAGGATTAAGCTAATGGGATCACCTCCCATTTCTTAATAAAAGTGCTAACTACGATTATTTCCTAAGACATATTTTGCAGCTTGCTTTGGTGCGTCACTCGCTTCTTCCGGCGAGTTTCCAGCGAACTTCCGTCGATCATCCGATGAACCCTCGGTGATACTCCTGCGGACTTTCGGCAAACTCCTGGATTGCGACGATCCACTTGGCAAGTTCCGACGAGCTCCTTTGGCAAGCTTCTGGACTTCTCGGATTTGTTCCCGCAGAACCTCCGACGACTGTCCGAACTTCCGTCGAGCTCTCGAACTCCCAACGTGATCATTGTCATGACTCCGGCGCAACTCCTGCTGCATGTCTTACTGTCATCGTAGTTAATCCTGCACACTTATCTCAATACATAGATTAGACAACAAATGACAATTGACTTCATCATCAAAATCCGAGATTCAACAATCTCCCCCTTTTTGATGATGACAATCAATTGATAATGGAGTTAACCTTAACTCCCCCTGTCTTCATGCCATAGTTGAGATAAGTCAACCTTGAATTCATGATCTTAGAATTCAAGTGACATATTGATAAGTTAGAACTTATCAATATTCCTATCATGATACCCTTCATGATGTATCTCTTCAAGGATGATGTCAAGGCCTGACATACATCATCAAGTTTGTATGATTGTGTTTGTAACTTGTCATCATGTAGTTGAACATTATCATTAAAGCTGTGAAGCACTATTACATGATGCACACATTTCAAATTTTCTAGCGAGTTTTGCATTATTTTTTATTTTTCATGGTAAGATATCAACTTAAGGCATAATGCAAACTATAGCACACGTTCATATATCTCTTGGTGATGCAAGGATGGCATAAACTATAGCGCCGAAGACTATACTTGGTACACTTGGACCTATTTCTTAGTTCACAAAAGTGATTATTTCAAGTGTTTCTCTAAATTTTGTAAACTCACTCAAAACGAAAAAGGCTTCATGATTTCATCAATTCGCAGTGATCACGGTGGCGAATTTCAAAACTGTGATTTCCAAAATCTTTGTGAAGTTAATGGATACAATCATAACTTCTCCACTCCAAGAAATCCTCAACAAAATGGAGTAGTTGAAAGAAAAAATAGAAACCTACAAGAAATGCCAAGAACTATGTTAAATGAACATAGTCTACCCAAATATTTTTGGGCCGAAGCTGTGAATACGGCTTGCTACATCATGAATAGGGTTCTAATAAGACCGTCTTAATAAAAAACTACCTATGAATTATGGAATAACAAACAACCAAATGTTTCTTTTTTTAAAGTTTTTGGTTGCAAATGCTTTATTTTGACTGAAAATGATGCCTTAGGAAAATTTGATGCTAAATCCGATGAAGGCATCTTTCTTGGTTACTCTTCCATTTCTAAGGCTTTTCATGTTTTTAACAATAGAATCTTAGTTATAAAATAGTCTATTCATGTAGTTTTTAATAAAATTTCTGATTTAAAGAAAAATAATTTTGATGATGATTTTGATTTTGATAATTTGAATTTAAATGAACCCCCTCCTCAAAATAGCAACTTTGATGCATCTTCTTCCGAAATTTCCTTACCCAAGGAATGGAAGTATGTAGATGCTCATCCAAAGGAGCTAATTATAGGAGATACATCACAAGGGGTTCAAACTCGGTCTTTTTTCAAGAATTTTTGTGCTAACACCGCCTTCCTTTCTCAAATCAAACCTAAATGCATTGACGAGGTCTTAAAAGATGATTTTTGGGTCATTGCAATGCAAGAGGAATTGAACTAATTTGAGAGGAATGAGGTATGGAAGCTTGTTCCTAGACCTAATGATAATTTAGTCATTAGTACTAAATGAGTTTTTAGAAATAAGCAAGATGAATGCGGTATCGTGGTTAGAAACAAGCCTAGATTAGTGACCAAAGGTTTCAACCAAGAAGAAGGTATCGACAACGAAGAAACCTTCACTCCTGTGGCAAGATTAGAAGCCATTAGGATGCTCCTTGCCTTTGCTAGTAGTAATAATTTTAAACTATTTCAAATGGATGTCAAAAGTGCTTTCTTGAATGGTTTTATTTCCGAAGAAGTATATGTCGAACAACCTCCCGGATTTGAAAACTCTCTTCTTCCTAATCATGTATTCAAATTGACTAAGGCTCTCTATGGCTTGAAACAAGCTCCTAGAGCTTAGTATGAAATGCTTAGTTCCTTTCTTATTTTAAATAATTTTACAAAAGGCAAGGTTGGTACTACATTGTTTATCAAACACTTTGAAAACAATTTTCTTATTGTGCAAATTTATGTTGACGATATTATTTTTGTTTCTTCGGATGAATTACTATGTGAATCATTTGCCAAATGTATGAGTCATGAATTTGAAATGAGTTTAATGGGTGAATTAACCTTCTTCTTAGGATTACAAATCAAACAACTCAGTGATGATATATTTCTTAACCAATCTAAATATACATTAGAATTGTTAAAACGATTTAACATGAATAATTCAAAAGCGATAAACACGCCTATGAGTACTTCGACTAAGTTAGATAAGGATGAAAATAGTGAAAATTTTGATCAAAAAACATATAGGGGTATGATATGTAGTCTACTCTATCTCACCGCGACTAGATCGGATCTCATGTTTAGTATAGGACTTTACGCTAGATTTCAATCTAATCCTAAATTATCTCATCTTAAGAGTGTTAAAAGAATATTTAGATATCTTAAAGGAACTCCAAATTTAGGATTGTGGTATCCAAAATCTGATAAATTCGATTTAATAGCATATGCAGATGTCGATTTTGGCGGATATAGGATAGATAGAAAAAGTACATCCAGAACATGCCAATTTTTAGGACATGCACTTGTTTCTTGGACTTCCAAAAAATAAAATTCAGTTGCACTATCTACGGCGGAAGCCGAATACATTACTACAAGTGCATGTTGTGCACAAGTTGTTTGAATGAAAAATACATTAGAAGACTATGGAATTCACTTTAAAAATATTCCCATAAAATGTGATAATACAAGTGACATATGTCTTACCAAAAATCCAATTTAGCACTCTAGAACTAAGCATATCAATATTAGGCATCATTTCATACGCGATCATGTCCTTAACCAAAATGTCGTTCTAGAATTTATTGACACAAAGCATCAATTAGCAGACATTTTTACAAAAGCCTTAAATGAAGACCAATTTGAATTCATTAGAAGGGAACTAGGTATGTTAAATTGTCCCTGAAAATTAGCTTGTTTGAATGTATTTTCCAAAAAATGTCTCATCCTTGTTCCGTTCTTTTGTGGATTTGATTTCATCCTTCTCTTTCGATTCCAAATAATATATTAAAGTACAATCCAATATCTTAACCTATCTTGAGTCAAACATCTCTAAAAAACAAAAGGGGGGAAGAAAGAAATTTTTCTTCTCTTCCGCGGTATGCCAGCGATGGCACCGCTAGAACCGACAGTAGCACCGCCTGAGCGCTCGGGCGCTAGGCGGTGGCATCGCTTGTTTTGGTGGTGGCACCGCCCGAGAGCCCCTTTATAAGCCGAAGGGTTAGGGCCGACGGTGGCACCGCCCCCAACCCATGAGAAACTAGCTCAAGCTCTCCCACAACCTCTCTAAACCATAATTTCAACCTTTAGAAGCCTTGGAGGGGAATTCTTGTTGGTCCAAGCTCTCCATCTTCCAAGAAATTCTCTATAAGGTAAAATCTGAAATCTTTCCTCTCTTCTCATTATTTTGCCTACTCTTTACAGTTTCGTCTATCATCTTGTCTAGATAATGGCTCATAAGAGATCAAAAGAGAAAAGGGTTGAAGGAAATTCATATGACCAAGATCTTTTTAGATCCAAAGAAGTAGCTCTTAGGTTTCCAAATTTCGAAACAAGATGTATCCATAAGGGTAAACACGTTGATCTCAATGAACTAGGAAACCTAGAACCCATTAGGTGGTTTGCACATCTAGATGCCCTATCTCTCCGAGAAATAAATGAACCAATTTATACTAAGTTAGTTAGGCTATTTTATGCAAACTTATATGTGGATAACGATAGCCTAAGTACTTATCTACTAGGAACACAAATTAGAATTTTTGATAGTACTATCTGTGAACTAATTGGAATCACTGAAAAGGATAGGGACTGTTATTTTAGAGGTAAATGGGATGTCAATATAATCGGAGCAACATACTCCGAAGCCGTCGAAACGATTTTTGCAAATCCAGACCTCGGCATAATACCTAAGAGTTGCGAGCACTTACTACCATATAACTCTAAAATTCTTCATCATATCATAACAAGCATACTATTCCCTAAGCAATTTCATCTTGATGAAATGAGTCAAATAGAGATAAGCACCATGTATTGGATTATGACCGATCAACATAACTATTTTGGATACTCAATCCGGCAACACATGTAGGATATTATAGCTAAAGACACTATGTTACCATATGGAGGGTTAATCACTTGATTCCTACTTGCCCATGACATTTGTATCCCACCCGATGAAGAAACAATTCAAAGTGATCGATATAACATCATCAATAGAAATCTACTGAAAAGACTTAGGTGCACATTTAGCAACGGTATATGAGTTAGGCAACCTAGAAGGACTGATCCAATTCCCCCACCAGTAGAACACCCCAAAACACCAATTCTTAGGGGAAATGAATCTCCTCCTCCTAGTCCCTTTGGCGCAGCACCTTCATCTCCTGTTTCATCCTCCGAAGAACTCATTATGGTAGAATTGTATCAGATCAAATCATAGCAAGACCAACTCAAATCGCAGCAAGAACAAATTCAAATCTAGCAAATTAAAATTTTGAAGGAACTACAACAAATGAATAAAAAAATAGATGTCATGTATCAGCACTATAGATTACCTCCTAAGGATTAATCGATGTACCTTCTTATTCTGTTCTATTTACTCTTAATGTCAAGTTAGAAGTTTGTTATCTTCTTTTGAACGAAAACTGAACCTTCTTTTGAGATGTATTTAAAAATGCTGATTTGTTCTAGATGAATGCTGAATTTTTTAAGATAAATTCTAGATAAATATTTTCATCATGATTAATTTTGAATGTTGAATTTTATACGATTAATCTTGATGCTGAATTCTTTTTCTAATGATTTTATGATCACAATTTATGTGCTTCAAGTCTCATCTCCTTTTTGTTGATGACAAAGGGGAAGAAGTGATGACTTGTACCATTTCGATAGCATGACTTATCGAAAATGTCTTAGCATGACTTAATGAAAATATCTTTTGTGCATCGATTGCATGACTTATATGAATTGCAAAAGCTTGTGTAATACAAATGTCTTATATGCCTTGCAAAATCTTTGAGTATATTGCAAGTTCTTAGATTGGTTGATCATATGAAATCATGCCGCACATTTATACCATGAAATTCATGTTGAAAATTTTTATCTCTCGTCGTAGTGAAAATTGTCCCTTATCATTTGACTTCAAAATGATTTTCATAGCTGAAATATGAAGTTTTGCATTTGTTCATGCTTAATGAGAATAACGATAAGTTCAACGGTTAGAACTTATCAGTTTATGCTTGAATTCAAAGGGATGGAATTCAAGTGTTTTTATCTTCTCATAATATGACATATAGATAGGGGGAGTTATTCGTAACTCCGTCATCAATTGATTGTCATCATAAAAAATGGGGAGATTGTTGAATCTCGAATTTTGATGATGAAATCAATTTATGGGTTAATTGATCTAATCTATATTATTGAAGTTGAGTGTGCAGGATTAACTACGATAGCCTGAAAACATAAAGCAAGAATACCGGAGTCAAGTTTGATGGACGTTTGAGAGTCCGAAAATTCGTCGGGAATGTTGCCGGAACTAGCCGAAAATGAGTAGGAAGCTTGCCGAAGGGTTTTCGGAAGCTCGTCGAAGGTATGTCGGAAGTTCGCGGAGCTCACCGAGAAAGATCGTAGCTTGCCGAAGAAGCTTGTCGGAACTCGCCAAGATCAAATCGTGAAGTCTAGGAGCTTGCCGGGAGTCCGCAAAATGTTTTCCGAGAGTTTAACGGAAGACCGCCGGAAGTTCGCCAGAAGCTCACCGGAAGAAGTCTTGACTTACGAACTTTGTAATAGCTTAGTAAATGTCTTTAAATTCATAGTTAGCACATTAATTAGGGTTAGGATTAGGGGTTAATCCTATAACCCAAGTAGGGGCCAATTGGGCTCGAGTTTGGACTGGTTTGGGCCAAGTGTGGAGCCCAACCAATGAGCTGAAATGGTGTAGGCGGTGGCACCGCCTAGCACCCGAGAGGTCCGACGGTGCACCGCCAGTACACTGTCAGTGTCAAACACTGACAGGCGATGGCATCGCTAGTCTCGGAAACCCAAGAGAATTCAAAATTTAGAGCCCAAATTTGAATCCTCTTGGGGCCTATAAATACCCCTGTATTCTCAACTGAGATTACAACTTTTGTGAAAGCAATAGATTGAGAAAAAGGTCTTAGAAACGTCTTTAGCAAGTCTTTTCTTAAATTGCTTGAGTGTTTACCTCCGTTTTCCTCTTCAAAAATGGTAAGAGTGTGAACCACTTGTAAAAGGTTGTAAGAGGGGTATTTGTCCTTCCCCTTCAAAGAGATTTGCTAGTCAAAGTTGGGAGCCTCATTGAAGAAGGCTTCGCAAGTTGATGTAGGTCATTTGACCGAACCACTTTAAATTGGCGTGTTCATTGAATGTGTGAGTACTTACTTTTCTACAATCGTTATCTACACAACAGCAAGTTTCCGATTTTTACTTTACTCAAGTTATAATCAAAGCGAAATCTCCTTACATTTTACGGAATCATTTTCGAACTTACAACTTTTAATCCGCTACACTAATTCACCCCCCCCCCCTCTTAATGCTACTCCAATCCTAATAGGTGGTCTCTAAAACATTCATAGAGAAGTAAATGAAGAGAGATATTGCTCCAACGGGATAGATTGTTAGGATCAAGGGCACTAAGAGGGGGGGGGGTTGAATTAGTGCAGCGAAAAACCATTTACGATTAAAATAAAAACTGCGTTCGTTCGATAAAAGTGATTATGGTAAGAAGGCTGATTCGTAAATCACTTTAACTTTTGATAAAGCCAGATGCAGCAAAGATATAAATGTAGTTTGCAGTTATGATTCAAATCAGATAGTAGGCGCAAACTGAAATATGATATTCGTACAAAGAAACTAATTTATGTCTAAATGTTGATTCGTAAATCACTTAATTAAGTGAGATGCAGTTTAAGCAAGGATATAAAGGTAGTTTGCAGTTATGATAGAAATTAAAACGTAAACGCAAACTGAAATATGATGATCGTACGAAAAAACTGATTTACATTTAAACGCCGATTCGGAAAGTGCAAAGCTTGAAACCCGATCGTATATGCGCAGAAAGCAGTAAGATTTTGACGAGGTTTGCAGTAAAGATAATATGCTCAAAGTAAATACAAACCGAGATTTAGAGTAGTTCGGTCAATCTTGACCTACTCAACTTTTGGCTTCCTCCACCGACGTCAACTAGAGGCCTTCCTTCAATAGGAAAAAGCCAACCATGCTTTTACAGTTTCACTCCTTTTGATGGGCTTAGGAGACCACCCTTACAGAATTTTCTCTCCTCTCTTTAAAGCTCAGAACTTGGAAGAAAAGAGGGAGAAGAACTTTTCGCCTTTACAACAATTTTGAGCTCTAAAAATCACAGAACAAGATCATGATTTCAATATATGTTGAGTGCCCTTTCAGTGTTGAAAGGTTGGGGTATTTATAGGCCCCAACTCAGTTTGAATTTGGAGCTCAAAACTGTCAATTCCCGGAATTCCGGGATCTGGCGGTTGCACCTCCTGACTAAGGCGGTTGCACCGCCTGGCAGAGCTCGTAGACTGAGCCTCTGGGCGGTACCACCTCTATCAGGGGCGGTTGCATCTCCTTCTAGAGCTCGAAGACCGAGCTCAGGCGGTGCTACCGCCTAACTGAGGCGGTTGCACCTCCTGCCATAGCTCGAAGACCGAGCTCAAGCGATGCCACCTCCTGTCAAGGGAGGTTGCACCGCCCAGTCTCGCTCGGAGACTTAGCCCAGGCGGTGCCACCGCCTGGCTAGGGCAGTTGCACCACCCAGTCTCGCTTGGAGACTTAGCCCAAGCGGTGCCACCTCCTGGCTTGGGCGGTTCAACCGCCTCGCAGAAATCAGGGTTCGAATGGGTTGAACCATTCGGCCCAATTTCGGTTTTTCAAGGGCTCAATTGCCCCAAGATTAAGTAAATGGGATCACCTCCCATTTCCAACTTAATCATTGTGCTAACTATGATATTTCCTAAGACATTTACTGCAACTTGCTCCGGTGCGTCTATCACTTATTCCGGCGAGCTTCCGGCGAACTTCCGTCGATCATTCGATGAACCATCGGTGATGCTCCTGCGGACTTTCGGCAAACTCCGGGATTTGCGACGATCCACTTGGCGTGTTCCGATGAGCTTCTTTGGCCAGCTCATGGACTTCTCGGATTTGTTCCCGCAGAACCTCCGACGACTGTCCGAACTTCCGTCGAACTCTCGAACTCCCAACATGATTATTGTCTTGACTCCGACGCAACTCCTGCTGCATATCTTAGTTTCATCATAGTTAATCCTGGACACTTAAAACAAACTTCAATCTAGACAATTAATACTAAGCATTAATCATGTTGTCCGGCATGTCATTGGTCTCTTGACGCTTCGTCCGATTCTTCGGCGCATCATCCTTTCTTGTGGCCTATTGCCTAATCGGCCAGTTGACTCTGCAACTCCGATGTCCTTGGTGCAATATCTGCTCTTCTTGGCCCGATGCCCAAATCCAGGGCCCGAAGCCTTCTGTCGATACGTCGACCGATTCACTGGCCCGACGTCCAATCTTCTGACATTTTCCTCCGGCACAACATGATTTTCCTGCTTTAATTGTCTCATCCTGATTCGAAGCATCCTACATCACTCAAAACGTAGATTACATCATAAACATATATCAAGTAGTTTCATCGTCAAAATACGAGATTCAACAATCTCCCCCTTTTTTATGATGACGGAGTTAAACTTAACTCCCGGAGTTTAAACAAACTCCCCCTATCAATATGCCATATTGATAGAACCTTGAATTCAAACTGAATTCAAGTCATTGCAATATTCATCATGAATACTTGCAACACGTCATCATGAACTTATGCATAACATCATACTTCTCCCCCTTTGTCATCAACAAAAAGGAGAAGTCCAACTATTCTTGTGTTTGGAATATTAGTTAAACTTATTGCATGAAAAACATAATATCAAGTTTTATCATCATGCAGTTTTGAAGCCAGAAAATATAGCAAACGTTACATCATGCTTAGAACATTCAAGCTATCAAGTTTTAGATATGTAAGTTTAACAGCATACAAGATAGCACTTTTAGAATATACAAGCTAGCAATGTTACAATATTTTAGAACTTGCAAGCTAGCAATTTAGAGATGTTCAAGAAGGCAACTCTTGCTTCTTTAAATATGCAAGTTGCAAGCTAGCAATTTTTTACTTCCTTTGCAATGTTAGATTTTGATATCGTAACGCAAACATTTCAAGTGTTTATCTATTGTAACATTTCATCATATGGCATGATATCAATAAGTAAAGTTGCGATGCTAGTTCTTGATATATTACTATAATGCAACCATGGCATAGAGCAAATATGGCAATCATAGCATCAATTCATATATTTCTCCCCCTTTGTCGTCAACAAAAAGGAGAACGATATAAGCAAATTTTAAATATAAGTGTGATGCCATAAGTAGGTTCATGTCATTTTTCAACAAATAGTGATAAGATACCAAATATTCAAACATCTCAAGGAAAACAAGACATGGAGATAGCTTTGAAAACTTCTTCCATTTTATTTGTTTTTTTTTTTTTGCATGAAGGAGGAAAGCTATTTCTGAGCTTACTCGATTGAAGTTAAAATCGATAAGATATTAAAGCATGCTTCATTTTTACAAGTATCAAGATATGTGAATCAAATCCTTGTACGTAAAAATGACTTCCTTTTTCAAGAAGGAATTTATAAGCAGGAATCATTTCATCAAATCCATTTCTCAAAACAAAATATTGTTCACATTTTAAGTGTTTGAGAGATGTATTTGCTAGATGATTCCATATGTTAAAAATCAATGATATGAATTAAACTTGATATGACATATGCTTATTAAGTCCGGAAGAGGATAATTCGAAAATCCAATTGGTAGGATACCAAAAGTTAAGAGAATCCGAAAATGAAATTAACACTTTCATGCATTCGGACAAGGCTGTGCTATTGATTTTCAAATACAATCATGAGGACAAAACATGCTTATTATCATGGATATTTTTGTATCCAAAGTACATAATTTCCAACTTGTTATTGGGGCATGTAATTGTGTAAAATCATCATTTTAGTAACAACTCATAGCATTTTAAATCATGATTTACATCATATGCAATACATCACATCATAATTAAAAAGCTCAAGTATTGCATGCATCTTTGCAAATCATAAATGCTTCATATCATGATGGTATCAATTTTGTCAAATTATATCCTACCATGCATGAAAGTGATGAATAAATTAATGAATATTTCATGTATTCATATCATCACATAAGAAATATCAAGAAGAATTGGTATTGAGATTTACAAATCATATAGACAAATTATGAATATTAAGAGACATTATGATTCATTTTAGATAACTCAAATAGTAAAAAGAAAGAATCATAGTAAGTTATTTTGATTTATAAAAAGAATTCTCAAGTTATAATTCCAAGAAATCACGATTCATTTCGATAAATTTCAATAAGAACACAAAGTAGGAGATCTTGATTCATAAATGATTTCAAGTTATAAATCATGGGAAATTAAGATCATGATTTGGATAAAACCCATTAAATTCAAATCATCAAAATCTCAACATTACTTTCAAGAGATTCAAAATGGCATAGATAATTTTATTGATCTTTTAGTGAAAAAGTCAATAAGGTAGAGAAAAATAAATTTTCAAGAAAAATACTTTTCTCTTTTTAGTTGTTTTAATTCATATGATTTTATTTCATCTATGCCAAACATGTAGCATGTTTTAAAATCAAAAGTGCAAGTTTTATTACGACAATGATCAATAAGGCACTTTCATTACCGTGAAAATCGAAAATCGCAAGATTCATCATCCATAATTATAAAACCAATAAACATGATTTTTAAAATCTCATGCATAGAATAATATCATGGTATCAAAACATCATTATATCATCAAGCATGATTTCATATTTTCAATCAAAATCATTTTGTTTGTTTATCATAAAATATGTAATATTATCATTTTCGAAATTACTTAGCATGATCATAATTTTTTTTTAAACATGTAATTTTTAAGAAAATTAATTCTAAACTAAAAAAGAAAATACATCATGAAAGCATCAAGTAATTTCAAAATAAATTAGGGGGATTTCGATTACCTCATCATTGAAAGTGGTTAAGGCATAGTTTGCCACCTCGCCTTTCTTGATTTTCTCCTCGTCTTCGGAGGAGCTTGATTCATCCCACTTTGTGTTCTTCTTCTTTGGCCTCTTCCTTTGTTCAAGTTTATTATTTATTTTAGCTTTTTGTTTAATAAACTTATTAAGATTTAGTGTTCAAAGTTCAAGTTCATTATTGTCCTCATCACTTGAGTCGTCGCTCAAGTGGTATTCATTTGTCCGGAGTTCCAAATCCTTCCTGTTCTTTGGAAGGTGATTTTGTTCATCATGTTCATCAAGTGCATTGTGCACCATTTCATATGTCATCAACGAATCAATTAGTTCTTCAAGTGGTAAGTTGTTTAGGTTTTTAGCTTCTTGTATTGTAGTTATTTTTGAATCCCACTTCTTAGAAAGAGAATGCAAAATCTTTTTTACGAGTTCAAAATCTGAAAAATATTTTCAAGAGCTCTTAAACTATTGACAACATCCGTGAAATGGGTGTACATGTCGCCTATAGTCTCACTTAGTTGCATTCGAAAAAGCTCAAAATAATGCAATAAAATGTTAACTTTCGAGTCTTTGACTCTACTAGTTCCCTCGTGCGTGATTTCAAGTGTTCACCAAATATCAAAAGCCGTTTCGCACATAGAAAACATATTGAACTCATTTTTGTCCAACGCGCAGAATAAGGCATTCAAAGCCTTTGCGTTTAAAGAAAAATATTTCTTCTCCAAATCCGACAATTCGTTCATCGGTTTAGAGGGAAGTTGAAAACGATTTTCAACAATATTCCATAAATCCAAATTCATAGAAATCAAGAAAACTCTCATTCGAGTTTTCCAATAAGTGTAGTCCAATCCGTTAAACAACGGTGGACGAACAACCGAATAGCCCTCTTAAAATCCATGAAGAGCCATTTCTCTCGGGTGTAAGTCCGAAATGAGAAATACCGAGCTCTGATACCGATTGTTAGGATCAAGGGCACTAAGGGGGGGGGGGGGTGAATTAGTGCAGCGGAAAACCTTTTACGATTAAAATAAAAACTGCGTTCGTTCGATAAAAGTGATTTCGGTAAGAAGGCCGATTCGTAAATCACTTTAACTTTTGATAAAGCGAGATGTAGTAAAGATATAAATGCAGTTTGCAGTTATGATTCAAATTAGATAGTAGGCGCAAACTGAAATATGATATTCGTACAAAGAAACTGATTTATGTCTAAATGCTGATTCGTAAATCACTTGATTAAGCGAGATGCAGTTTAAGCAAGGATATAAAGGTAGTTTGCAGTTATGATAGCAATCAAAATGTAAACGCAAACTGAAATATGATGATCGTACGAAAAAACTGATTTACATCTAAACGTCGATTCGGAAAGTTCAAAGCTTGAAACCCGATCGTATATGTGCAGAAAGCAATAAGCTTTTGAGGAGGTTTGCAGTAAAGATAATATGCTCAAAGTAAATGCAAACTGAGATTTAGAGTGGTTCTGTCAATCTTGACCAACTCCACTTTTGGCTTCCTCCACCAACGAGGTCACCGACGTCAACTACAGGCCTTCCTTCAATAGGCGAAGGCCAACCACCCTTTTATAGTTTCACTCCTTTTGATGGGCTTAGGAGACAACCCTTACAGAATTTTCTCACCTCTCTTTAAAGCTCAGAACTTGGAAGAAAAGAGGGAGAATAACTTTTGGCCTTTACAACAATTTTGAGCTCTAAAAATCACAGAACAAGGTCAGGATTTCGGTGTATGTTGAGTGCCCTTTAAGTGCTGAAAGGGTGGGGTATTTATAGGCCCCAACCCAGTTTGAATTTGGAGCTCAAACCTGTCAATTCCCGGAATTCCAGGATCTAGCGGTTGCACCTCTTGACTGAGGTGGTTGCACCGCCAAGCAGAGCTCGAAGACTGAGCCTCTGGGCGGTGCCACCACCTGACTGAGGAGGTTGCACCTTGTTATGACTCTAGCTAGGAGAGTCCTAATTGACGACGACGACCCACTAATGAAGTGCTAATATAGTGGGCGAACCTACCAATAGAAGATGTCACTTGGGAGAACTATGACGACTTGAAGATCAAATTCCCATAATTCATGAATCATCAGCCTCGAGGACAAGGCTGATTTGAAGAGGGCGGGTCTGTTAGGACTCTAGCTAGGAGAGTCCTAATTGAGAGGGACATTCTATTAGGACTCTAGCTAGGAGAGTCCTAATTGAGAGGGACATTCTGTTAGGACTCTAGTTAGGAGAGTCCTAATTGAGAGGGACATTCATGTAGGAGATTTTTTCTTAGAGAAGAATTAGGAGCTGTAAGGGAATAGGAGTCTTGAATAGGAGTCCTATTAGGAGTTGGTTAGAAGTAAGAGTCTTAAGTAGGAGTCATATTAGGAGTTAGGGTTTAGAAGCCCTATAAATAGCCATGTATTCCCCCTCTTTTCTCAAGCAATAGATGAATCTTTTCTGCAGCCTTTGAGCAGCAACTTGGAGGGAGGAACCCCTATAGAGTTCCAAGGAGGCCGATCCCCTAAAGAGATCAACCCCAAGTTTAGAATCTGCAAGGGTTCTAGCACCTGGTATCAGAGCAGCGTTCTTGGCGTCTCGCTGCCCTTTCACAGCCATCCATCAACCCTCCACCACTGTCCAAAGCAATTCCCACAATTACTTAAAAGATCGTCACCGAATTCCGCCATCATCTCCACTACCACGGATCATCCTTTGGTCTCCCTGTGAATTGCAACAGGTTCTGGTTTCCTACCTTACTGCTGCTGCAATTTAGTTATCCTTATTCGAAAATCCAAAAAAAAAAAATATATTGTTCCTATATTGCTGCATAAACTTTTCGTCAAAAAGTTTTCATCTCTATGACGAAAGATACATTGCAGAATTCCAGCCGCATAGCACCATATGTTTGATCTTGCTACTGTGCTTTTTGTATCCAAATTTCGATGAAATTTTTATGACATCTTTGACACTTCCTAACAGTGGATTTTCCTTTGGTTTCATCAAAAAATTCTCAATATAAACTACTGATCTTTTATGTCTAATCTGCTGCACTTGAATTGCAGAATTCAAGCCGTATAGCACCATCTGTTTGATCTTGCTACTGTGCTTTTTCTATCCAAATTTCTACGAAATTTTTATAAAATCTTTGACACTTCCTAACAGTGGATTTGCCTTTGGTTTCATTGAAAAATTCTCAATATAAACTACTGATATTTTATGTCCAATCGGCTACACTTGAAAATCTATGCTGTAGAAAATTTCAGTTGCATATCGTTGCCTTAACCCATCTATTTGCAATCTTTTTTGAATGAAATTTCTTATACACTTCATAGATCATCTTGGCTTCCATCTAAGATTGATCTATTAAGAAATTAATCTCTAAAAACGATTTTATGTTGCTGCAAATTTTCATCGTAACTCGCTGAAATTTTTCGACGACAATTCTGCAATTGCAACTTGCACCAATTTCCTCGCTGTTATACTGCCAAAATTTTCTTGATTAAATTAGATATCCTTGCTGTCATATAAACTGTGATTTTGTTATCAATTCCCTCCTCAATTCTCTTAAGTTTTTGGTGGAAATTACGTCGAGAAATCATTGTTTCTTCGACGACAATTCTACTATTACAAGACAGCACATACTTGCTGCAACTTCTACGGATTTTTGTCAAACCTTTGCTACCATCTACCACAGATCTAAAACTTTTACCCACAACCCTAAAACTCTACCAAACCACACTCTCAAACTGCACCCAAAACAGCCACAAAACAAGCCTAAATCGTAGCCTACATCCACCAATCCACCAACCCTTTCGACCATCACTTCTCTCAACCTATACATGCCTTTAACCTGACAACAAAAGAGAAATCTTAACATCATAGATCTGGAGGCATATACTATGGCATCTAAGGAGGCAATCGATGCTAAATTCGAAGCCTTGCAGGCACGAATGGAGGATACGATTCGGACGCTCTTTACCGAACTCAGATTGGGCCGACTACTAAGCCCGAAAAAATCATATCACGAAGAGAGCTTTGCCCAATCGCACCAGGCCCGAAGAGATGAATTCCAAGGGAGGGGAGGCTCTATGATCGATCCCAACTATCCACGCATAAGGGTGGACTTCCCTAGATGGGAAGAAGGAGACCCGATTGGTTGGATCTTGCACGCGGAGCGATATTTTCGGTACCACAAAACCGCCGATGCATCTATGGTAAAAATTGTAGCTATACATCTTGAAGGGGATGCTATATAGTGGTTTGATTGGTTTGAACATACTTATGGAGTCCTTTCATGGCAACAATTCAAAGAAGGACTGCTGATCCGCTTCAGACCAACTGATTACGAGAATATTGACGGACAACTAGCAAAGATCCGACAAACCTCCACCATTCAGGAGTACCAAACCAGGTTTGAAAGGTTATCTAATCAAACTCTTGATTGGTCTCAAAAACAGCTATTGAGGACCTTTATTGAGGGCTTGAAGCCAGAGATCCGAGGAGAAGTTAAAGCGCGACAACCGTACACGCTTATGGCAGCCATCTCTTTCGCACGACATCAAGAGGAGCAATTGAACCATGAAGCTCGAAGGACTAGGGTCACTCCTCAACCAGTAATATTGAAGCCCTTAGCCCCCCCTACTGTTGACCGAGTCCCTGCACTAAAGAGGTTGACAAGAGAAGAGCTTCAGGAGCGATCTGCGAAGGGGTTATGTTGGCATTGCGACGAGCCGTGGAGCCATGAGCATCGCTGTAGTAAAGGGAGACTTTTTATCATTGAACCAGTAGAATAAGAGGTCATTGAACATCCAGAAAAGAGCATTGAACATAAAGAAGAAGATGCAGAAGAAGAGCCACAACCGACCGAAGTTACGGTACATGCACTAGCCGACTACTCAAACTCGCAAATGATGAAAGTTGGAGGCCTTCTCAAACAACAACTGATAACTGTTTTCATCGACACGAGTAGCACTAATAATATCCTAAACAGTAAGGTTGCTATCCAAATGGCATTACCTATCGAGAATCGTTGCAGGTTTGATGTTAAGGTCATCGATAGACGGATTTTGAAGTGTGATCGTAGGCGCCCGCAGGAGAAACTATTGCTGCAGGGCCAAGAAATAATTGCAGATTTCTTCCTTCTCCCTCTTGATGATGATGAGGCCATGCTTAGAATTAAATGGTTGACAACATTAGGTGATTTTTCTTGGAATTTTATGAAACTAATTATGAAATTTTACAGTAAGGAGAAACAGGTGATACTGCACGGGAAACGTGGGGGCGACGTAACGATGATTTGCACACAACAAATGAAGACGGTTTTGCATAAAGCATGCAGTGTCTTTTTGGTACAACTTGAGCAGCAAACTAAGGGAGAGCCAACAAAATTGGAAGATATAAATCTACTTCCTTTGCTTGCTGAATTTTCAGATATATTTGACGAACTACGCAACCTACCTCTTACCCGTCGGCATGATCATTGTATAACGATTCTTCCAGACCAATCTCCAGAAATGCTCAGCCATATCAGTATCCACATCTCCAGAAGGATGAAATAGAAAGGATTGTAAAAGAGATGCTCAAAACAGGAGTTATTCGGCCATGTTGTAGCCCCTACTCTTCACCGGTGCTCCTCATACGAAAGAAGGATGGAATATGGCGATTATGTGTTGATTACCGAACTCTCAATGGCATAACCATCAAGGATAAATACCCTATTCCAGTAGTAGATGAGTTGCAAGATGAAAGGGAGCACAAATCTTCACAAAGCTGGACCTTCGATCCGGGTATCATCAAATACGAGTATGCGAAGAAGACATACCGAAAACCACCTTTTGAACACACAATAACTACTATGAATTTTTGCTTTCTTCAAAAGAAGGTGGAATATCTTGGGCATATTATATCAGAGGAAGGTGTGGAAGTAGACCCCTTCAAAATTGGAGCAATGCAAAATTGGCAAACCCCGAGGAACATAAAATTGCTGCATGGCCTTCTAGGTTTAACAGGCTACTACTGCAAGTTCGTGAAAAACTATGGAGAGATCAATGCACCACTTACTTCCTTTCTGAAAAAAGATGTCTTCCAATGGTCGGACAGAGCCTCCGTTGCCTTCAACAAACTTAAGGCAGCCATGATGACGATGCCAGTGCTAACACTACCAGATTTCAACCGACCAATCATTATTGAGGCCGACGCATCTGGAGTCGGAATTGGAGCAATTCTCATGCAAGATGGTCGACCACTCGCATACACTAGCAAGGCATTATCTCCCTCCCATCAAAATAAGTCAACATATGATAAGGAGATGCTCGCCATTATGCCCGCAGCAACGAGGTGGAGACCCTACTTGATTGGTCGACGATTTCAAATTATAACCGACCATAAAAGCCTCAAGTACTTTTTGGAGCGAAAGATATCATCCTCTGAGCAGCAAAACTGGGTAACAAAACTTCTTAGATTTGATTATGAATTAACTTACAAAAAGGGGAAAGAGAATGTTTTTCAGATGCGCTTTCGCAGCTACCCGAGCAAGCTGAAGTTTTGGCCATTTCACTTCCGACTAGCGACTTCCATGAGGATATTAAGATGGAATGGCAGGAAGATTCAGAGACTAGTAAGATTATAAAAAAATTAGAGGAAGCACCAAGCTTCGTAGCTCATTACAATTGGGACTCAAAAGAATTACACTATAAGAGTACTAATTTGAAAAGGAGTATGACATATCACTCACAAACCGATGGCCAGACAGAAGTTGTAAATAGGTGCTTGAAGATAGCCCAAAGCCACCCACCAAATATGACTACCTAAGGAGGACTTCAGACTCACCCAAGTGCCATTATTAATCGATGGATTATGACTCGACGACAACGATCCACTACTGAATTGCTAATACAGTGGGCAAACCTACTAACAAAAGATGCCACTTTGGAGAACTTTGTTGACTTGAAAATCAAATTCCCAAAATTCATGAATCGTCAGCATCGAGGACAAGGCTGATGTTAGAACCCTTGCAGATTCTAAACTTGGGGTTGATCTCTTTAGGAGATCGGCCTCCTTGGTGTTGGGAAATCATAGGGGGCGACATTATATGCGCAGCGGAAGAACAAGAAAACAAAAATCCCCGATTCCCAAAAAGATGTTCATCGTCGTGCGAAGATTGGTGCGCAAAATCCGCAAAAACACAAAACTGCGTATAAAGATTGTGTTACCTAGGGAGATCGTATATCCCTGTTTCCTTGCAGATCCTTAGGAGAGGGTGAAGGAGGTCAAGCGTCCTCCTCTCTAGCGGTGATCCACACAGCAGGGTTGCGACGATGCTCCTCAAAACTCCAGGCCTACTCTGAGGGGGAGAGGGAGAGGAGAATAAGAAGGGCAAGCAAAGACTCTAGCCTATGAGGCTGTGAATCCCTCCTATTTATAGAGATCCCGTGTCAAAACCCTAATGGGTCCTTTCCCTAGTGGGTATTGGATCTGCATCCAATAAGACAAGGGCTCCGTCGGATATCTCATATCCGAACCTCTACTCATCGCAATGCCTACCATATGTGTGTGACCCTCTAGGCCCAATATCGAGCTGGCCGTGAGTCATACCTGTCAGAACTCCTTCTAACTCAGTGAATTATTATCTCTGTAATAATTCACTCGACTCATCGACTACGGAAGTACTAGGCCACTACGCCGTAGTCCCCAGACGATACAGGGGAATCCAATCCATTGGACCTGTCTGTCCTCAGTTACCATGTACCTATAGTCCCTCATCCATCTAATATCCCAGAGATCGTATATCGAGCATGGTGCTGTCAGACCCATACGGTTTCTACTCGAGTCTCGCTCTAATCGGATTCTCCCGGAGAACTCTTTCTCTCTCAACCCGAATGACCCTGGCCAGGGATTTGTCTGAGCAAGAACACATGGGATATTCCTCTCATGATACCGAGAGTGGATGATCCTCTATCGACACTCAATAGCCCTCGTAAGGTCGACTACCACTCCCAATGACCAGCTGTACTAGATCTGGGAACAGCCAAACCTATAAGTCTGGTATCAAAGAGTGGAGCACTCATACAGGACATCCTTGGTGTCTCAAGTCTAAGAACCAGATACACCACTAGGACTACGGAATCGTTGTCTGACAATAAGGCATCATCAACCATCCAGCATTCCGTAAGCGGATCAATCAGTGAACTCATTCTCCAATGAGCACCTGTACTGTATCCCTAGTGTCCCTACACGAGCAGCTATGAGACCAGCTGCATCCATCATATGGACGGGTATACAGCACACCAGTCTATCCGGTTATCACGATGTCCCTCTCGAGTAACCTATGACCGGGATTATTTAGGATATGTGTTTAAAGGTGAATCGATCTCATTATCGTGATCTCATCACGATCCGATTCCCATTGCACAAATCCAAGGACATCACAATATATATGCATTTATGCAATAGTTATAAAGTGATATACGCCAAAATATAATAAGCAAAAGGATTCTGTATCAAGTCACACGTGCCATCACTCACGTGATTGGCTTGCTGGGCACTTATGACTAGCAATCTCCCACTTGACCTAAAGCCAATCACCTATGTGTCTGATCCCCATCAGACCCCTGTGACGCTCAAAGACAATCTGAGACAATGGCTTTGTTAGTGGATCTGCAATGTTATCTTCGGATGGAACTCTTTCCACTGCTACATCTCCTCGGGTTACGATCTCTCTTATAAGCTGGAACCTCCTCAGAACACTTCTGATAAGACCCGGGTTCCCTTATTTGAGTAATCACCCCATAGTTGTCGCAATATAAGGAAGTCGACTTGTCGCTATCTGTATCGACTCCCAAATCTGTGATGAACTTCTTCACCCAGACTCCCTCCTTTGCTGCATCTAATGCAGCAATGTACTCCGCCTCTATGGTTGAGTCAGCAGTAGTATCTTGCTTGGAACTCTTCCAGCACACTGCTCCTCCATTCAAGGTGTACACATACCCTGAATTCGACTTGCTATCATCGACATCAGACTGAAAACTTGAGTCAGTGTAGCCTTCAACCTTAAGGCTATTACCTCCATATACTAGTAAAAGATCCTTAGTCCTTCTTAAGTACTTAAGGATACACTTTACTGCTTTCCAGTGCTCCAAGCCTGGATTCGCCTGATACCTGCTCGTGACACTCAGAGCATGCGCTATATCAGGCCTAGTATATAGCATGACATACATGATAGACCCTATTGCTGAGGCATAAGGTATCATATTCATGTTTGCCCTTTCTTGGAATTTTTCATGCCAAACCTTTTGACAATGGTTTTTATGTACCTGGACTGGGACAAGCCAAGCATCCTCTTGGATCTATCTCTATAGATTCTAATCCCCAAGATATAGGATGCTTCCCCTAAGTCCTTTATGGAGAAGTGTCTAAATAACCAAGTCTTTACTGTGGATAGCATTCCTACGTCATTCCCAATGATGAGGATATCATCCACATATAACACCAAAAAGCTAATAGCGCTCCCACTTACCTTCTTTATATACACAAGGCTCATCTTCGTTCTTAACGAAGTCATAAGATCTGATTGCCTCATCAAATCTTATGTTCCAACTTCGGGAAGCTTGCTTTAGTCCATAAATGGATCTAAGCAACCTACACACCTTATTTGGGCAGTTCTTGGACACGAATCCCTCAGGTCGCATCATATACACCTCCTCCTCCAGGTTCCCGTTGAGGAATGCGGTTTTCACATCCATCTGCCAGATCTCATAATCATAGTGTGCTGCAATAGCCAATAGAATTCTGATGGATTTTAGCATTGCTACGGGTGAGAAAGTTTCGTCGTAGTCAACACCTTGCCTTTGACGATACCCCTTAGCCACTAGCCTTGCTTTATAGGTCTCTACCTTTCCATCTACTCCGATCTTTTTCTTAAAGATCCACTTGCAACCGATGGGTACAATACCTTCGGGTGCATCAACTAGGTTCCAAACCTTATTGGAGTACATAGAATCCATCTCAGAATTCATGGCTTCTTTCCACTTCCCGGAGTCTATACTCATAATAGCCTCCTCGTAGGTCTGAGGATCAATATCCTCTACATCCTCTGCTCTAATATGTCCCACATATCTCTCAGGAGGATGGGATACTCTATCAGACCTGCGTAAAGTTGATACTTGTGTATTAGGTACCTGAACAGACTCGAGCTGTAGAGTGGTGCTTGAGCTTGGTTCTCCAACCTCGCTCAATTCTATCATTCTCCCACTGTCTCCGTCAAGAATGTGTTCCTTCTCAAGGAACACTGCTCTCTTAGCTACAAAGACCTTTTGGTCCTCGAGATGATAGAAGTAATACCCACAAGTTTCCTTGGGGTATCCCACAAATTTACATCGCCCTGTCCTTGATTCTAACTTATCGGGTTGTGTCTTTTAACATGGGCAGAGCAGCCCCAAATCTTAACAACCTTAAGATCAGGCTTCTTCCCTTTCCATATCTCATATGGTGTAGACACTACCGACTTAGTTGGAACTCTGTTCAGAAGGTAAGCTGCGGTTTCTAGGGCATATCCCCAGAATGAGATGGGTAGGTCAGCGAAACTCATCATGGACCGTACCATATCTAATAATGTACGATTTCTCCTTTCAGAGACACCATTGAGCTGAGGTGTATAAGGAGGTGTCCATTGGGATAATATCCCATGGTCCTTGAGGAAGTGAGTAAACTCTGTACTTAAGTACTCACCTCCTCGATCTGATCGAAGAGTTTTGATACTCTTTCCAGTCTGGTTCTCCACCTCATTCTTATACTCTCTGAATTTCTCAAAGGCCTCGGACTTGTACTTCATTAAGTACACATATCCATACCTTGAGAAATCATCAGTAAATGTAATGAAGTAGGAGTAACCTCCAATGGCATGAGTTGACATGGGTCCACATACATCACTATGTATGAGTTCCAACAACTCAGTGGCTCTCTCTCCAGTTCCACTAAATGGAGAGTTGGTCAGTTTTCCACGAATGCAAGGCTCACAAGTTGCATATGACACATAGTCGAATGGATCTAGATATCCATCATTTAGCAACTTTTGAATCCTTCTTTCATGGATGTGACCTAGCCTACTATGCCACAGGTATGCACTGTTCAACTCATCTCGTTTCCTTTTGGACACATTTATATTCATGATATGTGGAGTGGTGTCTAACATAAATAAACCATTATGCATTGTTCCTTTCGTGATGATCTTATCATCTAATAATATCGAACAACCATTGTTCTCAAAAATAAATTTATATCCACTAACTGTTAAACATGAAATGGAGATAATGTTTTTGATAATAGAAGGAACAAAATAACATGCATCTAATGCAATAAAAGCTCCACTAGGCAGATGTAGGGCGACCTCGCCAACAGCTAATACAGCAACTTTTGCTCCATTACCCATCTTGAGGTCCATCTCGCCTCTCTCTAGTCTCCTAGGCCTTGCCAGATCCTGCAACGAATTGCATATATGATAAGCACTACCGGTATCTAATACCCATGTGTTATCATAAGAGTTTGACAAATGGAGACTGATCATGAATGTACCTGAAGCTTCATCAAGCTTTTGTTTCGCCCTTTCTGCAAGGTACTCTTTGCAGTTTCTCTTCCAGTGCCCATCTTTACCACAGTGGAAGCACTGGCCTTTGTCCTTTGTTGGGTCTTTCTTAGCAACCTTTGCTTTACCTTGTTTGCCCTTGCCCTTTCCCTTCTTAAGGGACCTTTCTGCTTTCCTTTTCTTTCTGGTCTCACCAGTGTAGAGAACTGGCTTCTCTTTCTTAATAGTACTCTCTGCCTCCCTCAACATATTGAGGAGCTCTGGGAGAGTCACCTCAAGCTTGTTCATATTAAAGTTCATTATGAACTGTGAAAAGGAATCTGGTAGGGACTGAAGCACAATGTCCACACACAAGTTATCCTCTAGGACCATTCCTAGACCTGTGAGTTTCTCTATCCACTCAATCATCTTTAGGACATGGTTCTGAACCGGTGTCCCCTCAGTCATCCTAGCGCGGAAAAGGCTCTTGGATATCTCATATCGTTGAGTCCTTCCCTGTTCCTCAAACAATTTACGGACATGTAGGAGAATGGATCTGGCATCCATCTTTTCATGTTGTCTCTGTAACTCTGGAGTCATAGAGCCCAACATATAGCACTAAGCAAGAGTGGAGTCATCAATGTACTTCACGTAGCGAGCGATCTCATCCTCGCTTGCCCCTTCTTCGGGCGTAGGCATCACTGTATCAAGGACGTACACGATTTTCTCCGCTGTGAGAACAATTCTCAAGTTACGGAGCCAATCCGTATAATTTGGACCAGTGAGGCGGTTGACATCAAGTATGCCACGTAAGGGATTTGAAAACGACATTTTCTGAAAATAAAGATGTAGCAAAAATGAATAACATGCAGATTTTGCAAGAAATAAACTATCAAGATATGGACTTCTATCTTAATATGCTCCCACTATTTTACTAACGAGTCACGCGACACCCTCAGCACGTGAAACGGAAGTCTCCGGCAGACTTCTAGTGGGGATCAGGATCCAATCAGCGTCTTAGTGTAACCTCGAGGGACTCGACCAATCACACTAAGCCTAAAAGGTAGACAACTCTTGCCGATCACAACTCCTTGTGATTCCCGTCCTGTTCGGCCTCCGAATCACCATGGCCTCGAGGGACTCGACCAACCATGATGCTCGGTTAAGTCAACACCTTCGTTACAAGATGAGTCTGATTTGATGATATACCCTCGAGGGACTCGACCAAGCATATCATGCCCTCAGGTCACCGGTGACATCTCTATGTCGTAAGCAAGATAGCGAATCGCGATATAGGTGAGTCTCGAGGGACTCGACCAACTCAACCTACACCGGGATTCGGTTCCTACTCATAACGATGGAAGGCCACGTGGGTCAATCTAATTGCCTCACGTTTACCGACTTAATTTTATCGAGAGATGTTTCTATAATTTGGTCTCCTAATATGACATGTCACACATATACATATTTAATACATATCTACATCGCATGCAAATATATATACATATCTAGTATGTGTATAAGCAATCACACCAGATGATCATGGACCACAACCTAATATGATTAGGCCCGAGCCAGTAGGCCTAATCACTCACATCAAGATCTATGTGTGCAACGGTGCATCTCCATGCCTTGTGATCGTCCATCTCGTCCTCGTCGGTTCCGTCAACATCTTGATGCATCTCCATGCATCACGATCGTCCGTCTCGTGGGTCCCGCTATGGCATCCACGCTCCCGCTGCGCCTCCTCATGTGATTACAACTTAATCATAGGCACGCAGGCCCAACAATAAACGAGAAATATAATGAAGGTTCGCAGACCTCAATAATAATAATCACAAGTACACACATCACACGGTCCATGATCATCCGTCCACACATCATACATCACATGTATAAATAATCATCATCATGTTGGACTACTAGATAATAATAAAAATAATAATCAACTAAACCTTTTAATTAATTAATATTTTTCTGAAATCAGGGATATGTAGGGAATTTCTCAATTCCTAAGGGTATTTTCGTAATTTGGACAAAAGACAGAAACTGGAATTTCTCAAATTCCGAGGGGCAAAACTGTCTTTTGCCCAGAAAACCCTAATGCCCTACTACCCTTTGCTGCTGCCGCCGCCGCCGCCACCCTGCTGGCGGCGGCCTGTGCGGCGAGGGGCGGGGCGCTGCCCTCGCCTGCGGGCGGCGCTGCTGCTGCAGGTGGGCGCCCCCGCGGGCGTCGCCGCCTCCGCGGGCAGTTCTGCCGGCGGGGCAACGCCTGCAGGCGGTGCTGCCCCTTCAGGTTGGCGCCCCTGCGGGCGCCGCCGCCTCCGCGGGCGGTTCTGCCCGCGAGGCAGCGCCCGCAGGCGGTGCTGCCTCGCTGGCTGCCGCCCCTGCGGGGTTTTTGCCCGTGGGAGCAGCGGCCACAGGCGCCGCTGCCCTGCGGTGCCTCAGCCCGCGCTGCTGCCCCGCGGCGCCTCTGCCCGCGGGCTCAGCGGCCGCAGGCGCTCTACCCGCGGGCTGCCAGCCCCGTCGGCCGCAAGCCTGCTGCAAGCAGACCGCCGGCCGGCTGCTGCAGGCACAGCGCTTGCGCATGCGCGGCGCTGTGCTGCCTGGCTGTGGCTGCGGCTGCGGCTGCCGCTGCAAGTATGCAGATCGAGGGCAGCAACTGTTTCTGCCCTTCCTCGTTTTTGCGTCAACGATTTTGACGTCAATATTCTTCCTAAACACAACACACGCAGTTCAAAACCAATCATTCGCACGAACAACCTGGCTCTGATACCACTGTTGGGAAATCATAGGGGGCGACATCATATGCGCAGCGGAAGAACAAGAAAACAAAAATCCCCGATTCCCAAAAAGATGTTCATCGTCGTGCGAAGATTGGTGCGCAAAATCCGCAAAAACACAAAACTGCGTATAAAGATTGTGTTACCTAGG
Source organism: Musa acuminata AAA Group (assembly GCF_036884655.1). NCBI lineage: Eukaryota > Viridiplantae > Streptophyta > Magnoliopsida > Zingiberales > Musaceae > Musa > Musa acuminata. The sequence continues at coordinate 27,062,245 of NC_088331.1, read as the reverse complement.
GAGATCGTATATCCCTGTTTCCTTGCAGATCCTTAGGAGAGGGTGAAGGAGGTCAAGCGTCCTCCTCTCTAGCGGTGATCCACACAGCAGGGTTGCGACGATGCTCCTCAAAACTCCAGGCCTACTCTGAGGGGGAGAGGGAGAGGAGAATAGGAAGGGCAAGCAAAGACTCTAGCCTATGAGGCTGTGAATCCCTCCTATTTATAGAGATCCCGTGTCAAAACCCTAATGGGTCCTTTCCCTAGTGGGTATTGGATCTGCATCCAATAAGACAAGGGCTCCGTCGGATATCTCATATCCGAACCTCTACTCATCGCAATGCCTACCATATGTGTGTGACCCTCTAGGCCCAATATCGAGCTGGCCGAGAGTCATACCTGTCAGAACTCCTTCTAACTCAGTGAATTATTATCTCTGTAATAATTCACTCGACTCATCGACTACGGAAGTACTAGGCCACTACGCCGTAGTCCCCAGACGATACAGGGGAATCCAATCCATTGGACCTGTCTGTCCTCAGTTACCATGTACCTATAGTCCCTCATCCATCTAATATCCCAGAGACCGTATATCGAGCATGGTGCTGTCAGACCCATACGGTTTCTACTCGAGTCTCGCTCTAATCGGATTCTCCCGGAGAACTCTTTCTCTCTCAACCCGAATGACCCTGGCCAGGGATTTGTCTGAGCAAGAACACATGGGATATTCCTCTCATGATACCGAGAGTGGATGATCCTCTATCGACACTCAATAGCCCTCGTAAGGTCGACTACCACTCCCAATGACCAGCTGTACTAGATCTGGTAACAGCCAAACCTATAAGTCTGGTATCAAAGAGTGGAGCACTCATACAGGACATCCTTGGTGTCTCAAGTCTAAGAACCAGATACACCACTAGGACTACGGAATCGTTGTCTGACAATAAGGCATCATCAACCATCCAGCATTCCGTAAGCGGATCAATCAGTGAACTCATTCTCCAATGAGCACCTGTACTGTATCCCTAGTGTCCCTACACGAGCAGCTATGAGACCAGCTGCATCCATCATATGGACGGGTATACAGCACACCAGTCTATCCGGTTATCACGATGTCCCTCTCGAGTAACCTATGACCGGGATTATTTAGGATATGTGTTTAAAGGTGAATCGATCTCATTATCGTGATCTCATCACGATCCGATTCCCATTGCACAAATCCAAGGACATCACAATATATATGCATTTATGCAATAGTTATAAAGTGATATACGCCAAAATATAATAAGCAAAAGGATTCTGTATCAAGTCACACGTGCCATCACTCACGTGATTGGCTTGCTGGGCACTTATGACTAGCACTTGGAACTCTATAGGGGTTCCTCCATCCAAGTTGCTGCTCAAAGGCTGCAGAAAAGATTCATCTATTGCTTACGAAAAGAGAAGAAATACATGGCTATTTATAGGGCTTCTAAACCCTAACTCCTAATAGGACTCCTCCTTAAGACTCTTACTTCTAACCAACTCCTAATAGAACTCCTACTCAAGACTCCTATTCCCTTACAACTCCTATTTTTTCTCTAAGAAAAAACCTCCTACATGAATGCCCCTCACAATTAGGACTCTCCGAGCTAGAGTCCTAACAGAATGTCCCTCTCAATTAGGACTCTCCTAGCTAGAGTCCTAACATTTTTACATGAATGTCCCTCTCAATTAGGACTCTCCAAGCTAGAGTCATAACAGACCCGCCCTCTTCAAATCAGCCTTGTCCTCGAGGCTGATGATTCATGAATTCTGGGAATTTGATCTTCAAGTCGTCATAGTTCTCCCAAGTGGCATCTTCTTTTGGTAGGTTCGCCCACTGTATTAGCACTTCATTAGTGGGTCGTCGTCGTCGAGTCACGATCCGTCGATCAATAATGGCACTTGGCTGGCTCTCGAGTTCTCTTTGGGTAGTCATATTTGGTGGGTGGCTTTCGGCTGTCTCCAAGCACCTGTTAAAAACTTCCGGTTGGCTGTTGGTTTGTGGGTGATATGTCGTACTCCTTTTCAATTTAGTACCCTTATAGTGTAATTCTTTTGAGTCCCAATTGTAATGAGCCATGGGGCTTGGTGCTTCCTCTAATTTTTTTATAATCTTACTAGTATCTGAATCTTCCTGCCATTCCATCTTAATATCCTCAAGGAAGTCGCTGGTCGGAAGTGAAACGGTCGAAACTTCAACTTGCTCGGGTAGCTGCGAAAGCGTATCTGCAAGAACATTCTCTTTCCCCTTTTTGTAAGTTATTTCAAAATCAAATCCAAGAAGTTTTGTTACCCATTTTTGCTGCTCGGGGGAAGATATCTTCTGCTCCAAGAAATATTTTAGGCTTTTATGGTCGGTCTTGATTTGAAAGTATCGCCTGATCAAGTACAATCTCCACCTCGTTGCTGCGCGCACAATGGCGAGCATCTCCTTATCATATGTTGACATATTTTGATCGGAGGGAGATAATGCCTTGCTAGTGTATGCGAGTTGTCGACCATCTTGCATGAGAATGGCTCCAATTCTGACTCCAGATGTGTCGGCCTCAATAATGAAGGGTCGGTTGAAATCTGGTAGTGTTAGCACCGACGTCGTCGTCATGGCTGCCTTAAGTTTGTCGAAGGCAACGGAGGCTCTGTCCAACTATTGGAAGACATCTTTTTCTAGTAAGGAAGTAAGTGGTGCACTGATCTTTCCATTGTTTTTCACGAACTTGCGGTAGTAGCCTGTTAAACCCAGAAAGCCATGTAGCAATTTTATGTTTCTCAAGGTCTGCTAGTTTTGCATTACTCCAATTTTGAAGGGGTCCACTGCCACACCTTCCTCTGATATGATATGCCCAAGATATTCCACCTTTTGTTGAAGAAAGCAAAAATTCATGGTTGTTGTGTGTTCAAAAGGTGGTTTTCCGTATGTCTTCTTCGCATGCTCGTATTTGATGATACCCGGATCAAAGGTCCAGCTTTGTAAAGATTTGTGCTCCCTTTCATCTAGCAATTCATCTACTATTGGAATAAAGTATTTGTCCTTGATGATTATGTCATTGAGAGTTCGGTAATCAACACATATTCGTCTTGTTCCGTCCTACTTGCGTACAAGTAGCACCGGCGAAGAGTAGAGGTTGCAACTTGGCCGAATAACTCCTGTTTCGAGCATCTCTTTTATAATCCTTTCTATTTCATCATTCTGGAGATGTGGATACTGATATGGCTGAGCATTTACTGAAGATTTGCCTGGAAGAATCATTATACAATGATCATGCCGACAGGTAAGTGGTAGGTTGCGCGGTTCGTCAAATATATTTGAAAATTCAGTAAGCAAAGGAAGTAGATTTGGATCTTCAAATTCTGTTGGCCCTTCTTCTGCATCTTCTTCTTCATGTTCAAGGCTCTCTTTTGGATGTTCAATGACTTCTTCTTCTATCAGTTCAATCATAAGAAGTCTCCCTTTACTACAGCGATGCTCACGGCTCCACGGCTCGTCACAATGCCAACATAACCCCTTCGCATATCGCTCCCGAAGCTCTTCTCTTGTTAACCTCTTTAGTGTAGGGACTTGGTCGACAGTAGGGGGGGCTAAGGGCTTCGATATTACTGGTTGAGGAGAGACCCTAGTCCACCGAGCTTCATGGTTCAATTGCTCATCTTGATGTCGTGCGAAAGAGATGGCTACCATAAACGTATACGGTTGTCGCGCTTTAACTTCTCCTCGGATCTCTGGCTTCAAGCCCTCAATGAAGGTCCACAATACCTATTTTTGAGACCAATCATGAGTTTGATTAGATAACCTTTCAAACCTGGTTTGGTACTCCTGAATGGTGGAGGTTTGTTAGATCTTTGCTAGTTGTTCGTCAATATTCTCGTAATCGGTTGGTCTGAAGCGAATCAGCAGTCCTTCTTTGAATTGTCACCATGAAAGGACTCCATAAGTATGTTCAAACTAGTTAAACCACTGTATAGCATCCCCTTCAAGATGTATAGCTGCAATTTTCACCATAGATACATCCGTGGTTTTGTGGTACCGAAAATATCGCTCCGCGTGCGAGATCCAACCAATCGGGTCTCCTTCTTCCCATCTAGGGAAGTCCACTCTCATGCATGGATAGTTGGGGTTGGTCATAGAGCTTCCCCTCTCTTGGAGGTCATATCTTCGGGCTTGGTGTGATTGGGAAAAGCTCTCTCCTTGATGTGATTTCTTCGGGCTTAGTAGTCGGCCCAATCTGAGTTCGGTAAAGAGCGTCCGAATCTGATCCTCCATTCGCGCCTCCAAGGCTTCGAATTTAACATCAATTGCCTCCTTAGATGCCATAGTATATGCCTCCAAATCTATGATGTTAAGATCTCTCTTTTGTTGTCAGGTTAAAGGCATGTATAGGTTGAGAGAAGTGATGGTCGAAAGGGTTGGTGGATTGGTGGATGTAGGCTGCGGTTTAGGCTTGTTTTGTGGCTGTTTTGGGTGTAGTTTGAGGGTGTGGTTTAGTAGAGTTTTAGGGCTGTGGATGAATGTTTTGGATCTGTGGTAGATGGTAGCAAAGGTTTGACAGAAATCCGTGGAAGTTGCAGCAAGTATGTGCTGTCTTGTAAGAGTAGAATTGTCGTCGAAGAAACAACGGTTTCTCGATGTAATTTCCACCAAAAACTTGATAGAATTGAGGAGGGAATTGATAGAAAAATCACAATTTATATGATAGCAAGGATATCTAATTTAATCAAGAAAATTTCGGCAGTATAACAGCAAGGAAATTGGTGCAAGTTACAATTGCAGAATTATCGTCGAAAAATTTCAGCGGGTTACGATGAAAATTTGCAGCAACATAAAATTATTTTTAGAGATGAATTTCTTAATAGATCAATCTTAGATGGAATCCAAGATGATCTATGAAGTGTATAAGAAATTTCATTCAAAAAATATTGCAAATAGATGGGTTAAGGCAACGATATGCAGCTGAAATTTTCTGCAGCATAGATTTTCAAGTGTAGCAGATTGGACAAAAAAGATCAGTAGTTTATATTGAGAATTTTTCGATGAAACCAAAGAGAAATATACTGTTAGGAAGTGTCAAAGATGTCATGAAAATTTCATAGAAATTTGGATAGAAAAAGCATAGTAGAAAGATCAAACAGATGGTGCTATGCGGCTTGAATTCTGCAATTCAAGTGCAGCAGATTGGACATAAAAGATCAGTAGTTTATATTGAGAATTTTTTGATGAAACCAAAGGGAAATCCACTGTTAAGAAGTGTCAAAGATGTCATAAAAATTTCGTAGAAATTTAGATAGAAAAAGCACAGTAGCAAGATCAAACAGATGGTGCTATGCGGCTGGAATTTTGCAATGTATCTTTCGTCGTAGAGATGAAAACTTTGTGACGAAAAGTTTATGCAGCAATATAGGAACGATTTTTTTTTTTTTTTTTGGATTTTCGAATAAGGATAACTAAATTGCAGCAGCAGTAAGGTAGGAAACCAGAACCTGTTGCAATTCACGGGGAGATCAAAGGATGATCCGTGGTGGTGGAGATGATGACGGAATTCGGTGACGATCTTTTATGCAATTGTGGGAATTGCTTTGGATGGTTGTAGAGGGTAGATGGATGGCTGTGGAAGGGCAGCGAGATGCCAAGAACGTTGCTCTGATACCAGGTGTTAGAACCCTTGCAGATTCTAAACTTGGGGTTGATCTCTTTAGGGGATCGGCCTCCTTGGAACTCTATAGGGGTTCCTCCCTCCAAGTTGCTGCTCAAAAGCTGCAGAAAAGATTCATCTATTGCTTAAGAAAAGAGAAGGAATACATGGCTATTTATAGGGCTTCTAAACCCTAACTCCTAATAGGACTCCTACTTAAGACTCTTACTTCTAACCAACTCCTAATAGAACTCCTACTCAAGACTCCTATTCCCTTACAACTCCTAATTCTTCTCTAAGAAAAAACCTCCTACATGAATGCCCCTCACAATTAGGACTCTCCTAGCTAGAGTCCTAACAGAATGTCCCTCTCAATTAGGACTCTCCTAGCTAGAGTCCTAACATTTTTACATGAATGTCCCTCTCAATTAGGACTCTCCAAGCTAGAGTCATAACAGCTGATTTGAAGAGGGCGGGTTTGTTAGGACTCTAGCTAGGAGAGTCCTAATTGAGAGAGACATTCTGTTAGGACTCTAGCTAGGAGAGTCCTAATTGAGAGAGACATTCTGTTAGGACTCTAGTTAGGAGAGTCCTAATTGAGAGAGACATTCAAGTAGAAGGTTTTTTCTTAGAGAAGAATTAGGAGCTGTAAGGGAGTAAGAGTCTTGAGTAGTAGTCCTATTAGGAGTTGGTTAGAAGTAAGAGTCTTAAGTAGGAGTCCTATTAGGAGTTAGGGTTTAGAAGCCCTATAAATAGCCATGTATTCCTCCTCTTTTCTCAAGCAATAGATGAATCTTTTCTGCAGCCTTTGAGCAGCAACTTGGAGGGAGGAACCCCTTATAGAGTTCCAACGAGGTCGATCCCCTAAAGAGATTAACTCCAAGTTTAGAATCTGCAAGGGTTCTAACACACCTCCTGCCAGAGCTCGAAGACCGAGCTAAAGCGATGCCACCTCTTGTCAAGGGAGGTTGCACCGCCTAGTCTCTCTCGGAGACTGAGCCCAGGCGGTGCCACCGCCTGGCTGGGGCGGTTGCACCGCCCAGTCTCGCTCGGAGACTTAGCCCAGGCGGTGGGCCTCTTGGCTTGGAGCGGTTCAACCGCCTGGCAAAAATCAGGGTCCGAATGGGTTGATCCATTCGGCCCAATTTGGGTTTTTCAAGGGCCCAATTGTCCCAAGATTAAGTTAATGGGATTACCTCCCATTTCCAACTTAATCATTGTTCCAACTACGATATTTCCTAAGACATTTACTGCAACTTGCTCCGGTGCGTCAATCGCTTCTTCCGGCGAGCTTCCGGCGAACTTCCGTCGATCATCCGATGAACCCTCGGTGATGCTCCTGCGGACTTTCGGCAAATTCCTGGATTTGCGACGATCCACTTGGCGAGATCCAACTAGCTTCTTTGGCAAACTCATGGACTTCTCGGATTTGTTCCCGCAGAACCTCCGACGATTGTCCGAACTTCCGTCGAGCTCTTGAACTCCCAACGTGATCATTGTCTTGACTCTGGCGCAACTCCTGCTGCATATCTTAGTTTCGTCATAGTTAATCCTGCACACTTAAAACAAACTTCGATCTAGACAATTAATACTAAGCATTAATCAAGTTGTCCGGCATGTCATTGGTCTCTCGACGCTTCGTCCGATTCTTCGGCGCATCGTCCTTTCTTGCGGCCTATTGCCCAATCGGCCAGTTGACTCCGCAACTCTGAAATCCTTGGTGCAATATCTACTCTTCTTGGCCCGATGCCCGAATCCATGGCTCGAAGCCTTCTGTCGATACGTCGACCGATCCACCGGCCCAATGTCCAATCTTCTGACATGTTCCTCCGGCACAACATGATTTTTCTGCTTTAATTGTCTCATCCTGATTCGAAGCATCTTGCGTCACTGAAAACGTAGATTAAATCATAAACATATATCAAGTAAGTTCATCATCAAAATACGAGATTCAACATAGATATCCAAGAGGGATAAGTCTTGGCTCTCTAGAGAGTGAATCATGTGCAATAGATCGTACAAGTTAAGGACTAGCATCTCAAAAACAATAACTCAACGAAGCTCAATGGACCAAGTGAGTGACGAGGAGTCATCACATGATCTCGCTTAAGAGAATGCATTGGTGGATACATTGCAATATCAAGTGAGGGAGCGATCCAAAGTAACACAAATGAAGGTACACTTGGAGTCGATATGGAGATTAGACTCAAGAGAGGGCTAACCCATGTAATGGTGGGCATGAGGGCCACCATCAACTCAATGCAAAATGAGGAGCAGAGCAACTTGGGTGTAACTTGGCGAAGTACCCAAGCCGCATGAAGGGAGCCGGCATAGAAGATGGAACGTGGAGCAGAGGCATAGAGCTTTCCTTGGACAGAGGTCAAGGACATGAACTCTTGCAGAGGCAAGAGTAGGATTATGTTGTTCCATGGGTCCTTCATGGTGCCAAAGATGAAGGGAGCTTCTGGGCACATGCATCTTATCTCGGAGAAGAATTTGATGGAGGAACTAAGGCGACTCAACTTGCGGAGGCGAAGTTGGGTTCAGAAGGCCTTGGCATGGGGCAAGAGGACGCGGAGGCGGGTACTTTTGAAGAATATGCCATAGTGTTGCCATTCAAGTTGACATGAAGGAAGCAGTGCGCAGTAGAGATTGTGCTGGTAGGGGCACAGGCCTAGGATCCAGACAATGGTACACCATTTTCAGCGAAGTCGGTGGACTTCGGGAGCTACTAGGTGACGGATTATCCTAGAGCAGTGCTTCATCTAGGTGTGACATAAGAGCGGGTGTATGAAGGTCGATTGCCGAAGGAGCGAACAAAATCGAAGTTGTAAGAGACACTGCGATGTACTGGCCGAGGCCATACATGGAGGAATCATAATTCAAGTTCATCCCACAATGATCAGAATGCAATAGAGATATCACCGGGAGGCAACATGGTACAGCGGATCATGATGGAATTTTTAATGAGAAAATTTTAATGAATTTTTAATGGAATTGATGTGATCTTTCATGGGTTTATCTCTTGTGAATTTTTAATAAGAAATGGATTTGATGTGATCTTTCATGGAATTTCTTTTATTGGAATTTCTTTCATATAGTGATTCTTTCACATGAATTATTTCTTAAGTGAAGGAAGAATTTTTAAGAATTTTTTTTAGATGAACACTTGCAAGAATGAGGATTTGATTTCACATGAATATCTTGATCCTTGTGAAAATTGAAGCATGATTTAATGAAACTTTTTTATTTGATTCAAATCATCATAAAGTTGGTTCTTAATAGATTTTTTCCTTACCTTCCTTCTTCATGCATAGTTTTAATAAAAAAAAAAAGGGGAGAAGTTGATAGAAGCTATCTCTTTAATATTTATAACTTTTAATGTTGAGAAATTTTGAATAAAATCATGTCATGAATGCTTGAAATATAATTGGTACGAATTTTTACTAGTTGAAATGTGGCATGAATTTTTACCACACTTAGCAATGTTGAAATTGTTCTCCTTTTTGTTGATGACAAAGGGGGAGAAATAATACCAAAATATGGTAAATTGATGACAAATGTATGCAATGTATTTTATCATAGATACTTGAAATGTTTGCTTAATAAATTTCTTTCATATGAAATCTAGAGCTTAACTTGCTATTTTACAAATTGATATCTTGCCATAAAATGATGAATTGCTATCTTTGTCATCTTTCATATTTGAAATATCATCCTTGAAAATGGATATCATGCCTTGAAATCATTTTGAGAATGTTAGATCCTGATAGGAATCATGATATGTGTATTGATAAGTTTAAATGAACTTAACTTATCAATTTGTTTCTTGAATTCAAAGGCCTTGAATTCAAGAATGTCTTTTCTCAAGTATGACATATAGATAGGGGGAGTTAAGGTTAACTCCGTCATCAATTGATTGTCATCATCAAAAAGGGGGAGATTGTTGAATCTCGGATTTTGATGATAAAGTCAATTGTAATTTGTTTGATCAAATCTATATGTTGAGAAAAGTATGCAGGATTAACTATGATAGCAATAAGACATAAAGCAGGTGTTGTGCCGGGGTTAAGATCAAGATCATGTTAGGAGTTCGAGAGTTCTTTAGAAGTCCGAACGTTCATCGAAAGTTCTGCCGGAACCAACCGACAAGTCCAGGAGCTTGCCAAAGAAGCCCGTCAGAACTTGCCAAGAAGATCATCGTAAAGTCCAGGAGCTTGCTGGGAGTTCGCCGAAGCATTGTCAAGAGTTCGTCGGATGTTCGCCGGAAGTACGCCGGAAGAGCAATTGACGCACCGGAATAAGAAGTACAATAAATATGTCTTAATTGTCATAGTTAGAGCATGAATTAAGTTAGGATTGGGAGGTAATCCCACTAACTTAATAAGGGGTCAACTGGGCCCTTTATAGGGCTGATTTGGGTCTGATTGAACAGCCCAATCAGCCCCTAAGTTCTTGGCCGGTGGTGGCACCGCTTGGAAAGCAGTGCCCCCACAGGATTTCTAGGCGGTGGTACCGCTGACAGTTATTGCTGCTAGCGGTGGTATCGCCCCTGTCAGGTAGTCGTACCGCTAGAGCTCCCTCTCCGAGCTCTATCAAGTGGTGGTACCACCCAGTGTCAGGTGTCAGGCGGTGGTACCACCAGTACCCCGGAAATCCGAGATTAGATACTTTTTTGCTCCATTTTTTAATCCATTGGGGCCTATAAAAACTTCACCCTTTTTTGCATGAAAGGGCATGGAACCTATTGGCATAATCTTGAGTTCTTGAGTCTTAAAGTGTTGTAAAAGTTAGAGTTCTCCTCCTTCATCTCTTAGCTTTGTAACCATCCAAAAAGAGGAAGGAGACTTATAAGGGTTCATCTCCTAAACTTATGAAAAGGAGAAAGTGCTGTAAAAGAGGTGGTTGGTCTTCACCTATTGAAGGAAGGCCTTTAGTAGACGCTGGAGACATCATCGGAGGAGGAATCCGAAAATGAATGTAGGTCATGTTGACTGAACCACTCTAAATCCTGTTTTGCTTTTTAATTTGTGCAAGTTTCATTATTGCGAGCTACATTACCTTCATACTACCTTCTCTACACTCACGTATGCTTTCAAGTTAAACTCCTTATGAAACAATTTTCGTCGGAGTCAGTTTTCATCGAAACGTAGACTTTTGAAATCGTGAAAATTTTCCGCTGCACTAGTTCACCCCCCCCCCCCCCCCCCCCCTCTTAGTGCCACTCTTGATCCTAATAGTATGATCATGTTATGCATGATGAAATTTACAATGACTTTAATTCAAGGTTCTATTAATATGACATATTGATAGGGGGAGTTAAGGTTAATTCCGTCATCAATTGGTTGTCATCATAAAAAAGAGGGAGATTATTGAATCTCGGATTTTGATGATAAAACTAATTGATAAGTGTTTGTGATTTGATCTGTGTTTTGAGTGACGCAGTATGCTATGATTAGGGAGAGATAATTAAAGTAGGAAGAATCATGTTGGGTAAGAGGAAAACATGTTAGAAGATTGGACGTCGGGTAGGAGGATCGGTCGACGTATCGACAGAAGGCTTCGGGGCATGGATTCGGGCATCAAGCCAAGAAAAGTGGATATTGTGGCAAGGATATCGGAGTTGCGGAGGTCAACTAGCCGATTGGGGAATAGGCCGCAAGAGAGGATGATGCATCGAAGATCAAACGAAGCGTCGATGGACCAGTGACATGTTGGACAACATTATTCATGCTTAGTAATAATTGTCTTGATCAAAGTCTGTTTTTACATGTGCAGGATTAACTACAATAGCAAGGCATAAAGAAAAATGAACTCCCGGAGTCAAGAACACGATTTCGTTGGGAGTTCGAGAGTTCGTCGGAATTTCGGATGTTCGTCGAAAGTTCTATCGGAATTAACCAAGAAGTCCCGGAGCTTGCCAAAGAAGCTTATCAGAACTCACTAAGAAGATCATCATGAATTCCAAGAGCTTATCGGGAGTCTGCTCGAACATTGCCGAGAGATCGTCGGAAATTCGTTAGAAGATCGCTGGAAGCTCGCCGAAAGAAACCTAGACTTATGGACTTTGTTTAGCTTAGTAAATGTCTTAAAATTTGTAGTTAGCACATAATAGGGATTAGAATTGGGCTAACCCTATTATGGGATAGTTGGGCCTAGTTTGGGCTGTGTTTAGCTAAGAGAAAGGCTCAAACAGTGGCCAAACAGGTGAAACCGTCGTGGCATAATCTCCGAGATTGTGTCGGGCGGTGGTACCGCTAGTCTAGGCAGTAGTACCACCCAGACTCAGTCTCCTAGACTATTTGGGTAGTGGTACCATCAGTCTTGGTAGTGGTACCACCCAGTGTCAGGCTACAAGTGGTGGTACCGCCCAATGCAGGCTATGGTACCGCCCGTACCCTGAAATTTTGGGGGTTTGAGTTTTGGGCTCCAAATTTGAATCCATTTGGGGCCTATAAATACCTCAACTATTCCTGTATGGATAAGAAAGAAATATTGAGCAAAATCCTATGATTCTAAAGTTATAAATCTTAGAAAGTTGAGTTTCCTCCTCCCAAAGCTTAGAGAGAGTTCTAAGGGAGGTGTGAGAGGAATACCTTGTAAAAGAGGGTTGTAAAAGGTTGTCTCCTAAACCTATAAAAAGGAGAAGAGAGGTGTAAAAGGGTAGTTTATCTTCGCCCATTGAAAGAAGACTGAGAGTGGATGCCGGTGGCCTCGACGGAAGAGGAATCGACAAAGTGGATGTAGGTCACGACGACCGAACCACTATAAAAATCTGGTTTGTGTTTCTTTTATGCAATTTACTTTACTGCAAACCACTTTACTTGCTTTTCATCCACTATGCTCTTTCATACACTTTCAAAGTTAATACCTTTACGAAACGGTTTTTCGTTGGAAACGAATTTAATCGCAATGATGTTTTGAACCGACATAATTTTTACCGCTGCACTAATTCACCCCCCCTCTTAGTGTCGACTCTTTTCCTAACTATATCATCATTAGAAGTAAACTTTTGTACATCATTTTCATGCTGATTGTTTTTACTTCAAATTTCTTCAATTATTTTATTTTTTTCATGTAGACTATGCAGCAATCTTTATAGCTAAAGCCTCAATGACTTAGCATCATCTTCATGGCCGCTACCTTCGCCAACTATATCTTTTCCATGCTGCCTTGCCATGATCCCTAGCCTTTATTTTTTATACAAAACTGATATGGGGGTAATACAAAATAGATTTTGAAAGAAAAGTCAACAGTACAGTTGTATTTGCTAAAATAAGTTTTTCGAATGGAAAAGGAATGAACTCACGATAATACTTCAATAAGATCGAAAAATGGCTCACCACCAAGTTTAAAATCACAAAGGGATATAGAAAGTTCACCACCCCAAGGAAAATAAATAAGGATATAAAACTGAAAAATGGAAGACTCACCACTAAAGGAAGCATCCAAGAGATACAGAGTTTAAGAGAGAACTCCTATAGAGCTTCTACTAATATCATCAGTTTCTAAACAATCCTTTCTATCCCCTAAATGCCAAAATAAGTACTAGTGCATGAAACAATCCTTCATGCATAGGGAATTTCAAAATTAAGTGTTTTACAACTAATAACCAACTTCTTTTATGCATTCCTTAGTCATGAAGAAAAGCACCTAAAACAGTTGTAACTTTATCTAAGGAATGTGGTAATGAGCTATCATATTTGTGTAAGCTAAGTTGAAATCTATAAGGCAACATTGTTAGCAGAAAAAAATACTATAGTATCAGCAAGGTCTCTATGAGCAGGTTGTAGCAAATTAGGCACTGCTATGTCATTCATGCTCTTCCATGCAGGAAAGAGTGAGGTATTTATAGGCCTCAATGGCTTAAAAAATGGAGCAAAAAAGTGTCTCATCCCGGGTTTCCGGGGTACTAGCTATCACGAACGATCGTCGCTTTTGCATGCTTATACAAAGACATGGCAGCCTATTTTGCCTTGGTTTTGTGTATTTTTACTTGTAAAAATAATGCTTGAATATGTTACAATGCTACAGTGCGATCGCTCACCATGCCGGGCCGAACTACCCCAAAATGGCTCCGCTTTCGCGTGCCACGGCGTGTTTTCTACAAGCCGCAGTAGCATACCAAAACTTCAGCCATCTCAACACCCTAGAACCCCCTAGGTGGCACAGGGCTGGATGAGGCTTCGGTATATTTTTGGGCATTGAAAAATCTCCACAAGTTCACATGTTAACTTGACGGGAACTTGCCTTCGTGCCCGACACTCGGTGAGCAATTGTTTATGGACTTGCAACTATTTGATCTACCTTCTAAAGTCTTTGTTTTCTCCTTGCTCTCTTTTCTCTCTTGCACTCAAGATGCTTGCAGAATTGCTTGTAAAGCTTCCCTCTTCGCGAGATGTCAGGACTTGTCCGTCGCTTATTTTCAATCTAATCAACTTTCTATTTTACAGGTCCTTCGAGACCTATACGAGGTTGCAACTAGGCTGAACTTTTACATACACGTATGTTATAAGGGCATCTTATTCCTTAGGCAATCCCAACTAAGTTTGAGGAGTTGGTGTAATGGTGCTTCACGACTTAGGCAACTTCAGCTAATTTCATGACTTTGCCACAAGGGTGCCTCACGACTTAGGCAATTCTAGCTAAGTCCATGACATTGTGGTATCAAAGTAGGCAAGCAATTCAAGCAAGTAGTGAAGAAATGTTGTAATCTCGCCATGACCAAACAACATTGTGAATCTAGCAAGACGGGGCAAGCTGAATAATTGCCCCAAGCAACTACAGGTGGGCTGCAAGTGTAAACTCACTCTCATATTGGTGGAGTCTTGCTAGAGAACCATGGCAGTGAACATGATGAATGAGAAGTTGGCGACTCTCCACGAGTGGAGGAGGCACAATCTGGAGCACCAACAGGGAAGAAGAGTCATAAGGAAAGACTCAACGGCAGAAACCCGCTTGGATGTTCTTGAAGTGAGCTTGAAGGAACTCTACTAAGGCCAACGAAGGCTTCTTGGGGTAGATAGCTCGTAAGAAGAAGCTGAATCCCGAATCGACAAGGTTGAGGCTCTAGTCGATTGATTAACAGATGATACCAAAGACTCTGAGCAACATTTGCATGAAATCGTTACAGTACTCATTCTAAAGTGACAATCGTTACAGTACTCATTCCAAAGTGACCCCGTTTGTTGATAAATTTTTCAGGATAGCGTATCGCTTGCTTAAATGTTAAGAATGGGCTGAGGCAGTGGAAAGTTTAGAAGACGTTGGGCAGAACTTTTTTTAGCATATATGTAGTTGTGTATAAACTACCTTGCATCTAATGAAATGTGACTATGAATCTAAACCTATGGATTTTGTGTAAGTTAATGGATCCCTCATGTATAGGGTTTTGGAATGTTAAATTAAATTCGTGTAATGATATGAACTTATGGTAAATCGATGATTGTGGTGACTACATAGAATTCCCCACTTGTGGATTTACATAGTGGTTTTTATTTTGATGAGTTGAGTTCAGATTGTATGAATTATCGAGTGATGTGTGCTATGTTTATGAATTGCACAGGGTTATGAAGTGGTAGATTATAGAAGTGAAAATTTTGATCTGAATGTTTTCTTAGTGACCTCAAATGTATGTTTGGATCCTGGGTTAGTTATGATGAAGATTTTAAATATTATCGATATATTTTGTGGGGGCGTGACAGGATACTTGTTTTTGATGGTCACCTGATTCTACTATCTATAATCAATACAAAGCCTCAATGTTCCATCCTTCTTCTTCTCTAATAGTATCGGAGCACCCCATGGAGATATGCTGGGTCGTATGTGCTAGTCATAAGTGCCCAGCAAGCCAATCACGTGAGTGATGGCACGTGTGACTTGATATAGAATCTTTTTGCTTATTATATTTTGGCGTATATCGCTTTATAACTATTGCATAAATGCATATATATTGTGATGTCCTTGGATTTGTGCAATGGGAATCGGATCGTGATGAGATCACGATAATGAGACCGATTCACCTTTAAACACATATCCTAAATAATCCCGGTCATAGGTTACTCGAGAGGGACATCGTGATAACCGGATAGACTGGTGTGCTGTATACCCGTCCATATGATGGATGCAGCTGGTCTCATAGCTGCTCGTGTAGGGACACTAGGGATACAGTACAGGTGCTCATTGGAGAATGAGTTCACTGATTGATCCGCTTACGGAATGCTGGATGGTTGATGATGCCTTATTGTCAGACAACGATTCCGTAGTCCTAGTGGTGTATCTGGTTCTTAGACTTGAGACACCAAGGATGTCCTGTATGAGTGCTCCACTCTTTGATACCAGACTTATAGGTTTGGCTGTTCCCAGATCTAGTACAGCTGGTCATTGGGAGTGGTAGTCGACCTTACGAGGGCTATTGAGTGTCGATAGAGGATCATCCACTCTCGGTATCATGAGAGGAATATCCCATGTGTTCTTGCTCAGACAAATCCCTGGCCAGGGTCATTCGGGTTGAGAGAGAAAGAGTTCTCCGGGAGAATCCGATTAGAGCGAGACTCGAGTAGAAACCGTATGGGTCTGACAGCACCATGCTCGATATACGGTCTCTGGGATATTAGATGGATGAGGGACTATAGGTACATGGTAACTGAGGACAGACAGGTCCAATGGATTGGATTCCCCTGTATCGTCTGGGGACTACGGCGTAGTAGCCTAGTACTTCCGTAGTCGATGAGTCGAGTGAATTATTACAGAGATAATAATTCACTGAGTTAGAAGGAGTTCTGACAGGTATGACTCACGGCCAGCTCGATATTGGGCCTAGAGGGTCACACACATATGGTAGGCATTGCGATGAGTAGAGGTTCGGATATGAGATATCCGACGGAGCCCTTGTCTTATTGGATGCAGATCCAATACCCACTAGGGAAAGGACCCATTAGGGTTTTGACACGGGATCTCTATAAATAGGAGGGATTCACAGCCTCATAGGCTAGAGTCTTTGCTTGCCCTTCCTATTCTCCTCTCCCTCTCCCCCTCAGAGTAGGCCTGGAGTTTTGAGGAGCGTCGTCGCAACCCTGCTGTGTGGATCACCGCTAGAGAGGAGGACGCTTGACCTCCTTCACCCTCTCCTAAGGATCTGCAAGGAAACAGGGATATACGATCTCCCTAGGTAACACAATCTTTATATGCAGTTTTGTGTTTTTTGCAGATTTTGCGCACCAATCTTCGCACGACGATGAACATCTTTTTGGGAATCGGGGATTTTTGTTTTCTTGTTCTTCCGCTGCGCATATGATGTCGCCCCCTATGATTTCCCAACAGTGGTATCAGAGCCAAGTTGTTCGTGCGAATGATTGGTTTTTGAACTGCGTGTGTTGTGTTTAGGAAGAATATTGACGTCAAAATCGTTGACGCAAAAGCAAGGAAGGGCAGCAACAGTTGCTGCCCTCGATCTGCATGCCTGCAGCCAGCCGCAGCCGCAGCCAGGCAGCACAGCGCCGGCGCATGCGCAAGCGCTGTGCCTGCAGCAGCCGGCCGGCGGTCTGCTTGCAGCAGGCTTGCGGCCGGCGGGGCTGGCAGCCCGCTCGGTAGAAGCGCCTGCGGCCACTGAGCCCGCGGGCAGAGGCGCCGCGGGGCAGCAGCGCGGGCTGAGGCACCGCAGGGCAGCGGCGCCTGTGGCCGCTGCTCCCACGGGCAAAAACCCCGCAGGGGCGGTCGCCAGCGAGACAGCACCACCTGCGGGCGCTGACTCGCGGGCAGAACCGCCCGCGGAGGCGGCGGCGCCCGCGGGGGCGTCCACCTGCAGCGGCAGCGACCCCAGCGGGCGTGCCACCTGCAGGCGAGGGCAGTGCCCTCGCCCTCGCCGCAGAGGCCGCCGCCAGCAGGGTGGCGGCGGCGGCGGCGCAGCAGCAAGGGGGAGAAGGGCATTAGGGTTTTCTGGGCAAAAAGACAGTTTTGCCCCCTCGGAATTTGAGAAATTCCAGTTTCTGTCTTTTGTCCAAATTACGAAAATACCCTTAGGAATTGAGAAATTCCCTATATATCCCTGATTTCAGAAAATATTAATTAATTAAAAGGTTTAGTTGATTATTATTTTTATTATTATCTAGTAGTCCTACATGATGATGATTATTTATACATGTAATGTATGATGAGTGGACGGATGATCATGGACCGTGTGATGTGTGTACTTGTGATTATTATTATTGAGGTCTACGAACCTCCATTATATTTCTCGTTTATTGTCGGGCCTGCGTGCCTATGATTAAGTTGTAATCACATGAGGAGGCGCAGCGGGAGCGTGGATGTCATAGCGGGACCCACGAGACGGACGATCGTGATGCATGGAGATGCATCAAGATGTCGACGGAACCGACGAGGACGAGATGGACGATCACAAGGCATGGAGATGCACCGTTGCACACATAGATCTTGATGTGAGTGATTAGGCCTACTGGCTCGGGCCAAATCATATTAGGTTGTGGTCCATGATCATCTGGTGTGATTGCTTATACACATACTAGATATGTATATATATTTGCATGCGATGTAGATATATATTAAATATGTATATGTGTGACATGTCATATTAGGAGACCAAATCATAGAAACATCTCTCAATAAAATTAATTCGGTAAACGTGAGGCAATTAGATTGACCCACGTGGCCTTCCATCGTTATGAGTAGGAACCGAATCCCGATGTAGGTTGAGTTGGTCGAGTCCCTCGAGACTCACCTATATCGCGATTCGCTATCTTGCTTACGACATAGAGATGTCACCGGTGACCTGAGGGCATGATATGCTTAGTCGAGTCCCTCGAGGGTATATCATCAAATCAGACTCATCTTGTAACGAAGGTGTTGACTTAACCGAGCATCATGGTTGGTCGAGTCCCTCGAGGCCATGGTGATTCGGAGGCCGAACAGGACGGGAATCACAAGGAGTTGTGATCGGCAAGAGTTGTCTATCTTTTAGGCTTAGTGTGATTGGTCGAGTCCCTCGAGGTTACACTAAGACGTTGATTGGATCCTGATCCCCACTAGAAGTCTGCCGGAGACTTCCGTTTCACGTGCTGAGGGTGTCGCGTGACTCGTTAGTAAAATAGTGGGAGCATATTAAGATAGAAGTCCATATCTTGATAGTTTATTTCTTGCAAAATCTGCATGTAATTCATTTTTGCTACATCTTTATTTTCAGAAAATGTCGCTTTCAAATCCCTTACGTGGCATACTTGATGTCAACTGCCTCACTAGTCCAAATTATACGGATTGGCTCCGTAACTTGAGAATTGTTCTCACAGCGGAGAAAATCGTGTACGTCCTTGATACAGTGATGCCTACGCCCGAAGAAGGGGCAAGCGAGGATGAGATCGCTCGCTACGTGAAGTACATTGATGACTCCACTCTTGCTCAGTGCTATATGTTGGGCTCTATGACTCCAGAGTTACAGAGACAACATGAAAAGATGGATGCCAGATCCATTCTCCTACATGTCCGTAAATTGTTTGAGGAACAGGGAAGGACTCAACGATATGAGATATCCAAGAGCCTTTTCCGCGCTAGGATGACTGAGGGGACACCGGTTCAGAACCATGTCCTCAAGATGATTGAGTGGATAGAGAAACTCACAGGTCTAGGAATGGTCCTAGAGGATAACTTGTGTGTGGACATTGTGCTTCAGTCCCTACCAGATTCCTTTTCACAGTTCATAATGAATTTTAATATGAACAAGCTTGAGGTGACTCTCCCAGAGCTCCTCAATATGTTGAGGGAGGCAGAGAGTACTATTAAGAAAGAGAAGCCAGTTCTCTACACTGGTGAGACCAGAAAGAAAAGGAAAGCAGAAAGGTCCCTTAAGAAGGGAAAGGGCAAGGGCAAACCAGGTAAAGCAAAGGTTGCTAAGAAAGACCCAGCAAAGGACAAAGGCCAATGCTTCCACTATGGTAAAGATGGGCAATGGAAGAGGAACTACAAAGAGTACCTTGTAGAAAGGGCGAAATAGAAGCTTGGTGAAGCTTCAGGTACATTCATGATCAATCTCCAATTGGCAGATTTTTGTGATAGTGCATTGGTATTGGATACCAGTATTGCTTATTACATCTACAATTTATTATAAATTCTAGCAAAGCCGAGGGGAGATTGACGAGAGGAATATTGCATAAAGGTTTGTTTATGCAAGACACTACTCCACATATCATGAATGTAAGTGTCTAAGAGGAAACGAGATGAGGTGAACAATGCATACCTATGGCATTGTAGGCTAGGTCACATCCATGAAAGAATGATTCAAAAGTTACTAAATAATGGATATCTAGATCCATTCGACTATGTGTCATATGTAACTTGTGAGCCTTGTATTCGTGGAAAACTGATCAACTCTCCATTTAGTGGAATTGGAGAGAGAGCCACTGAGTTGTTGGAACTCATACATAGTGATGTATATGGACCCATGTCAACTCATGCCATTGGAGGTTACTCCTACTTCATTACATTTACTGATGATTTCTCAAGGTATGGATATGTGTACTTAATGAAGTACAAGTCCGAGGCCTTTGAGAAATTCAGAGAGTATAAGAATGAGGTGGAGAACCAGACTGGAAAGAGTATCAAAACTCTTCGATCAGATCGAGGAGGTGAGTACTTAAGTACAGAGTTTACTCAGTTCCTCAAGGACCATGGGATATTATCCCAATGGACACCTCCTTACACACCTCAGCTCAATGGTGTCTCTGAAAGGAGAAATCGTACTTTATTAGATATGGTACGGTCCATGATGAGTTTCGCTGACCTACCCATCTCATTCTGGGGATATGCCCTAGAAACCGCAACTTACCTTCTGAACAGAGTTCCAACTAAGTCGGTAGTGTCTACACAATATGAGATATGGAAAGGGAAGAAGCCTGATCTTAAGGTTGTTAAGATTTGGGGCTGCCCAGCCCACGTTAAAAGACACAACCCCGATAAGTTAGAATCAAGGACAAAGCGATGCATATTTGTGGGATACCCCAAGGAAACTTGTGGGTATTACTTCTATCATCTCGAGGACTAAAAGGTCTTTGTAGCTAAGAGAGAAGTGTTCCTTGAGAAGGAACACATTCTTGGCGCAGACAGTAGGAGAATGATAGAGTTGAGCGAAGTTAGAGAACCAAGCTCAAGCACCACTCTACAGCCCAAGTCTGTTCAGGTACCTAATACACAATTTTCAACTTTACGCAGGTCTGATAGAGTATCTCATCCTCCTGAGAGATATGTTGGACATATTAGAGGAGAGGATGTTGAGGATATTGATCCTCAGACCTACAAGGAGGCTATTATGAGTATAGACTCCGGGAAGTGGCAAGAAGCTATGAATTCTGAGATGGATTCTATGTACTCCAACAAGGTTTGGAACCTAGTTGATGCGCCCGAAGGTATTGTACCCATCGGTTGCAAGTGGATCTTTAAGAAAAAGATCGGAGTAGATGGAAAGGTAGAGACCTATAAAGCAAGGCTAGTGGCTAAGGGGTATCGTCAAAGGCAAGGTGTTGACTACGACGAAACTTTCTCACCCGTAGCAATGCTAAAATCCATCAGAATTCTATTGGCTATTGCAGCACACTATGATTATGAGATCTGGCAGATGGATGTGAAAACCGCATTCCTCAACGGGAACCTCGAGGAGGAGGTGTATATGATGCAACCTGAGGGATTCGTGTCCAAGAACTGCCCAGATAAGGTGTGTAGGTTGCTTAGATCCATTTATGGACTAAAGCAAGCTTCCCGAAGTTGGAACATAAGATTTGATGAGGCAATCAGATCTTATGACTGTTAGGATCGAGAGCACTAAGAGGGGGGGGGTGAATTAGTGCAGCGGAAATCTTACAGCGATTAAAAACCAAAAGCTGCGTTCGTTCAAAAACTATTATGATGCAAAAGCAAATTCTCAGTTTGTATCTAAGTGCAGTTTGCGTCTAAGCGTAGATTGCGTCTAAGCGCAGTTTTGCGTCTAAGCGCAGTTTACGTCTAAACTCAGATTTACGTCTAAACGCAGTTTTACGTCTAAACGCAGATTTACGTCTAAACGCAGATTTACGTCTAAACGCAGATTTACGTCTAAACGCAGTTTTACGTCTAAACGTAGATTTACGTCTAAACTCAGTTTTACGTCTTAAACTCAGATTTATGTCTAAACGTAGATTTACGTCTAAACGCAGTTTTACGTCTAGACGCAGATTTACGTCTAAACTTTGAAACTTGTTTGTATACTCGCAGAAGGCAGTATGTAGTTGAAATCAAGACGTAAACGTGAACTGAGATCTGATGATTGAGCGAGGAAAGTCGATTTACGTCTGAATGCAGTTTTACGTCTAAATGTTGAAACTCGTTCGTAAAATTGTAGAGGACAGTTTGCAGTTATCAATAGGATCAAAATGTAAGTGTAAACTGCAAAGAAGCTCGTTCGTAAAAGCACGGAAGACAGTTCTGCAGAATCAAACGTAAACGTAAACTGTGATGTATGAAAATACGAATTTACGTCTGAATGCAGATTCGGAAGAACAGCACTTAGAACTTGTTCGTGAAAGCGCAGAGAGCAGTAGTAATGGAGGAGGTTTGCAGTAATGATAAAGTGCTCGAAAATAAACGCAAACCAGAGATTTAGAGTGGTTCGGTCAGCCTTGACCTACTCCACTTTTGGCTTCCTCCACCGACGAGGTTGCCGACGTCAACTAGGTGCCTTCCTTCAATAGGCGAAGGCCAATTACCCTCTTACAGATTCACTCCTTTTGACGGGCTTAGGAGACAACCCTTTCAGATGTTTTCTCTCCTCTCTTTACAACTCAAACTTGAAGAACAGAAGGAGGAGGAAAACTAGCAGTTTTGAGCTCTAAGAACCACTGAAAAGATCAAGATTTCGGGTAAGTTCTTGCTCGTTTCAGTGCTGAATGGGTGGGGTATTTATAGGCCCCAACCCAATTCAAAATTCGAGCTCAAAACGATCAAATCGATCAAATCCCAGAATTCTGGGATCAGGCGGTTGCACCTCTTGACTGGAGAGGTGGCACCGCCTGGCAGAGCTCGAAGACTGAGCTCAGGCGATTGCTCCTCTCTGCCAGAGCTCGAAGACTGAGCTCGATGGTTGCATCACCTGGCAGAGCTTGAAGACTGAGCTCGGTGGTTGCATCACCTGGCAGAGCTCGAAACTGAGCTCGGTGGTTGCATCACCTGGCAGAGCTCGAAACTGAGCTCAGGCTGATGCACCTCTCTGCCAGAGCTCGAAGACTGAGCTTGGTGATTGCATCACCTGGCAGAGCTCGAGACTGAGCTCAGGCTGATGCACCTCTCTGCCAGAGCTCGAAGACTGAGCTCGGTGGTTGCATCGCCTGGCAGAGCTCGAAACTTGAGCTCTGGCGGTGCTACCTCTTGGCTGGGGCGGTTGCACCTCCCAGCCTCGCACCCCTGACAGTTGCACCTCCTGGCTGGGGCGGTTGCACCTCCCAACCTTACAGCCCAGGCGGTTGCACCTCCTGGCTGGGGCGGTTGCACCTCCCAACCTCGCAGGAAGACATAGCCTGGGCGGTGCTACCTCCAACCCTGGCGGTGGCACCTCTTTCACTATTCCAGCTCACTTGGTTTGGCTCCAAACTTGGTCCAAACCAGTCCGAACTTGGGCCTAATTGGCCCCTACTTGGGTTATAGGATTAACACCTAATCCTAACCCTAATTAACGTGCTAACTATGAATTTAAAGACATTTTCTAAGCTATTACAAAGTCCGCAAGTCAAGACTTCTTCTAGCGAGCTTCCGGCAAACTTCCGGCGGTCTTCCGATGAACTCTCGGAAACCATTCTGCGGACTCCCGGCAAGCTCCTAGACTTCACGATTTGATCTTAGCGAGTTCCAACGAGCTTCGTCGGCAAGCTCTGCTCTTTCTCGGCGAGCTCCGTGAACTTCCAACTGTAATATCCCTCGCTTTTAAAAATTATTAATAAAGATTTATATGTAAATTGGAGGACCTATATGTAAATATAGAAATTACAAGGACTAAACTGCTAAGTTGCAAAAAAAGAAAAAAAAGGGAAAACCGAAAATTCGGTATTATCCCACCGCCTCCCACGCACTCTGTTTCTTCCAGCGGTGGGGCGTGAGGAGAAGAAGGAGAGTGGTAGAAGAAGAGAGGAAGAAGAGGGAGAAGAGAAGAAGAAGAAGAAGAAGAAGAAGAAGAGGGAAAAGAAGAGAGGAGGAAGAAGAGGGAGTAGAGAAGAAGAAGAAGGAGAAGAAGAAGAAGAGGAGGTGGCTGCAGCGAGGGCTGCAGCGAGAAGCTATGGGGCGTGGGGAGAAGAAGAGAGGAAGAAGAGGGAGAAGAGAAGAAGAAGAAGAAGAAGAAGAGAAGAGGATAGCTGCGGCAAGGCTGCAGCGAGGAGGTGTGTGGGGTTGGGGAGGAAAAGGGAAGAGGAGAAGAAGAGGGAAAAGAGAGGGAAGAGGGAGAGGAGCGAGAGGCAGCTGCAGCAGCCAGGGCTGCAGCACCTCTGTTTCCCGCAGGTGGAAACAGAGGAGAGGATGTGTGGGGCGTTGAGGATGAAAAGGGAAGAAGAAGAAGAAGAAGAAGAAGAAGAAGAAGAAGAAGAAGAAGAAGATAGCTGCGGCAAGGCTGCAGCGAGGAGATGTGTGGCCTTGGGGAGGAAAAGGGAAGAGGGGAAGAGGAGAAGAAGAAGAAGAGGAAGAGAAAGAGGTGTGATACCTCTGTTTCCTGCAGAGGAAACAGAGGAGAGGGTGTGTGTGACGCCGGGGAAGAAGGGGCTGCAGCTGCGGCGATGGCAGCTGCAGCTGGAAGAGAAGAAGAAGAGGAAGATGAGCAGGGGAGGAGGGAGAGGTTGCGGCCGTGGCTGCGGCCGCGACTGCAGCAGTTGCAGCGGGGAGAGAAGAAGAAGAAAGGAAGGAGAAGGAAGAGGAGAAGGGAAAGAAGTAGCTGCGGCTGCGGTTGTGGCAGCTGCAGCTATGGCAGGGAAAGAGGAAGAGAAAAAGGAAAGGAAGAAGAGAGAAAGGGAAGGAGAGGAAGAAGAGAGGAAGAGGAGAAGGGGCTGCGGCTGCGGCGATGGCAGCTGCAGCTGTGGCAGGGAAAGAGAAAAAGGAAAGGAAGAAGAAGAGAAAGGGAAGGAGAGGAAGAAGAGAGGAAGAGGAGAAGGGGCTGCGGCTGCGGTGATGGCAGCTGCAGCTGTGGCTGGGAAAGAAGAGAAGGAAAGGAAGAAGAAGAGAAAGGGAAGGAGAGGAAGAAGAGAGGAAGAGGAGAAGGGGTGGCAGCTGCGGCAGTGGCAGCTGCAGTTGGAAGAGAAGTATGAGAGGAAATAGAGTAGCAGAGGAAGAAGAGGCTGCGGTTGTGGTGGCTGCGGCCATGGCTGCGACTGCGACTGCGGCAGTTGCAGCCGGGAAAGAAAGGAAAGGAAAGGGGGAAAAAAGGGGCTGCGGACGGGATTGCGGCCGCAGCGGCAGCGACTGCGTATGCAGCAGTTATGTCTGTGAGAGAAGGGAGGAAGGAAGGTAGTGCGGTGGAAGGGGCTGCGATTGTAGCAGCGGCAACGGCGGCGGCTGTGACAGCTGCGTTTGGGAAAGAAAAAAAGAAGGAATGAGAGTAAGAGAGAGCAGGTGACTGTGCCTCGATGTTCGACACGTGGTGTAGTTGCGAAGAAAGGAAGAAAACGGGAGCACAAAACGAAACAGAGAGAGGACACGGAGGAAAAGTAGAAGGATTTGGGCTGGCACCTTCTTTGGATCTTCGGATCGAAATCTTTGAAAGGCAAGTTTCCCGCTTGTTTCAATCCTTTCTATTGCAAGTTCCCTGATCGTTTCTCCTATAATTGCTCTGATATGTCTTATTGCAAGTATCCTGATCTTCCTCACTGTCATTTTTATCTCTACTTTTGCTTTGAATATGAGGAACTTTGAATTGTTCTAGCCTTGCACTTGTTATATCTCCTGTTTGAAACGTAACGATTCGAATCTGTGCAACTTTTGAGATTCTGACCTTTTGATACCGAGCTGCCTATAAGACTTTGTGGAAACTCTGATTTGTTCAAAACTGATTTCATTGGAAACTAGACTCGTAGACCTTTCTTTGATATATGGATTGAAAGATCTGAAATCCAAACACCTGCCTAGTTATCTGTTGAATCTGACATTATGAATTCTGCCAACAGAGATTTTGTTCTATGACTCTTGCTTACCAAATTATTTGTAACTCTCTCTGTTGGACAGTTCAATTCATATGAAGCCTGTCTTATCTGAAAGTATTATCCAATGATTATTTCTGAGTAAATTGGAGCACGATTGATAGTTTGAATCATTTGTTCAATGTGCCTTCTGTATTCTGCCAGAAATCGAGCTTTGGTCGATTTCTCATATTCTGGTTTCATTCCTTTGGAAATTGATATCCTTTAGCCTTCTTATTCAATTGAGCTTTATATTACTACTTTGAATTCTTGTATGCTCTTGTCCTTAAAATTATTGCATTCTTGAAAACTGTTGTGTAACGTTTATGCTATATCGTATTGACTCATATAGGCACATGTATATCCTATTGTTCCGCATTTGCTTTCGATATGTGCCTATTCCAGTTTCATTCCTTTGGACATTGAATTCATCAAATCTTCTTATTGAATTGAGTTATTTGTGATTGCTTGGATTCCATATGTGCCCTTGCTTTCAATTCCCTTCAAATCTGAATATACTTGTGAAAGATTATTGCTTACTTCGGATTGACTCGTAAAGGCACATGTACGTTTGTTGTTCTGCGTGTGCTTCCGATATATGCTACTTATTGTTGAAACTATCCTTTTGTACTCTGGTGTGTGGGATTGTCTGGACCTTTGCCAGAAATGGTAAAAGGTATGCGCTGATTTGCCCGCTTTGTGGGGTCCCGCTTTGTGGGATATTCTGGTATGCGCTATTTGCCCGCTTTGTGGGGTCCCGCTTTGTGGGATATTCTGGTATGCGCTTATTTGCCCGCTTTGTGGGGTCCCGTTATGTGGGATATTGTAGACTTTTGTCAGGTGGTCATTCAGAAATGGATGAATCACATTCTGACTGAGATCCCACTACACCTTCTGTATGTTTGATATGATATCCAGAGCTTTGGTTATGTGTTTCTGTACATGCTTTGGATAAGATTGATATGTTTGCAACGTCAAAGACGACGTTTGAGCTTCTATACGATATTTGTTTTCGATATGCTCTGAAATGCTTCATTCACTGATGATATGCTTCGAAATGTTCCATATGCCGTTGATATGCTCCGGAACATTTCATATGCCATTGATATGCTCCAATTACTCTGTGCTCCATTTGCTATGAACTGATATGTTCTGAAATGTCCTATCTGCCATTGATATGTTCCAATTACTCTATGCCCCATTCGTTATGGATCAAATATGTTTTGAATGACATGATACGTATGATTTGGTATCTATTGAGATGGTATCCTTGAGAATTCTTGTATTCTGCCTTGCATTATGATACCTTACTCGTTTGAAACCGTTCCTTTTGTTCTGAATATGCTTTGTCACTTGCTGAGCCGTTTTTGGCTCACTCCGTTGTTATATAAATCTTTCAGGTCAGCTTGTCACTCTTCGAGATGTTTGATTTGGGCTGAGGCAGTGGATAGCTATTCAGAATAATGGGCAAGTCTGGTTGGTTATTATGATATTGTTGTATAAGTATGTCTTGTATGTAATGAAATGTTGTCGATGAACCGAAATGGATATACTGTGTCAAAGTGTTAGGAGATCTCTCTTATTTGGAATTTCAGAATGTTAAGTCTAATTTATGGTGATATGAACTTGTGGTGAATAGTTGGAGTTCTGATTGTATAATTTATTTAGCTTGTGGATTTATAAATGTTGTTCATGTTTGTCAAGTTGGCTTGGGTTGCCATAAATGTGAATTATCGAGTGATGTGATATATGATTATAAACTGCACAGGTTTTATGGATGTGAATATGTATAGAATGTTTTCAGTGTCCTCAAACGTTAGTTTGGATCCTGGATTGGTCTGTGACGAAAATTTTAAAAATCATGGATATTTTGAGGGGCGTGACACCAACGAACCTTCCGGCGAGCTTCCGAAAAACCCTTCGGCAAGCTCCCAACTCATTCTCGGCTAGTTCCGGTAGCATTCCCGACGAACCTTCGGACTTCCGTCGAACTCTCGAACTCGCAACAAATCCTTCGCGCTTGACTCCGACACTTTGTTTCACTTTATGTCTTCATTGTTATCATAGTTAATCCTGCACAACAAAACAAAACTTCAATCGAGACAATTAATCCTAAGCAATTAACCAAGTTGTCCGACATGTCATTGGTCCCTCGACGCTTCGTCCGATTCTTCGGCGCATCGTCCTCTCGTGCAGCCTATTGCCCAATCGGCCAGTCGACTCCGCAACTCCGATATCCTTGGCACAATACCCGCTCTTCTTGGCCCGATGCCCGAGTCCACGGCCCGAAGCCTTCTGTCGATACGTCGACCGATCCACCGGCCCGACGTCCAATCTTCTGACATGTTCCTTCGGCACAACATGATTATCCTGCTTTAATTGTCTCATCCTGATCGAAGCATCCTGCGTCACTCAAAACGTAGATTAAATCATAAACATATATCAAGTAGTTTCATCATCAAAATACGAGATTCAACAATCTCCCCCTTTTTGATGATGACAACCACTTGATGACGGAGTTAAACTTAACTCCCGGAGTTTAAACAAACTCCCCCTATCAATATGCCATATTGATAGAACCTTGAATTCAAACTGAATTAAAGTCATTGCAATATTCATCATGAATACTTGCAACACGTCAACATGAACTTATGTATAAACTTATGCATCACATGTCATGTCATCAACATACTTCTCCCCCTTTGTCATCAACAAAAAGGAGAAGTACTACAATCAAGTGTGTGTGATATTGGTTCAACTCATTGCATGAAAATCATAATATCAAGTTTTATCATCATGCAAGTTTGCTAATATCAAATACCAACATGAAAAATTGTGATGTAAGCTTTTGATATCATAATGCAAACATTTCAAGTGTTTATCAATTATAGCATTTCATCACATGGTAGGATATCAACGCGTAAAATTACGATACAAGTTCTTGATATCTTAACGCATGATGAAAACATGGCATAATACAAGTTTGGCAATCATAGCATCAATTCATATATCTCTTAATGATGCAATCATTGCAAATATGGCAATCATATCAATTCATATATCTCTTGATGATGCAAGCCTAGCATCAGTGTTCATAGCATCAATTCATATATTTCTCCCCCTTTGTCATCAACAAAACGGAGAACGATATAAGCAAATTTTTAAGCATAAGTGCTTGTTGTTATGTATGTGAAATAAATCCTTGCAAGTAAAAACACTTTCATCCATATTCATCAAATCCATTTCTCAAAAAATATTTTTCACATGATGTGTGTATGAGAGATGTATTTGCTAGTTAATTACATATGTCAAAAATCAATGATATGAACTAAACTTGATATGACATATGCTTGTTAAGTTTGGAAGAGAGTGAACTTGATATGTTAGACTCAAGAGAATCCGAAAATGAAATTTGAGTCTTTCTTCCATTCGAACAAGTTTTTGCTATAGATATTCAATTACAATCATGAAGGTAAAACATGCTTGTTATCATGGAAGTTTTGTATTCAAGCACATAATTTTCAACATGTAATTGTGTAAAATCATTATGCCAGTCAAGTGATTCAATCATTCAATCAAGAAGGTTCGAAAAAAATAATTTTAACACGTTCAATCATTAAGACGTATTTTTGCCATTATTTTTCAAATACAATCATAAAGATAAGACATACTCATCATCATGATAGTATGATAGCAGGTTTACCATATACAAGCTAGCAAAAAATTTATACATTTTAAGGCCCGCAAGCTAGCAATTTTGAGATGTTCAAGAAAGCAACTCTTGCTTCTTGATATATGCAAATTTGTCAAGTTTTGCTAGATGTGCAAGTTAGCATTTTTGCCTCTTGAGATAGGCAAGCTAGCAATCAAGTTTTTTCATCTTCTTGACTTGTACAAGCTAGCTATCTCCCCCTTTGTCATTGTCAACAAGGGAAAAACCCTTTACATCAATTTCTAAATCATGACAAAGGTAAGTAATCATTCTTATTTGTGCATCATTATAGTTTCAATGCACAAATTCATTAACATTACATTTCAAAAAATTTATGCATGATACCGAAAAATCAATCATCATCATGAGCATATCAAACATGATATTCAAGCATTCGTGATATATCATTTTGGCAGCATGATCATTGATATTCAAACGATGGTATCTAGAATTCATTACATCCTATTATGCATGATCATTAACTCCTCATTTGTATTTCATGCATTATTTCATTTCATCTCATAATGAATATCAAGAAGAGTTATTGGATGATGAGATAAATATTTTATGAATACACAGAATATCATAAGTGTTTCATGTATCCATATTATCACATGAAGCATATTATCATTTTTAAGATTCATAACATGAATAACGTTATTACTATTTCATCAAAATCAGTTTCGAGATTCACATAATATCATGAAATCATTAATCTCGATAAAATGGGAAAACATTTTCTTTTTAAGTGATTCTTTTAACACATCATAAAAAAGAAAAACTCATTCATAATTCAAGTGATTTACAAGATATCATAAATGAATTTATCACTTGTATTTCACCAAAATCGAGAACTCTTAGAGATAGAAAATGATTGAAGCATTTAATCTGATTGAAGAATGATTCATATTTAAAGTGTAGCATTTGTCAAATCTGAAATCATCAAGTATAACTTTAATATTTTCATTGCAACATTAAGCAAGGTTTCATTGAACATAATTTTGAATGATTCTTATAAATGCCTAAAACTTCTTTAGTTTTAATTTATGATTGACTTTATAATAGCAAGCTCAAATCTTTATTTTTATGTCAAAACCATACATTATCTTTAATAAACAAAGACAATGAAAAATACCAAGCCTTCCAGACAAAAGCCATGTATCGTCATTGAAAAGCAATATGAAAATCATCAAAATATACATTCTTGCTTCTCAAGCACATAAATAAGATTAATCTCACTAGGTGTAAAATCATTAGATTTCTATCTTGCATTAACATAAGACATGCAATTTTCATTATCATTTTCAAGATTACAAGCATGATCATATTTTTGCATTTTCATTATTAAATTATTAAAAATATAATTTTCAAGAAAATTTAAAGAAAAAGAAAAATGCATCATGAAAAGCATCATGTAATTTCGAAGTAAATTAGGGGGATTTCGATTACCTCATCATTGTAGGCTGTTAAGGCGTAGTTTGCCGCCTTGCTTTTGTTGACTTTCTCTTCTTCAGAGGAGCTCGATTCATCCCAATTTTTGTTCTTCTTCTTGCGTTTAAAGCAAGTAGTTTGATTCTCTTTGCTTTTTAATTTTCGTTTCATTTGTAGTTTAAGTTCACCATCACTTGAGCTTATGCTCGAGTGGTCTTCAAATGTTCTATGTCCCAAATCCTTCCTGTTCTTTGGAAGGTGGTTCTCAAGTTCTTCACGTGCATTGCACGTCATTTCATATGTGATCAATGAACCAATTAGTTCTTCAAGTGGAAATTGGTTCAAGTTTTTCGATTCTTGAATAGCAGTTACTTTTGAATCCCAAGTTTTAGAAAGTGAGCGCAAAACTTTGTTAACGAGTTCAAAATCCGAAAAGCTTTTACCAAGTGATTTCAAACCATTGACGACATCCGTAAATCGGGTGTACATGTCAACAATGGTTTCGCTTGGTTTCATATGAAAAAGCTCGAAATCAAGCAGTAAAATATTAACTTTCGAGTCTTTGACTCTACTAGTTCCCTCGTGCGTGATTTCAAGAGTGCGCCAAATATCGAAAGCCGTTTCACACGTAGAAATCCGATTGAACTCATTTTTGTCCAATGCGCAAAATAAGGCATTCATAGCCTTTGCGTTTAAAGAAAAATTCTTCTTCTCCAAATCCGACCATTCGATCATCGGTTTGGAGGGAAGTTGAAAACCGTTTTCAATGATATTCCATAAATCCAGATTTAGAGAAATTAAGAAAACTCTCATTCGAGTTTTCCAATAAGTGTAGTCCAATCCGTTAAAGAACGGTGGACGAAAGACCGAACAGCCCTCTTGAAAAGTCATTTCTCTCGGGTGTAAATCCGAAATGAGAAATACCCCGCTCTGATACCAATTGTTAGGATCGAGAGCACTAAGAGGGGGGGGGTGAATTAGTGCAGCGGAAATCTTACAGCGATTAAAAACCAAAAGCTGCGTTCGTTCAAAAACTATTATGATGCAAAAGCAAATTCTCAGTTTGTATCTAAGTGCAGTTTGCGTCTAAGCGCAGATTGCGTCTAAGCGCAGTTTTGCGTCTAAGCGCAGTTTATGTCTAAACTCAGATTTACGTCTAAACGCAGTTTTACGTCTAAACGCAGATTTACGTCTAAACGTAGATTTACGTCTAAACGCAGATTTACGTCTAAACGCAGTTTTACGTCTAAACGCAGATTTACGTCTAAACTCAGTTTTACGTCTTAAACTCAAATTTATGTCTAAACGCAGATTTACGTCTAAACGCAGTTTTACGTCTAGACGCAGATTTACGTCTAAACTTTGAAACTTGTTTTATACTCGCAGAAGGCAGTATGCAGTTGAAATCAAGACGTAAACGTGAACTGAGATCTGATGATTGAGCGAGGAAAGTCGATTTACGTCTGAATGCAGTTTTACGTCTAAATGTTGAAACTCGTTCGTAAAATTGTAGAGGACAGTTTGCAGTTATCAATAGGATCAAAATGTAAGTGTAAACTGCAAAGAAGCTCGTTCGTAAAAGCACGAAAGACAGTTCTACAGAATCGAACGTAAACGTAAACTGTGATGTATGAAAATACGAATTTACGTCTGAATGCAGATTCGGAAGAACAGCACTTAGAACTTGTTCGTGAAAGCGCAGAGAGCAGTAGTAATGGAGGAGGTTTGCAGTAGTGATAAAGTGCTCGAAAATAAACGCAAACCAGAGATTTAGAGTGGTTCGGTCAGCCTTGACCTACTCCACTTTTGGCTTCCTCCACCGACGAGGTTGCCGACGTCAACTAGGGGCCTTCCTTCAATAGGCGAAGGCCAATTACCCTCTTACAGATTCACTCCTTTTGACGGGCTTAGGAGACAACCCTTTCAGATGTTTTCTCTCCTCTCTTTACAACTCAAACTTGAAGAACAGAAGGAGGAGGAAAACTAGCAGTTTTGAGCTCTAAGAACCACTGAAAAGATCAAGATTTCGGGTAAGTTCTTGCTCGTTTCAGTGCTGAATGGGTGGGGTATTTATAGGCCCCAACCCAATTCAAAATTCGAGCTCAAAACGATCAAATCGATCAAATCCCAGAATTCTGGGATCAGGCGGTTGCACCTCTTGACTGGAGAGGTGGCACCGCCTGGCAGAGCTCGAAGACTGAGCTCAGGCGATTGCTCCTCTCTGCCAGAGCTCAAAGACTGAGCTCGATGGTTGCATCACCTGGCAGAGCTCGAAGACTGAGCTCGGTGGTTGCATCACCTGGCAGAGCTCGAAACTGAGCTCGGTGGTTGCATCACCTGGCAGAGCTCGAAACTGAGCTCAGGCTGATGCACCTCTCTGCCAGAGCTCGAAGACTGAGCTTGGTGATTGCATCACCTGGCAGAGCTCGAGACTGAGCTCAGGCTGATGCACCTCTCTGCCATAGCTCGAAGACTGAGCTCGGTGGTTGCATCGCCTGGCAGAGCTCGAAACTTGAGCTCTGGCGGTGCTACCTCTTGGCTGGGGCGGTTGCACCTCCCAGCCTCGCACCCCTGGCGGTTGCACCTCCTGGCTGGGGCGGTTGCACCTCCCAACCTTACAGCCCAGGCGGTTGCACCTCCTGGCTGGGGCGGTTGCACCTCCCAACCTCGCAGGAAGACATAGCCTGGGCGGTGCTACCTCCAACCCTGGCGGTGGCACCTCTTTCACTATTCCAGCTCACTTGGTTTGGCTCCAAACTTGGTCCAAACCAGTCCGAACTTGGGCCTAATTGGCCCCTACTTGGGTTATAGGATTAACACCTAATCCTAACCCTAATTAACG
The DNA here is from genome assembly GCF_036884655.1 of Musa acuminata AAA Group. NCBI lineage: Eukaryota > Viridiplantae > Streptophyta > Magnoliopsida > Zingiberales > Musaceae > Musa > Musa acuminata. The sequence continues at coordinate 27,028,451 of NC_088331.1, read as the reverse complement.
TGCTAACTATGAATTTAAAGACATTTTCTAAGCTATTACAAAGTCCGCAAGTCAAGACTTCTTATAGCGAGCTTCCGGCAAACTTCCGGCGGTCTTCCGATGAACTCTCGGAAACCATTCTGCGGACTCCCGGCAAGCTCCTAGACTTCACGATTTGATCTTAGCGAGTTCCAACGAGCTTTGTCGGCAAGCTCTGCTCTTTCTCGGCGAGCTCCGTGAACTTCCAACGAACCTTCCGGCGAGCTTCCGAAAAACCCTTCGGCAAGCTCCCAACTCATTCTCGGCTAGTTCCGGTAGCATTCCCGACGAACCTTCGGACTTCCGTCGAACTCTCGAACTCGCAACAAATCCTTCGCGCTTGACTCCGACACTTTGTTTCACTTTATGTCTTCATTGTTATCATAGTTAATCCTGCACAACAAAACAAAACTTCAATCGAGACAATTAATCCTAAGCAATTAACCAAGTTGTCCGACATGTCATTGGTCCCTCGACGCTTCGTCCGATTCTTCGGCGCATCGTCCTCTCGTGCAGCCTATTGCCCAATCGGCCAGTCGACTCCGCAACTCCGATATCCTTGGCACAATACCCGCTCTTCTTGGCCCGATGCCCGAGTCCACGGCCCGAAGCCTTCTGTCGATACGTCGACCGATCCACCGGCCCGACGTCCAATCTTCTGACATGTTCCTTCGGCACAACATGATTATCCTGCTTTAATTGTCTCATCCTGATCGAAGCATCCTGCGTCACTCAAAACGCAGATTAAATCATAAACATATATCAAGTAGTTTCATCATCAAAATACGAGATTCAACAATGACTTCGTTAAGAACGAAGATGAGCCTTGTGTATATAGAAAGGTAAGTGGGAGCGCTATCACCTTTTTGGTGTTATATATGGATGACATCCTCATCATTGGGAATAACGTAGGAATGCTATCCACTGTAAAGACTTGGTTATCTAGACACTTCTCCATAAAGGACTTAGGGGAAGCATCCAATATCTTGGGGATTAGAATCTATAGAGATAGATCCAAAAGGATGCTTAGCTTGTCCCAGTCCAGGTACATAGAAACTATTGTCAAAAGGTTTGGCATGGAAAATTCCAAAGGGCAAACATGAATATGATACCTTATGCCTCAGCAATAGGGTCTATCATGTATGTCATGCTATGTACTAGGCCTGATATAGCGCATGCTATGAGTGTCACGAGCAGGTATCAGGCGAATCCAGGCTTGGAGCACTGGAAAGCAGTAAAGTGTATCCTTAAGTACTTAAGAAGGACTAAGGATCTTTTACTAGTATATGGAGGTAATAGCCTTAAGGTTGAAGGCTACACTGACTCAAGTTTTCAGTCTGATGTCGATGATAGCAAGTCGAATTCAAGGTATGTGTACATCTTGAATGGAGGAGCAATGTGCAGGAAGAGTTCCAAGCAAGATACCACTGCTGACTCGACCACAGAGGCGGAGTACATTGCTGCATCAGATGCAGCAAAGGAGGGAGTCTGGGTGAAGAAGTTCATCATAGATTTGGGAGTCGATACAGATAGCGACAAGTCGACTTCCTTATATTGCGACAACTATGGGGTGATTACTCAAATAAGGGAACCCGGGTCTTATCAGAAGTGTTCTGAGGAGGTTCCAGCTTATAAGAGAGATCGTAACCCGAGGAGATGTAGCAGTGGAAAGAGTTCCATCCGAAGATAACATTGCAGATCCACTGACAAAGCCGTTGTCTCATTTTGTCTTTGAGCGTCACAGGGGTCTGATGGGGATCAGACACATAGGTGATTGGCTTTAGGTCAAGTGGGAGATTGCTAGTCATAAGTGCCCAGCAAGCCTATCACGTGAGTGATGGCACGTGTGACTTGATATAGAATCTTTTTGCTTATTATATTTTGGCGTATATCGCTTTATAACTATTGCATAAATGCATATATATTGTGATGTCCTTGGATTTGTTCAATGGGAATCGGATCGTGATGAGATCACGATAATGAGACCGATTCACCTTTAAACACATATCCTAAATAATCCCGGTCATAGGTTACTCGAGAGGGACATCGTGATAACCGGATAGACTGGTGTGCTGTATACCCGTCCATATGATGGATGCAGTTGGTCTCATAGCTGCTCGTGTAGGGACACTAGGGATACAGTACAGGTGCTCATTGGAGAATGAGTTCACTGATTGATCCGCTTACGGAATGCTGGATGGTTGATGATGCCTTATTGTCAGACAACGATTCCGTAGTCCTAGTGGTGTATCTGGTTCTTAGACTTGAGACACCAAGGATGTCCTGTATGAGTGCTCCACTCTTTGATACCAGACTTATAGGTTTGGCTGTTCCCAGATCTAGTACAGCTGGTCATTGGGAGTGGTAGTCGACCTTACGAGGGCTATTGAGTGTCGATAGAGGATCATCCACTCTCGGTATCATGAGAGGAATATCCCATGTGTTCTTGCTCAGACAAATCCCTGGCCAGGGTCATTCGGGTTGAGAGAGAAAGAGTTCTCCGGGAGAATCCGATTAGAGCGAGACTCGAGTAGAAACCGTATGGGTCTGACAGCACCATGCTCGATATACGGTCTCTGGGATATTAGATGGATGAGGGACTATAGGTACATGGTAACTGAGGACAGACAGGTCCAATGGATTGGATTCCCCTGTATCGTCTGGGGACTACGGCGTAGTAGCCTAGTACTTCCGTAGTCGATGAGTCGAGTGAATTATTACAGAGATAATAATTCACTGAGTTAGAAGGAGTTCTGACAGGTATGACGCACGGCCAGCTCGATATTGGGCCTAGAGGGTCACACACATATGGTAGGCATTGCGATGAGTAGAGGTTCGGATATGAGATATCCGACGGAGCCCTTGTCTTATTGGATGCAGATCCAATACCCACTAGGGAAAGGACCCATTAGGGTTTTGACACGGGATCTCTATAAATAGGAGGGATTCACAGCCTCATAGGCTAGAGTCTTTGCTTGCCCTTCCTATTCTCCTCTCCCTCTCCCCCTCAGAGTAGGCCTGGAGTTTTGAGGAGCGTCGTCGCAACCCTGCTGTGTGGATCACCGCTAGAGAGGAGGACGCTTGACCTCCTTCACCCTCTCCTAAGGATCTGCAAGGAAACAGGGATATACGATCTCCCTAGGTAACACAATCTTTATACGCAGTTTTATGTTTTTTGCGGATTTTGCGCACCAATCTTCGCACGACGATGAACATCTTTTTGGGAATCGGGGATTTTTGTTTTCTTGTTCTTCCGCTGCGCATATGATGTCGCCCCCTATGATTTCCCAATAGTATGAGACCCTTATCTAATAATTCTTGTAGTTGCTTCTTTAATTCCTCTAGCTCGAGTGGTGCCATTTTGTAGGGAAGCTTAGACATTGGGGTGTACTAGGGACCAGATCAATAGCAATTCCACCCTCTCTATCTAGAGGTAAACCATGCAAGTCATCTAGGAATACATTAGGGAACTCTTTTACCACTGAAATTTCATCTAGATGGGTGGTTTCCTGATTTGAATGCTCCTTTACACACACCATATAACAAAATCAACCCTTCTACATGAGGCGATAAGCTTGAAGTGCTGATATCAAGCAAGGAGGCAAATCATGCCTAATGACCTCAAAATAAAATATAGGCTGATCTGGTATGCAGAAAGTAATTATTTTTTTGTAACAATCAATACTAGCGTGATGAGATATAACACAATGCAATGGTCTAGGTTGCATACCCAAGTGATAAGCAAAATATTACGAATCAAATTGTAGATAGGACCCATTGTCAAACAAATATTTACATTCTTTCATAAGCATGCATAATACCTTCGATCACTAAATCAGAAGTTTTAGAATCATATTCAGTGATAGCATACACTCTGATATGGGCAGATGATTTATGAGGCAGTGACTCTTTCTTATTGTTCAAAGGGCAGTCTTTTATTTTATGAGCTAACTTTCCGCACGCAAAATAGAGTCTAGCCATCCACAAACACAAACTTGTTTCATAATTTAACTTGCAATTCACACATGATTGAGTCTTTTGCGGTGACTTTCTTTTTCAAATCCAAATGTCTTGACCCTCTTATTATCACTTTCTGATTAATTTCCAATCACATTCTTATTGGTAAACTTGTCCTTATCATTCTTGTCACTGATCTCCAAAAATTCTTTTCATTGTTGCCATTAATGATCAACCTCTACTTCAAATATAAGGTGGCAAAAGAAAATTTTTGATCATCAGAACAATTTTGTACATCAAATATCTTCTTTGTTTACATCATCCATTTTTCTACCACCAATGAAATTAGGTTCACCAAGCTTTCATTTCGCTACTTTGATTTGATATCCCCGATCAACCCTTTCATCCCATTTAATTAATCAGAAACAATTGAAATAGGAGGACCAAATTGCCTAATCATACTTGATTCCAAAAATGCATCAAAGAAAATTTCCACCAATCACTATAGTTCACTAGACCTCAATATATTTTGCACGTCAACATATCAAATATTTCAGTGATCCTCAAACCATGCTCTGATACCACCTCTGTCACGCCCCTCAAAATATCGATAATATTAAAATTCAAAAAAACAAATCAATCCAGGATCCAAACTAACATTTGAGGTCACTAAGAAAACATTAAGATTAAAATTTCACCTCTATAATCTATAAATTTATAAACCTTGTGCAGTTCATAAACAAACAACACATCGCTCGATGATTCATAAAATCTGAGCCAAACTCACCAAAATAATAACCACAACATAAATTCATAAATTTATAAACCCTGTGCAGTTCATAAACATATAACACATCGCTCGATGATTCATAAAATCTGAACCCAACTCACCAAAATAATAACCACAACATAAATTCACAAGTGTGGGAGTTTGTACAATCATAAAACCAACGGTTTCCATAAGTTCATATCATTACACGAATTAAACTTAACATTCCAGAATCTTAAACATGAGAGGTCCTTTAAACTTTTACAAAATCCACAAGTTTAGATTCATCGTCAACATTTCATTAGATGCAGCATATGCTTATACAACAAAAACATATATACTAATAAAGATCTGCCCAAAATCTTTTACCTTTCCATTGCCGCAGCCCAATCTTAACATTTAAGCAAGCGATAAGCTATCCTGAAAAATTTATACAACGACGGGGTGAGCATATAAAGCTCAGCAAGTGACTAACATATCCATGTCAAAAGAGGACAATTTCCAAAGAGATAAAGTTTCAAAATGCAAGGCAAAATATAAGAATTCATAGACGTAATATCATTAGGAGCAGAATCACAATTGTCATTTCAATCATACGTATATATTTGGTTCATAACAGATGAGGCATAGAGTAATTGGAGCATATCAATAACAAATGAAACATTTCGGAGCTTATCAATGATGTATGAAATGTTCCGGAGCATATCAACTGTGTATGGAACATTTCGAAGCATATCAACAAAAAATAAAACATTTCGGAGCTTATCAATGGCGTATGAAATGTTCCGGAGCATATCAATGGCATATGGAACATTTCGAATCATATCAACAATGAATGAAACATTTCGGAGCTTATCAATGGCGTATGAAATGTTCCGGAGCATATCAACGGCATATGGAACATTTCAAAGCATATCAACAATGAATGAAACATTTCGGAGCTTATCAATGGCGTATGAAATGTTTCGGAGCATATCAATGGCGTATGGAACATTTCAAAGCATATCAACGATGAATGAAACATTTCGGAACATATAAATAACAAATGAAATGTTTCGGAGCTTATCAGTAGCGTATGAAATGTTCCGGAGCATATCAATGGCGTATAGAACATTTCAGAGCATATCAATAACAAATACCAAATAGAAGCTCAAACGTCGTCTTTGACGTTGCATTCGTATCATTCTTATCCAAAGCATGTACAGAAACACATAACCAAAGCTCTGGATCTCATATCAAACATATAGAAGGTGAAGTGGGACCATAACATAATATGGTACATCCATTTCTGAATGACCACCAAACATAAGTCTCCCACGTCTGGGAGCTCTATCCACCCACATTTGAGTGAAGTCATAGGGGCCGGCAGAGCATCTCAAGCTCTATGCATAACTCCCTTCACCATTTCTAGCGAAGGTTCATAATATCCCACAAACACTAGAGTACAAAAGGATAGTATGAACAATGAATAACACATATCGGAAGTATACGCGGAACAACAAAACGTACATGTGCCTTTACTAGTCAATCCGAAGTAAGCAATAATCTTTCACAATTATATTCAGATTTGAAAGGAATTGAAAGCAAGGGCACATATGGAATCCAAGCAATCACATACAACTCAATCTAAATAAGAAGGTCAGATAATTCAATATCCAAAGGAATGAAACTAGAATAGGCACCCATCGAAAGCAAATGCGGAACTATGGGTTATACATGTGCCTATATAAGTCAATGTGATATAGCATAAACGTTACACAATATGTTCGGGAATGGTAATAATTTATAGACAAGAGCAAACGAGAATTCAAACATTAATATAAGCCACAATTGAGTGAAGAGAACTGAACAAAATCTATTTCCAAACGAACGAAAACATAAGATACGAAATCGATCAAAGCTCGATTTCTGACAGAATTCGAGAGGCTCATTGGATAAATACTTCAGATTGTCAATTTTGCTCCAATACCCTCAAGAAGGCTATTGTCAAAAGATATATCAAACTTTTTTCTGTTGAAACAAGTTTAATATGAATCATGGTTTCCAACAAGGAGTTACCTTTGATTTGGTAACACAAGGTCAAAAACAAAATCACTGTTTTGCAGAATTCATAGGGTCGGATTCAATAGATAAAAGGGTAGGCATTTGAATCCCAAATTTTTCAATCTATATTTCAAAAGAAAGTTATACAAGTCTAGTTTCGAACGAAATCTGTTTGGTATAAATCAGAATTTCCAACAGGGACTTAAAAGTATTTTAGTATCGAAAGGTCAGAAATTTTGATCCCTGTTCTGCAGCATCTATAGGCTCATTTGAAACAGACGTTTGGGTAAGTATTCTGTGTCCAAAATCTACAAAATCAGTGTCAAAAGAAATATATAAGAGTCGAATTTCAAAAGAGCTAGGTTCTGCCTAAATCCTTATTTGGTGCTAAAAATTATAGCTGAAACAGTGTATAGGGGTCAGTTTACCGAAAAAATTTCAGATCATTGGTTTTATGTCTAAAGAGAGAAATATCAGGTTCTAAGCATAAATCTTCCAGAATCAATATAGAAACATAGACTAATACTTCTGTAGGATGGGGTTAGAATACTTGCCTTTGAGAATTTTGACCATAAATGAGAAGATATGAGCAAGAAACCTCAAAGCCCCAAATTTTTTTTTCTTCTTCTTCCCCCTTTTTCTTCTCTTCTTCTTTCTTTCTTTCTCCTGTGCTTCCATGCAACTGCCTTCTCTGGTTCCTTATGGACGAAGGCAGAGAGGCTTAAATGGTGGGATTTGTAATTTTATGCATTTTATAGTTTAGTCCTTGTATTATTATATTTACGATACGATTAGGTCCTTAGGGTTTACATATAGGTCCTCAAAACTTTTTTTTTTTTTTGAACAAATCCCCCAAATCTTATGAATAAGTTCTCAGATTCATACTTTGTCTCTTTTATTAAACTTAAAATAGATACTTACATTATAACTAGAAACTTATACGAAAATTTCGATAATGAGGGATGTTATAAGCACCAAGCTTCGTGGCACATTATAATTGAGACTCAAAAGAATTACACTATAAGGGACGCATTGTGCTTATGAAAAATTCTACTTGAATCTTCATGAGCAGATTTTGGATAAAGTTATTCCATATGCAGGGTACTAAATTGAAAAGGAGTACGGCATATCACTTAGAAATCGACGGCCAAACAAAAGTGGTAAATAGGTGCTTGGAGACAGCCCAAAGCCACCCACCAAATATGACTATCCAAGGAGAACTCCAGACCCAACCAAGTGCCATTATTGATCGATGGTTCGTGACTCGACGACGATGACTGTTAGGACTCTAGCTTGGAGAGTCCTAATTGAGAGGGACATTCATGTAAAAATGTTAGGACTCTAGCTAGGAGAGTCCTAATTGAGAGGGACATTCTGTTAGGGCTCTAGCTAGGAGAGTCCTAATTGTGAGGGGCATTCATGTTGGAGGTTTTTTCTTAGAGAAGAATTAGGAGTTGTAAGGGAATATTGTTAGGATCGAGAGCACTAAGAGGGGGGGGTGAATTAGTGCAGCGGAAATCTTACAATAATTTAAAAACCAAAAGCTGCGTTCGTTCAAAAACTATTATGATGCAAAAGCAAATTCTCAGTTTGTATCTAAGTGCAGTTTGCGTCTAAGCGCAGATTGCGTTTAAGCGCAGTTTTGCGTCTAAGCGCAATTTTGCGTCTAAGCGCAGTTTTGCGTCTAAACTCAGATTTACGTCTAAACGCAGATTTACGTCTAAACGCAGATTTACGTCTAAACGCAGATTTACGTCTAAACGCAGTTTTACGTCTAAACGCAGATTTACGTCTAAACGTAGTTTTACGTCTAAACGCAGTTTTACGTCTAAACGCAGATTTACGTCTAAACGCAGTTTTACGTCTAGACGCAGATTTACGTCTAAACTTTGAAACTCGTTTGTATACTCGCAGAAGGCAGTATGCAGTTGAAATCAAGACGTAAACGTGAACTGAAATCTGATGATTGAGCGAGGAAAGCCGATTTACGTCTGAATGCAGTTTTACGTCTAAATGTTGAAACTCGTTCGTAAAATCGTAGAGGACAGATTGCAGTTATTAATAGGATTAAAATGTAAGCGTAAACTGCAAAGAAGCTCGTTCGTAAAATCACGGAAAACAGTTCTACAGAATCAAACGTAAACGTAAACTGTAATGTATGAAAATACGAATTGACGTCTGAATGCAGATTTGGAAGAACAGCACTTAGAACTTGTTCGTGAAAGCGCAGAGAGCAGTAGTGATGAGGGAGGTTTGCAGTAATGATAAAGTGCTCGAAAATAAACGCAAACCAGAGATTTAGAGTGGTTCGGTCAGCCTTGACCTACTCCACTTTTGGCTTCCTCCACCGATGAGGTTGCCGACGTCAACTAGGTGCCTTCCTTCAATGGGCGAAGGCCAAACTGCCCTTTTACAATTTCTCTCCTTTTGATAGGCTGAGGAGACAACCTTTACAGACCTTTCTGTCCTCACTTTACAATTGAAAACTTGAAGAACAGAAGGAGGAGACTTGAAGGCTTTACAACACTTTTGAGCTCTTAGAATCACAGAAAAGATCAAGATTTCGGTGTAGGTCTGTATCTTTTCAGTGCTGAATGGGTGGGGTATTTATAGGCCCCAACCCAATTCAAAATTCGAGCTCAAAACGATCAAATCGATCAAATCCCAGAATTCTTGGATCAGGCGGTTGCACCTCTTGACTGGAGAGGTGGCACCGCCTGGCAGAGCTCGAAGACTGAGCTCAGGCGATTGCTTCTCTCTGCCAGAGCTCGAAGACTGAGCTCGATGGTTGCATCACCTGGCAGAGCTCGAAGACTGAGCTTGGTGGTTGCATCACCTGGCAGAGATCGAAATCTGAGCTCGGTGGTTGCATCACCTGGCAGAGCTCTAAACTGAGCTCAGGCTGATGCACCTCTCTGCCAGAGCTCGAAGACTGAGCTTGGTGAATGCATCACCTGGCAGAGCTCGAGACTGAGCTCAGGCTGATGCACCTCTCTGCCAGAGCTCGAAGACTGAGCTCGGTGGTTGCATCGCCTGGCAGAGCTCGGAACTTGAGCTCTGGCGGTGCAACCTCTTGGCTGGGGCGGTTGCACCTCCCAGCCTCGCACCCCTGGCGGTTCCACCTCCTGGCTGGGGCGGTTGCACCGCCCAACCTCACAGCCCTGGCGGTTGCACCTCCAGGCTGGGGCGGTTGCACCGCCCAACCTCACAGCCCAGGCGGTTGCACCTCCTGGCTGGGGCGGTTGCACCGCCTGGTGCAATCAGGGTCCGAATGGTTCACTCCATTCGGCCCAATTTGAATCTTTTCAGGGGCCCAATTGCCCCAAGATTAAGCTAATGGGTTCACCTCCCATTTTCATGCTTAATCATCATGCTAACTACGATTAACTCTAAGACAACTTCTGCAGCTTTGCTCCGATGCGTCAATCGCTTCTTCCGGCGAGTTTCCGGCCAACTTCCGTCGATCATCCGATAAACCCTCGGTGATCCTTCTGCGGACATCCGGCATACTCCTGGACTTTGCGACGATCCACTTGGCGAGTTCCGACGAGCTTCGCTTGGCAAGCTTCTGGACTTCTCGGATCTGTTCTCGCTGAACCTCCGACGACCGTCCGAACTTCCGTCGAACTCTCGAACTCCCAACGTGATCATGATCTTGACTCCGGCGCAACACCTGCTGCTTGTCTTACTCTCATCGTAGTTAATCCTGCACACTTATCTCAACACATGGATTAGATAACAACTGACAATTGACTTCATCATCAAAATCCGAGATTCAACAAATATGAGTCTTGAGTAGGAGTTGGTTAGAAGTAAGAGTCTTAAGTAGGAGTCCTATTAGGAGTTAGGGTTTAGAAGCCCTATAAATAGTCATGTATTCCTTTTCTTTTCTTAAGCAATAGATGAATCTTTTCTGCAGCCTTTGAGCAGCAACTTGGAGGGAGGAACCCCTATAGAGTTCCAAGGAGGCCGATCCCCTAAAGAGATCAACCCCAAGTTTAGAATCTGCAAGGGTTCTATCACCTGGTATCAGAGCAGTGTTCTTAACGTCTCACTGCCCTTCCACAGCCATCCATCAACCCTCTACAACCATCCAAAGCAATTCCCACAATTGCTTAAAAGATCGTCACCGAATTCCGCCATCATCTCCACCACCGCGGATCATCCTTTGATCTCCCCGTGAATTGCAATAGGTTCTGGTTTCCTACCTTACTGCTGCTGCAATTTAGTTATCCTTATTCGAAAATCCAAAAAATAAAAATAATCGTTCCTATATTGCTGCATAAACTTTTCGTCACAAAGTTTTCATCTCTACGACGAAAGATACATTGCAGAATTCCAGCCGCATAGCACCATCTGTTTGATCTTGCTACTATGCTTTTTCTATCCAAATTTCTACGAAATTTTTATGACCTCTTTGACACTTCCTAACAGTGGATTTCCCTTTGGTTTCATAAAAAAATTCTCAATATAGACTACTGATCTTTTATGTCCAATCTGCTGCACTTGAATTGCAGAATTCAAGTCGCATAGCACCATCTTTTTTATCTTGCTACTGTGCTTTTTCTATCCAAAATTTTATGAAATTTTTATGACATTTTTGACACTTCCTAACAGTAGATTTCCCCATGGTGTCATCGAAAATTTCTTAATATAAACTACTGATCTTTTATGTCCAATCTTCTGCACTTGAAAATCTATGCTGCAGAAAATTTCAGCTGCATATCGTTGCCTTAACCCATCTATTTGCAATCTTTTTTGAATGAAATTTCTTATACACTTCATAGATCATCTTGGCTTCCATCTAAGATTTATCTATTAAGAAATTCATCTCTAAAAATGATTTTATGTTGTTGCAAATTTTCATCGTAACCCGCTGAAATTTTTCGACGACAATTCTGCAATTGCAACTTGCACCAATTTCGTTGCTGTTATACTGCCGAAATTTTTTTGATTAAATTAGATATCCTTGCTGTCATATAAACTATGATTTTTCTATCAATTCCCTCCTCAATTCTCTCAAGTTTTTGGTAGAAATTACGTCGAGAAACCGTTGTTTCTTCGACGACAATTCTACTCTTACAAGATAGCACATACTTGCTGCAACTTCCATGGATTTCTATCAAACCTTTGCTACCATCTACCATAGATCCAAAACTTTCATCCATAGCCCTAAAACTCTACCAAACCACACCCTCAAACTGCACCCAAAACAGCCACAAAACAAGCCTAAATCGTAGCCTACATCCACCGATCCACCAACCCTTTCGACCATCACTTCTCTCAACCTATACATGCCTTTAACCTGACAACAAAAGAGAGATATTAACATCATAGATTTGGAGGCATATACTATGGCATTTAAGGAGGCAATCAATGCTAAATTCAAAGCCTTGGAGGCACGAATGGAGGATAAGATTCGGACGCTCTTTACCGAACTCAGATTGGGCCGACTACTAAGCCCGAAAAAATCATATCACGGAGAGAGCTTTGCCCAATCGCACCAGGCCCGAAGAGATGAGTTCCAAGGGAGGAGAGGCTCTATGATCGATCCCAACTATCCACACATAAGGGTGGACTTCCCTAGATGGGAAGAAGTAGACCCGATTGGTTGGATCTCGCGCGCGGAGCGATATTTTCAGTACCACAAAACCGCGGATGTATCTATGGTGAAAATTGCAGCTATACATCTTGAAGGGGATGCTATACAGTGGTTTGACTGGTTTGAACATACTTATGGAGTCCTTTCATGGCGATAATTCAAAGAAGGACTACTGATTCGCTTCAGACCAATCGATTACGAGAATATTGACGAACAACTAGCAAAGATCCGACAAACCTCCACCATTCAGGAGTACTAAACCAGGTTTGAAAGGTTATCTAATCAAACTCGTGATTGGTCTCAAAAACAGCTATTGAGGACCTTCATTGAGGGCTTGAAGCTGGAGATCCGAGGAGAAGTTAAAGCGCGACAACCGTATACACTTATGGCAGCCATCTCTTTCGCACGACATCAAGAGGAGCAATTGAACCATTAAGCTCGGAGGACTAGGGTCACTCCCAACCAGTAATATTGAATCCCTCAGCCCACCCTACTATCGACCAAGTCCCTACACCAAAGAGGTCAACAAGAGAAGAGCTTCGGGAGCGATATGCGAAGGGGTTATGTTGGCATTGTGACGAGCCGTGGAGCCGTGAGCATCGCTGTAGTAAAGGGGGACTTCTTATGATTGAACCGATAGAAGAAGAGGTCATTGAACATCCAAAAGAGTGCCATGAATATGAAGAAGAAGATACAGAAGAAGAGCCACAACCGACCGAAGTTACGGTACAAACACTAGCTAGCTACTCAAACCCACAAACGATGAAAATTGGAGGCCTTCTCAAACAACAACCAATCACTGTTCTCATCGACACGGGCAGTACTACTAAATTCCTAAATAGTAATCTTGCTGTTCGGATATCATTACCTATCGAGAATCGCTGCAGGTTTGATGTTAAGGTCACCGCCGGACGGATTTTGAATTGTGATCATAGGCGCTTGCAGGAGAAACTTCTTAACAATCATGAGGCCATGCTCAGAATTAAATGGTTGACGACATTAGGTGATATTTCTTGGAATTTTATGAAACTAATTATGAAAGTTTACAGTAAGGAGAAATAGGTGACATTGCACGGGAAACGTGGGGGCGACATAACAACGATTTGCACACAACAAATGGAGAATGTTTTGCATAAAGCATGTAGCGGCTTTTTGGTACAACTTGAGTAGCAAACTAAGGGAGAGCCAACAGAATTTGAAGATCCAAATCTACTTCCTTTGCTTGCTGAATTTTTAAATATATTTGACGAACCGTGCAACCTACCTCTTACATGTCGGCATGATCATTGTATAATGATTCTTCCAGGCAAATCTTCAGCAAATGCTCAGCCATATCAGTATCCACATCTCCAGATGGATGAAATAGAAAGGATTATAAAAGAGATGCTCGAAACAGGAGTTATTCGGCCAAGTTGCAAACTCTACTCTTCGTCGGTGCTACTCGTACGCAAGAAGGACGGAACAAGGTGAATATGTGTTGATTACCGAGCTCTCAATGGCATAATCATCAAGGACAAATACTTTATTCCAATAGTAGATGAATTGCTAGATGAAAGGGAGCACAAATCTTTACAAAGCTGGACCTTTGATCCGGGTATCATCGAATACGAGCATGCGAAGAAGACATACGGAAAACCACCTTTTGAACACACAACAACCACGAATTTTGGCTTTCTTCAACAAAAGGTGGAATATCTTGGGCATATCATATCAGAGGAAGGTGTGGCAGTGGACCCCTTCAAAATTGGAGCAATGCAAAACTGGCCGACCTCGAGAAACATAAAATTGCTACATGGCTTTATGGGTTTAACAGGCTACTACCGCAAGTTCGTGAAAAACTATGGAAAGATCAGTGCACCACTTACTTCCTTACTAGAAAAAGATGTCTTCCAATCGTTGGACAGAGCCTCCGCTGCCTTCGACAAACTTAAGGCAGCCATGACGATGACGCCGGTGCTAACACTACTATATTTTAACTGACCCTTCATTATTGAGGCCGACAAATCTGGAGTCATAATTGGAGCCATTCTCATGCAAGATGGTCGACCACTCGCATACACTAGCAAGGCATTATCTCCCTCCGATCGAAATATGTCAACATATGATAAGGAGATGCTCGCCATTGTGCGCGCAGCAACGAGGTGGAGATTGTACTTGATCAGGCGATACTTTCAAATCAAGACCGACCATAAAAGCCTAAAATATCTCTTGGAGCAGAAGATATCTTCCCCCGAGCAACAAAAATGGCTACCCGAGCAAGTTGAAGTTTCGACCGTTTCACTTCCGACCAGCGACTTCCTTGAGGATATTAAGATGGAATGGCAGGAAGATTCAGATACTAGTAAGATTATAAAAAAAAATTGTAGGAAGCACCAAGCCCATGGCTCATTACAATTGGGACTCAAAAGAATTACACTATAAGGGTACTAAATTGAAAAGGAGTACGACATATCACCCACAAACCAATAGCCAACCGAAAGTTTTAAACAGGTGCTTGGAGACAACCCAAAGACACCCACCAAATATGACTACCCAAAGAGAACTCCAGACCTAGCCAATTGCCATTATTGATCGACGGATCGTGACTCGACGACGACGACCAACTAATGAAGTGCTAATACAGTGGGCGAACCTACCAGAAGAAGATGCCACTTGGGAGAACTATGACGACTTAAAGATCAAATTCCCAGAATTCATGAATCATCAGCCTCGAGGACAAGGCTGATTTGAAGAGGGCGGGTCTGTTAGGACTCTAGCTTGGAGAGTCATAATTGAGAGGGACATTCATGTAAAAATGTTAGGACTCTAGCTAGGAGAGTCCTAATTGAGAGGGACATTCTGTTAGGACTCTAGCTAGGAGAGTCCTAATTGTGAGGGGCATTCATGTAGGAGGTTTTTTCTTATAGAAGAATTAGGAGTTGTAAGGGAATATGAGTCTTGAGTAGGAGTCCTATTAGGAGTTGGTTAGAAGTAAGAGTCTTAAGTAGGAGTCCTATTATGAGTTAGGGTTTAGAAGCCCTATAAATAGCCATGTATTCCTTTTCTTTTCTTAAGCAATAGATGAATCATTTCTGCAGCCTTTGAGCAGCAACTTGGAGGGAGGAACCCCTATAGAGTTCAAGGAGGCCGATCCCCTAAAGAGGTCAACCCCAAGTTTAGAATCTGCAAGGGTTCAATCAATGACCCACTACTAAAGTGCTAATATAGTGGGTGAACCTACCAACAGAAGATGCCACATGGGAGAACTATGATGACTTGAAGGTCAAATTCCCAAAATTCATGAATCGTCAGCCTCGAGGACAAGGCTGATTTGAAGAGGGCGGGTTTGTTAGGACTCTAGCTAGGAGAGTCCTAATTGAGAGGGACATTCATGTAAAACCTACCTAAGCCGACCCCTTTTAAAGAGGTGAAGTGGCCGGCTAGGGTTAGGAGGTTATTTTCTTAGAGAAGAATAAGGAGTTGTAAAGGAATAGGAGTCTTGAGTATGAGTCATATTAGGAGTTGGTTAGAAGTAGGAGTCTTGAGTAGGAGTCCTATTAGGAGTTAGTTAGAAGTATCAGTCTTAAGTAAGAGTCCTAATAGGAGTTATGGTTTAGAAACCCTATAAATAGTCATGTAATCCATCTCTTTTCATAAGCAATAGATGAATCATTTCTGCAGCCTTTGAGCAACAACTTGGAGGGAGGAACCCCTATAGAGTTCTAAGGAGGCTAATCCCCTAAAGAGATCAACCCCAAGTTTAGAATCTGCAAGGGTTCTAACAACCATTCATCATTTAGGCCGACGCATCTGGAGTCAGAATTGGAGCTATTTTCATGCAAGATGGTCGACCACTCGTATACACTAGTAATGCATTATCTCCCTCCCATCAAAACATGTCAGTATATGATAAGAAGATGCTCGTCATTGTACACACAATAACGAGGTGGAGACCCTACCTGATCGGTCGTCGATTTCAAATTAAAACTGATCATATAAGCCTCAAGTACCTTTTGGAGCAAAAGATATCATCCCCTGAGCAGCAAAAATGGGTAACAAACTTCTTGAATTTGATTATGAAATTATTTACAAAAAGGGGAAAGAAAATGTTGTTGCAAATTCACTCTCACGGCTACTTGAGCAAGCTATGGTTTCAGCCATCTCCCTTCCTACCACTAGTCTCCTCGAGGACATTAGGGAAGAATGGAAGAAGGATCCAGATATCTGCAACATCATTAAAAAATTTGAGGAGGATCCAAGTGCAATAGCCCACTACACTTGGGATTCGAGGGATCTACGCTACAAAGGTCGCATTGTGCTTATACCAACTCCCCTTGCATCATGATAATCCTGCATGAAATGCACTCCATGCCTTCAGAAGGGCACTATGGATTCCCGATAACCTACAAAAGAGTGAAGCAAAATTTTTATTGGATAGGGATGAAAAAAATTATTGCTGAATATGTGGCACAATGTGATGTATGTGAACGGCACAAGGGTGAAACTGTGGCAAATCTAGGGAAGCTACAACCACTACCCATACCGGACTCAGTGTGGACTAACATCTCCATGGACTTCATTGAAGGGCTGCCACCTTCCAAAGGTAAAAGCATAATTCTCATGGTGGTTGATCGACTTACGAAATATGCTCATTTTTGTGCTATGAGAAATCCCTACACTGATGCTAGCATTACCTAGATTTTCATAGAAAATATTGTTAAACTGCATGGGATGCCAAGGTCCATTGTAAGTGATCATGATAGGATCTTCGCTAGTAAATTTTAAACCGAGTTATTTCAGTTACAAGGCACCAAACTCAAGATGAGCATAGTGTATCATCCACAAATTGACGGCCAAACAGAGGGGGTAAATAGGTGTGTAGAGACGTATCTTCGGTGTTTCGCTAGTGACCAACCAAAAGAGTGGGCAAAATGGCTTCCTTAGACCGAATGGTGGTATAATACTATATGTCATTCATCTACAAAATGTGCCCCTTGTGAAGCATTGTATGGTCAGCCGACCCCTATGATTCCAAAGTACGTAATTGGCTCGGCCAAGTTAGATCAGGTCAACCAAGAATTGATTGATAGGGACAAACTCCTACAACTGTTAAAAGATAATCTCTCTACCACTCAAGCTAGAATGAAGCAGCAAGTCGACACACAACAAAGCGAAAGAGAATTTTTAGTAGGAGATTGAGTTTATCTTCGCCTACAACCATACAAGTAACTCTCCATCAACACTCAAGCCTCCATGAAGCTATCTCCACTTTTTTATGGGCCCTATCAGATCACAAAGCATATTGGAGCCATGGCGTACAGACTTAAATTACCTGAGGATGCCAAAATTCACCCTCTCTTCCACATGTCATGCTTGAAGCCCAAGTTGGGAGAACATGAGTCACCGTAGATCCAACTGCACAACACCACTGAGGATGGAGTTATTTAAGCCCAACCACAAGCCATCTTCGATCGTAGGATCATGATGGATTGCCGACATCTCTCTACTGAAGTACTAGTGCATTGGAATAATTTACCACTTGAAGATGCCACATGGGAACCATATAAGGAGCTGAAGACCCGATTCCCTAAGTTCATGGAATCTCAGCCTTGAGAACAAGGCTGATTTGAAGAGGGCAGTGTTGAATCTTGTATTTTGATGATGAAACCACTTGATATATGTTTATGACTTAATCTATGTTTTGAGTGACGCAGGATGCTTCAATCAGGATGAGACAATTAAAGCAGGAAAATCATGTTGTGCCGGAGGAACATATCAGAAGATTGGACATCGGAGTCAGAATTGGAGCCATTCTCATGCAAGATGGTCGACCACTCGCATACACTAGCAAGTCATTATCTCCCTCCGATCAAAATATGTCAACATATGATAAGGAGATGCTCGCCATTGTGCGCGCAGCAACGAGGTGGAGATTGTACTTGATCAGGCGATACTTTCAAATCAAGACCGACTATAAAAGCCTAAAATATCTCTTGGAGCAGAAGATATCTTCCCCCGAGCAACAAAAATGGCTACACGAGCAAGTTGAAGTTTCGACCGTTTCACTTCCGACCAGCGACTTCCTCGAGGATATTAAGATGGAATGGCAGGAAGATTCAGATACTAGTAAGATTATAAAAAAAAATTGGAGGAAGCACCAAGCCCATGGCTCAATACAATTGGGACTCAAAAGAATTACACTATAAGGGTACTAAATTGAAAAGGAGTACGACATATCACCCACAAACCAACAGCCAGCCAAAAGTTTTAAACAGGTGCTTGGAGACAGCGCAAAGACACCCACTAAATATGACTACCCAAAGAGAACTCCAGACCTAGCCAAGTGCCATTATTGATCGACGGATCGTGACTCGACGACGACGACCCACTAATGAAGTACTAATACAGTGGACGAACCTACCAAAAGAAGATGCCACTTGGGAGAACTATGACGACTTGAAGATCAAATTTTCAGAATTCATGAATCATCAGCCTCGAGGACAAGGCTGATTTACAGAGGGCGGGTCTGTTAGGACTCTAGCTTCGAGAGTCCTAATTGAGAGGGAAATTCATGTAAAAATGTTAGGACTCTAGCTCGGAGAGTCCTAATTGAGAGGGACATTCTGTTAGGACTCTAGCTAGGAGAGTCCTAATTGTGAGGGGCATTCATGTAGGATGTTTTTTCTTAGAGAAGAATTAGGAGTTGTAAGGGAATATGAGTCTTGAGTAGGAGTCCTATTAGGAGTTGGTTATAAGTAAGAGTCTTAAGTAGGAGTCATATTTGGAGTAAGGGTTTAGAAGCCCTATAAATAGCCATGTATTCCTTTTCTTTTCTTAAGCAATAGATGAATCTTTTCTGCAGCCTTTGAGCAGCAACTTGGAGGGAGGAACCCCTATAGAGTTCCAAGGGGGCCGATCCCCTAAAGAGATCAACCCCAAGTTTAGAATCTGCAAGGGTTCTTTCAATGACCCACTACTAAAGTGCTAATATAGTGGGTGAACCTACCAACAGAAGATGCCACATGGGAGAACTATGATGACTTCAAGATCAAATTCCCAAAATTCATGAATCGTCAGCCTCGAGGACAAGGCTGATTTGCAGAGGGCGGGTTTGTTAGGACTCTAGCTAGGAGAGTCCTAATTGAGAGGGACATTCATGTAAAACCTACCTAAGCCGACCCCTTTTAAAGAGGTGAAGTGGCCGGCTAGGGTTAGGAGGTTATTTTCTTAGAGAAGAATAAGGAGTTGTAAAGGAATAAGAGTCTTGAGTATGAGTCGTATTAGGAGTTGGTTAGAAGTAGGAGTCTTGAGTAGGAGTCCTATTAGGAGTTAGTTAGAAGTATCAGTCGTAAGTAAGAGTCCTAATAGGAGTTATGGTTTAGAAACCCTATAAATAGTCATGTAATCCATCTCTTTTCATAAGCAATAGATGAATCTTTTCTGCAGCCTTTGAGCAACAACTTGGAGGGAGGAACCCCTATAGAGTTCTAAGGAGGCCGATCCCCTAAAGAGATCAACCCCAAGTTTAGAATCTGCAAGGGTTCTAACAACCCTTCATCATTGAGGCCGACGCATCTGGAGTCAGAATTGGAGCTGTTTTCATGCAAGATGGTCGACCACTCGTATACACTAGTAATGCATTATCTCCCTCCCATCAAAACATGTCAGTATATGATAAGAAGATGCTCGCCATTGTACACACAATAACGAGGTGGAGACCCTACCTCATCGATCGTCAATTTCAAATTAAAACTGACCATATAAGCCTCAAGTACCTTTTGGAGCAAAAGATATCATCCCCTAAGCAGCAAAAATGGGTAACCAAACTTCTTGAATTTGATTATGAAATTATTTACAAAAAGGGGAAAGAAAATGTTGTTGCAAATTCACTCTCACGGCTACTTGAGCAAGCTAAGGTTTCAGCCATCTCCCTTCCTACCACCAGTCTCCTCGAGGACATTAGGGAAGAATGGAAGAAGGATCCAGATATCAGCAACATCATTAAAAAATTTGAGGTGGATCCAAGTGCAATAGCACACTACACTTGGGATTCGAGGGATCTACGGTACAAAAGTCGCATTGTGCTTATACCAACTCCCCTTGCATCATGATAATCCTGCATGAAATGCACTCCATACCTTCAGAAGGGCACTCTGGATTCCCGAGAACCTACAAAAGAGTGAAGCGAAATTTTTATTGGAGAGGGATGAAAAAAATTATTGTTGAATATGTGGCACAATGTGATGTATGTGAACGGCACAAGGGTGAAACTGTGGCAAATCTAGGGAAGCTACAACCACTACCCATACCGGACTCAGTGTGGACTAACATCTCCATGCACTTTATTGAAGGGCTGCCACCTTCCAAAGGTAAAAGCATAATTCTCGTGGTGGTTGATCGACTTACGAAATATGCTCATTTTTGTGCTATGAGAAATCCCGACACTGATGCTAGCATTACCTAGATTTTAATAGAAACTATTGTTAAACTGCATGGGATGCTGAGGTCCATTGTAAGTGATCATGATAGGATCTTCGCTAGTAAATTTTGAACCGAGTTATTTCAGTTACAAGGCACCAAACCCAAGATGAGCATAGTGTATCATCCACAAACTAACGGCCAAACAGAGGGGGTAAATAGGTGTTTAGAGACGTATCTTCGATGTTTCGCTAGTGACCAACCAAAAGAGTGGGCAAAATGGCTTCCTTAGACCGAATGGTGGTATAATACTATATGTCATTCATCTACAAAATGTGCCCCTTGTGAAGCATTGTATGGTCGGCCGGCCCCTATGATTCCAAAGTATGTAATTGGCTCGGCAAAGGTAGATCAGGTCAACCAAGAATTGATTGATAGGGACAATTTCCTACAACTGTTAAAAGATAATCTCTCTACCGCTCAAGCTAGAATGAAGCAGCAAGTCGACACACAACAAAGCGAAAGAGAATTTTGAGTAGGAGATTGAGTTTATCTTCGCCTACAACCATACAAGTAACTCTCCATCAACACTCAAGCCTCCATGAAGCTATCTCCACTTTTTTATGGGCCCTATCAGATCACAAAGGATATTGGAGCCTTGGCGTACAGACTTAAATTACCTGAGGATGCCAAAATTAACCCTCTCTGCCACATGTCATGCTTGAAGCCCAAGTTGGGAGAACATGAGTCACCGTAGATCCAACTGCCCAACACCACTGAGGATGGAGTTATTTAAGCCCAACCACAAGCCATCTTCGATCGTAGGATCATGATGGATTGCCGACATCTCTCTACTGAAGTACTAGTGCATTGGAATAATTTACCACTTGAAGATGCCACATGGGAACCATATAAGGAGCTGAAGACCCGATTCCCTAAGTTCATGGAATCTCAGCCTTGAGAACAAGGCTGATTTGAAGAGGGCAGTGTTGAATCTTGTATTTTGATGATGAAACCACTTGATATATGTTTATGACTTAATCTATATTTTGAGTGACGCAGGATGCTTCAATCAGGATGAGACAATTAAAGCAAGAAAATCATGTTTTGCCGGAGGAACATATTAGAAGATTTGACATCGGGCCGGTGGATCGGTCGACATATCGGAAGAAGGCATCGGGCCAAGAAGAGCAGGTATTGTGCCAAGGATATCGGAGTTGCAGAGTCAACTGGCCGATTGGGCAATAAGCTGCAAGAGAGGACGATGCGCCGAAGAATCAAACAAAGCGTCGAGGGACTAATGACATGCCGGACAACTAGGTTAATTGCTTAGGATTAATTGTCTCGATCGAAGTTTTGTTTTAAGTGTGCAGGATTAACTATGATGGAAGAAAGACGTGCAGTAGGAGTTGCACCGGAGTCAAGACTATGATCACGTTGGGAGTTCAAGAGCTCAACGATGCAAGTCATAGGTGCCCAGCAAGCCAATCACGTGTGTGATGGCACGTGTGACTTGATACATAATCTTTTTGCTTATTATATTTTGGCATATATCACTTTATAACTATTGCATAAATGCATATATATATTGTGATGTCCTTGGATTTGTGCAATGAGAATCAGATCGTGATGAGATCACGATAATGAGATCGATTCACCTTTAAACATATATCCTAAATAATCCCGGTCATAGGTTACTCGAGAGGGACATCGTGATAACCGGATAGACTGGTGTGCTGTATACCCGTCCATATGATGGATGTAGCTAGTCTCATAGCTGCTCGTGTAGGGACACTAGGGATACAGTACAGGTGCTCATTGGAGAATGAGTTCACTGATTGATTCACTTACGAAATGCTGGATGGTTGATGATGCCTTATTCTCAGACAGCGATTCCGTAGTCCTGGTGGTGTATCTGGTCCTTAGACTTGAGACACCAAGGATGTCCTGTATGAGTGCTCCACTCTTTGATACCAGACTTATAGGTTTGGCTGTCCCAGATCTAGTACAGCTGGTCATTGGGAGTGGTAGTCGACCTTACGAGGGCTATTGAGTGTCGATAGAGGATCATCCACTCTCGGCGTCATGAGAGGATTATCCCATGTGTTCTTGCTCAGACAAATCCCTGGCCAGGGTCATTCGGGTTGAGAGAGAAAGAGTTCTCCGGGAGAATCCGATTAGAGCGAGACTTGAGTAGAAACCGTATGGGTCTGACAGCACCATGCTTGATATACGGTCTCTGGGATATTAGATGGATGAGGGACTATAGGTATATGGTAACTGAGGATACACAGGTCCAATGGATTGGATTCCCCTGTATCGTTTGGGGACTACGGCGTAGTGGCCTAGTACGTCCGTAGTCGATGAGTCGAGTGAATTATTACAAAGATAATAATTCATTGAGTTAGAAGGAGTTCGAACAGGTATGACTCACGGCCAGCTCGATATTGGGCGTAGAGGGTCACACACATATGGTAGGCATTGCGATGAGTAGAGGTTCCGATATGAGATATCCGACGGAGCCCTTGTCTTATTGGATGCAGATCCAATACCCACTAGGGAAGGACCCATTAGGGTTTGACCCGGGATCTCTATAAATAGGAGGGATTCACAGCCTCATAGGCTAGAGTCTTTGCTTGCCTTTCCTATTCTCCTCTCCCTCTCCACCTCAAAGTAGGCCTGGAGTTTTGAGGAGGGTCGTCGCAACCCTACTGTGTGGATCACCGCTAGAGAGGAGGACACTTGACCTCCTTCACCCTCTCCTAAGGATATGCAAGGAAACAGGGATATACGATCTCCCTAGGTAACACAATCTCTATATGTAGTTTTGTGTTTTGCGGATTTTTGCGCACTAATCTTCGCACGACGACGAACATCTTTTTGGGAATCGGGAATTTTTGTTTTCTTGTTCTTCCGCTGCGCATATGATGTCGCCCCCCATGATTTCCTAACAGACGAAAGTCCGGACGGTCGTCGGAGGTTTTACGGGAACAAATCCGAGAAGTCCAGGAGCTTGCCAAAAAAAGCTCGTCGAAACTCGCCAAGTGGATTGTCACAAGTACAATTGTTTGCCGGAAGTCCGTCGGAACATCGTGATAGAACCCTTGCAGATTATAAACTTGGGGTTGATCTCTTTAGGGGATCGGCCTCCTTGGAACTCTATAGGGGTTCCTCCCTCCAAGTTGCTGCTCAAAGGCTGCAGAAAAGATTCATCTATTGCTTAACAAAAGAGAAGGAATACATGGCTATTTATAGGGCTTCTAAACCCTAACTCCTAATAGGACTCTTACTTAAGACTCTTACTTCTAACCAACTCCTAATATGACTCATACTCAAGACTTCTATTCCCTTACAACTCCTAATTCTTCTCTAAGAAAAAACCTCCTAACATAATGTCTCTCTCAATTAGGACTCTTCTAGTTAGAGTCCTAACAGAGTGTCCCTCTCAATTAGGACTCTCCTAGCTAGAGTCCTAACAGAATGTCTCTCTCAATTAGGACTCTCCTAGCTAGAGTCCTAACAGACCCGCCCTCTTCAAATCAGCCTTGTCCTCAAGGCTGAGATTCCATGAACTTAGGGAACCGGGTCTTCAGCTCCTCATATGGTTCCCATGTGGCGTCTTCAAGTGGTAGATTATTCCAGTGCACTAGTACTTCAGTAGAGGGATGTCGGCGACGCATCACGATCCTGCGATCGAGGATGGCCTGTGGTTGGGCTTGAATAACTCCATCCTCAGTTGTGTTGGGTAGTTGGATCTGGGGTGACTCGTGTTCTCCCAACTTGGGCTTTAGGCATGATACGTGGAAGACAGGGTGAATTTTGGCATCCTCAGGTAATTTAAGTCTGTATGCCACGGCTCCAATACGCTCTGTGATCTGATAGGGCCCATAAAAACGTGGGGATAGCTTCATGGAGGCTCGAGTGTTGATAGAGAGTTGTTTGTATGGTTGTAGGCGAAGATAAACCCAATCTCCCACTGAAAATTCTCTTTCACTTCGTCGTGTGTCGGCTTGCTGCTTCATTCTGGCTTGAGCGGTAGAGAGATTATCTTTTAACAGTTGTAAAGAGTTTATCCCTATCAATCAATTCTTGGTCAACCTGATCTACCTTGGCCGAGCCAATTACATACTTTGGAATCACAGGTGCCGGTCGACCATACAATGCTTCATAAGGGGCACATTTTGTAGATGAATGATATGTAGTATTATACCACCATTCAGCCCAGGGAAGCCATTTCGCCCACTCTTTTGGTCGGTCGCTAGCGAAACACCGGAGGTATGTCTCTAAGCACCTATTTACCACCTCTGTTTGGCCGTCAGTTTGTGGATGATATGCTGTGCTCATCTTGAGTTTGGTGCCTTGTAACTGAAATAACTCGGTCCAAAATTTACTAGTGAATATCCTGTCACGATCACTTACGATGGACCTTGGCATCCCATGCAGTTTAACAATATTTTCTATGAAAATCTGGGCAATACTAGCAGCAGTGTAGGGATTTCTCACAGCACAAAAATGAGCATATTTCGTAAGTCGATCAACCACCACGAGAATCGTGCTTTTACCTTTGGAAGATGGCAGCCCTTCAATGAAGTCCATGGAGATGTCAGTCCACACTGAGTCTGGTATGGGTAGTGGTTGTAGCTTCCCTGGATTTGCCACAGTTTCACCCTTGTTCTGTTGACATATATCACATTGTGCCACATATTCAGCAATAATTTTTTTCATCCCTCTCCAATAAAAATTTTGCTTCACTCTTTTGTAGGTTCTTAGGAATCCAGAGTGCCCTGCTGAAGGTATACAGTGCATTTCATGCAAGATGATTGCGATGCAAGGGGAGTCAGGTATATGCACAATGCGACCTTTGTAGCGTAAATCCCTCGAATCCCAGGTGTAGTGGGCTATTGCACTTGGATCCTCCTCCAATTTTTTTATGATCTTGTTGATCTCTGGATCCTTTTTCCATTCTTCCCTAATGTCCTCGAGGAGACTGGTGGTAGGAAGGGAGATGGCTGAAACCTTAGCTTGTTCAGGTAGCCGTGAGAGTGCATCTGCAACAACGTTTTCTTTCCCCTTTTTGTAAATAATTTCATAATCAAATCCAAGAAGTTTGGTTACCCATTTTTGCTGCTCAGGGGATGATATCTTTTGCTCCAAAAAGTACTTGAGGCTTTTATGGTCAGTTTTAATTTGAAATCGCCGGCCGATCAGATAGGGTCTCCACCTCGTTACTGCGTGTACAATGGCAAGCAACACCTTATCATATACTGACATGTTTTGATGGGAGGGAGATAATGTCCTGCTAGTGTATGCGAGTGGTCGACCATTTTGCATGAGAACGGCTCCAATTCCGACTCCAGATGCGTCGGCCTCAATGATGAAGGGTCTATTGAAATCTGGTAGCGCAAGCACCGGCGTTGTTGTCATGGCTGCTTTAAGTTTGTCGAAAGCAGCAGAGGCTTTGTCCGACCATTAGAAAGCATCTTTTTTCAGTAAAGAAGTGAGTGGTGCACTGATCTTCCCATAGTCCTTAACAAATTTTCGGTAGTAGCCCGTTAGTCCAAGGAACCCCCGCAGTAATTTCACGTTTGTAGGTTTCGGCCAGCCTTGCATTGCCTCAATTTTTGTTGGGTCTACCGCCACTCCTTCTTCTGATATTATATGCCCAAGGTACTCTACTTTTTGCTGGAGAAAGCTGCACTTTGGTTGCTTAACAAAAAGAGTATTCTCCCGAAAGATCGTCAAAACAATCCGTAAATGCTGAAAATGAGTCTCAAGAGAAGGGCTGTAAACAAGAATATCATCGAAAAATACCAGTACAAATTTACGAAGAAAGTTCCGAAATATATCATTCATGAGACTTTGAAACGTTGAAGGAGCATTAGTGAGTCCAAAAGGCATTACCAAGAATTCATAATGGCCATCATGTGTGCGAAATGCAGTTTTTGGAATGTCATCGTCACATACCCGAATTTGGTGGTAACCGGATCGGAGGTCTAACTTCGTGAAGACTCGAGCTCCTTTCAATTCATCAAGAAGTTCATCCACCACTAGTATTGGGTATTTGTCCTTGACAGTGATGCCATTTAAAGCTCAGTAGTCAATGCACATCCGCCAAGTTCCGTCCTTCTTGCGTACAAGTAGCACCGGTGAGGAATAGGGGCTGCAACTTGGTCGAATCACCCCTGTTTCAAGCATCTCCATTACGATCATTTCAATTTCATCTTTCTGGAGGTGAGGATATCGGTATGGTCGAGTGTTCGCTGGTGGCTTGCCCGGAAGGATTGGAATTCGATGGTCATGTTGCCGAGAAGGAGGAAGACCGTGCGGTTCAGCAAATATGTCAGCAAATTCAGTGAGCAATTGGGCAAGATTTTGATCTTCAAATTCTATTTTCTTCCCCTCTGGTTGCTGCTGGAGGTGCATCAAAAATGCACCATTTACCTTGTGTAAAACTTTCTCCATTCGTTGGGTCGAAACAGTGGTAACGTTGCTTCCGCGCTTCCCGCGTAGGATGATCTGTTTGCCCTTACAGTAGAATTTCATAATTAATTTAGAAAAGTTCCAAGAGACATCACCTAGTGTAGTCAGCCATTCGATACCAAGCACTGCCTCATAGTCATCGATTGGTAGGAGGAAGAAATCGGTGATAATTTCTTGGTCTTGAAGTAATAGTTTCACCTGCGGGCATCTTTGGTCGCACTTTAGGATTCTGCCGTCGGCAACCTTTACATCGAACTTGCTGCAACCTTCAATATGCAGTGCCATCCGAGCAGCAACCTTACTATTCAGGAAGTTATTAGTGCTAACCGTGTCGATGAGAACAGTGATCGGCTGTTGTTTGAGAAGGCCTCCAACTTTCATCGTTTGCGGATTTGAGTAGCCGGCTAGTGCATGTACCGTAATGTCGGTCGGATGTGGCTCTTCTTCCATATCGTCCTCTTCATGTTCAAGGCTCTCTTCTAGATGTTCAATGACCTCTTCTTCTACTGGTTCAATCATAAGAAGTCTACCTTTTTTACAGCGATGCTCGCGGCTCCACGGCTCGTCGCAATGCCAACATAACCCTTTCGCAGATCGCTCTCGAAGTTCTTCTCTTGTTAACCTTTTCGGTGCAGGGACTCGGTTGATAGTAGGGAGGGCTGAGGGCTTTAGTATTGTAGGTCGTGGAGTGATCCTTGTCCTCCGGGCTTCATTGTTCAATCGCTCCTCTTGAAGTCGTGCGAAAGAGATGGCTGCCATAAGCGTGTATGGTTGTCGCGCCTTAACTTCTCCCCGGATCTCCGGCTTTAAGCCCTCAATAAAAGTCCCCAATAACTGTTTTTCAAACCAATCACGAGTTTGATTAGATAACCTTTCAAACCTGGTTTGGTACTCCTGAATGGTGGAGGTTTGTCGGATCTTTGCTAGTTGTCCGTCAATGTTCTCATAATAAGTTGGTCCGAAGCAGATCTGTAGTCCTTCTTTGAATTGTCGCCATGAAAGGGCTCCATAAGTGTGTTCAAACCAGTCAAACCATTGTATGGCATCCCCTTCCAGATGTATAGCTGCAATTTCCACCATGGATGCATCCGCAGTTTTATGGTACCGAAAATATCGCTCCGCGCGCGAGATCCAACCAATTGGGTCTCCTTCTTCCCATCTAGGAAAGTCCACTTTCATGCGCGAATAGTTGGGGTCGGTCATAGAACCTCCCCTCTCTTGGAAGTCATCTCTTTGGGCATGATTTGATTGATTAGAGCTCTCTCCTTGATGTGATTTCTTCGGGCTTGGTGGTCGGCCCAAATTGAATTCGGTAAGGAGAGTCCGAATCTTATCCTCCATTCGTGCCTCAAAGGCTTCAAATTTAGCATTGATTGTGTCCTCAGATGCCATAGTATATGACTCCAAATCTATGATGTTAAGATCTCTCTTTTGTTGACGGGTTAAAGGCATGTATGGGTTTGATAGAAATCAGTGAAAGTTTGCTGCAAAATTGTGTTGTCTTGTAAGAGCAGAATTAACGTCGAAGAAATAGTGGTTTCTCGACGAAATCTCCACGAAAAATTTGAGAGATTTGAGGAGGGAATTGACAGCAATATCTCAGTTTATATGACTGCAAGGATGTCCAATTTAATCAAGAAAATTTCGACAGTAACAGCAAGAAAATTGGTGTAAGTTGCGATAGCAGAATTCTCGTCGAAAAATTTCAGCAAATTACGATGAAATTTGCAGCAATATAGGAACGAAATTTTTTTTTTTTTTTTTTTGGATTTTCGAATATGGATAACTAAATTGCAGCAGCAGTAAGGTAGGAAACCAGAACCTGCTGCAATTCAAAGGGAGATCACAGGATGATCTGCGGTGGTGGAGATGACGGTGGAATTTGGCGACGATCTTTTAAGCAATTGTGGGAATTGCTTTGGGCGGTTGTGGAGGGTTGATGGATGGCAGTGGAAAGGCAGCGAGATGCCAAGAACGCTGCTCTGATACCAGGTGATAGAACCCTTGCAGATTCTAAACTTGGGGTTGATCTCTTTAGGGGATCGGCCTCCTTGGAACTCTATAGGGGTTCCTCCCTCCAAGTTGCTGCTCAAAGGCTGCAGAAAAGATTCATCTGTTGCTTAACAAAAGAGAAGGAATACATGGCTATTTATAGGGCTTCTAAACCCTAACTCCTAATAGGACTCTTACTTAAGACTCTTACTTCTAACCAACTCCTAATATGACTCATACTCAAGACT
This sequence comes from Musa acuminata AAA Group, assembly GCF_036884655.1. Classification (NCBI taxonomy): domain Eukaryota; kingdom Viridiplantae; phylum Streptophyta; class Magnoliopsida; order Zingiberales; family Musaceae; genus Musa; species Musa acuminata. The sequence goes on along the minus strand of NC_088331.1, from coordinate 26,998,945 downwards.
TCTATTCCCTTACAACTCCTAATTCTTCTCTAAGAAAAAACCTCCTAACATAATGTCTCTCTCAATTAGGACTCTTCTAGTTAGAGTCCTAACAGAGTGTCCCTCTCAATTAGGACTCTCCTAGCTAGAGTCCTAACAGAATGTCTCTCTCAATTAGGACTCTCCTAGCTAGAGTCCTAACACATCGCCGATGGTTCGTCGGATGTTCTCCGAAAGTTCGCCAGTAGCTCGCCAAAAGAATCGATTGACGCATCGGAGCAAGCTATAGTAAATGTCTTAAGAATTGTCGTAGTTAGCAAGTAGATTAAGTTAGGAATGGGAGGTGATCCCATTAACTTAATTATGGGGCAATTGGGCCCTTGATAGACCCAAATTGGGCCGAATGGATCAACCCATTCGGACCAAAATTCCTACTAGGCGGTGGCTCCGCCAGGGTAGGAGGTGGCACTGTAATATCCCTCGCTTTTAAAAATTATTAATAAAGATTTATTTATAAATCGGAGGACCTATATGTAAATATAGAAATTTCAAAGACTAAACTGTTAAGTTGTAAAAAAAAAAGTAAATAAAGAAAAACCGAAAATTTCGGTTTTATCCCAGCGCCTCCCACGCACTCTCTGTTTCTTCGAGAAACAGAGAGGAGCGGTGGGGCATGAGGAGTGAAGAAAAGAAGAAGAAGAGGGAAAAGAAGAGAGGAGGAAGAAGAGAGGAAGAAGAGGGAGAAGAGAAGAAGAAGAAGAAGAGGAGGTGGCTGCAGCGAGGGCTGCAGCGAGGAGCTGTGGGGCGTGGGGAGAGGAAGAAGAGGGAGAAGAGAAGAAGAAGAAGAAGAAGAAGAGAGGAGGATAGCTGCGGCAAGGCTGCAGCGAGGAGGTGTGTGGCTTTGGGGAGGAAAAGGGAAGAGGAGAAGAAGAGAAGGAGAAGAAGAGGGAAAAGAGAGGCAGCTGCAGCAGCCAGGGCTGCAGCACCTCTGTTTCCCACAGGTGGAAACAGAGGAGAGGATGTGTGGGGCGCTGAGGATGAAAAGGGAAGAAGAAGAAGAAGAAGAAGATAGCTGCGGCAAGGCTGCAGCGAGGAGATGTGTGGCCTTGGGGAGGAAAAGGGAAGAGGGGAAGAGGAGAAGAAGAAGAAGAGGAAGAGAAAGAGGTGTGATACCTCTGTTTCCTGCAGAGGAAACAGAGGAGAGGGTGTGTGTGACACCGGGGAAGAAGGGGCTGCAGCTGCGGCGATGGCAGCTGCAGCTGGAAGAGAAGAAGAAGAGGAAGATGAGCAGGGGAGGAGGGAGAGGTTGCGGCCGTGGCTGCGGCCGCGACTGCAGCAGTTGCAGCGAGGAGAGAAGAAGAAGAAAGGAAGGAGAAGGAAGAGGAGAAGGGAAAGAAGTAGCTGCGGCTGCGGTTGTGGCAGCTGCAGCTATGGCAGGGAAAGAGGAAGAGAAAAAGGAAAGGAAGAAGAAGAGAAAGGGAAGGAGAGGAAGAAGAGAGGAAGAGGAGAAGGGGCTGCGGCTGCGGCGATGGCAGCTGCAGCTGTGGCAGGGGAAGAGAAAAAGGAAAGGAAGAAGAAGAGAAACGGAAGGAGAGGAAGAAGAGAGGAAGAGGAGAAGGGGCTGCGGCTGCGGTGATGGCAGCTGCAGCTGTGGCTGGGAAAGAAGAGAAGGAAAGGAAGAAGAAGAGAAAGGGAAGGAGTGGAAGAAGAGAGGAAGAGGAGAAGGGGTGGCAGCTGCGGCAGTGGCAGCTGCAGTTGGAAGAGAAGTAGGAGAGGAAATAGAGTAGCAGAGGAAGAAGAGGCTGCGGTGGTGGTGGCTGCAGTAGCTGCTTTTGGGAAAGAGAAAGAGCAGGAACGAGAGAAGGGAAGAAGGAAATAGTGCAGTGGAAGGGGGCTGTGGTTGTGACCGCAGTTGCGGTCGTGGCTGCGATTGTGGCAGCGGCAGCGGCGGCGGCTGTGGCAGCTGCGTTTGGGAAAGAAAAAAAGAAGGAATGAGAGTAAGAGAGAGCAGGTGACTGTGCCTCGATGTTCGACACGTGGTGTAGTTGCGAAGAAAGGAAGAAAACGGGAGCACAAAACGAAACAGAGAGAGGACACGGAGGAAAAGTAGAAGGATTTGGGCTGGCACCTTCCTTGGATCTTCGGATCGAAATCTTTGAAAGGCAAGTTTCCCACTTGTTTCGATCCTTTCTATTGCAAGTTCCCTGATCGTTTCTCCTATAATTGCTCTGATATGTCTTATTGCAAGTATCCTGATCTTCCTCACTGTCATTTTTATCTCTACATTTGCTTTGAATATGAGGAACTTTGAATTGTTCTAGCCTTGCATTTGTTATATCTCCTGTTTAAACGTAACGATTCGAATCTGTGCAACTTTTGAGATTATGATCTTTTGATACCGAACTGCCTATAAGACTTTGTGGAAACTCTGATTTGTTCAAAACTGATTTCATTGGAAACTAGACTCGTAGACCTTTCTTTGATATATGGATTGAAAGATCTGAAATCCAAACACCTGCCCAGTTATCTGTTGAATCTGACATTATGAATTCTGCCAACAGAGATTTTGTTCTATGACTCTTGCTTACCAAATTATTTGTAACTCTCTCTGTTGGACAGTTCAATTCATATGAAGCCTATCTTATCTGAAAGTATTATCCAATGATTATTTCTGAGTAAATTGGAGCACGATTGATAGTTTGAATAATTTGTTCAATGTGCCTTCTGTATTCTGCTAGAAATCGAGCTTTGGTCGATTTCTCATATTCTGGTTTCATTCCTTTGGAAATTGATATCCTTTAGCCTTCTTATTCAATTGAGCTTTATATTACTACTTTGAATTCTTGTATGCTCTTGTCCTTAAAATTATTGCATTCTTGAAAACTGTTGTGTAACGTTTATGCTATATCGTATTGACTCATATAGGCACATGTATATCCAATTGTTCCGCATTTGCTTTCGATATGTGCCTATTCCAGTTTCATTCCTTTGGACATTGAATTCATCAAATCTTCTTATTGAATTGAGTTATTTGTGATTGCTTGGATTCCATATGTGCCCTTGCTTTCAATTCCCTTCAAATCTGAATATACTTGTGAAAGATTATTGCTTACTTCGGATTGACTCGTAAAGGCACATGTACGTTTGTTGTTCCGCGTGTGCTTCCGATATATGCTACTTATTGTTGAAACTGTCCTTTTGTACTCTGGTGTGTGGGATTGTCTAGACCATTGCCAGAAATGGTAAAGGGTATGCGCTGATTTGCCCGCTATGTGGGGTCCCGCTATGTGGGATATTCTGGTATGCGCTTATTTGCCCGCTATGTGGGGTCCCGCTATGTGGGATATTGCTTAGAGCCTGCGATGCTCTGCCGGCCCCCTTTGACTTCACCTAGACGTGGGTGGATGGAGCTCCCAGACGTGGGAGACTTTTGTCAGGTGGTCATTCAGAAATGGATGAATCACATTCTGATTGAGATCCCACTACACCTTCTGTATGTTTGATATGATATCCAGAGCTTTGGTTATGTGTTTCTGTACATGCTTTGGATAAGATTGATATGTTTGCAACGTCAAAGACGACGTTTGAGCTTCTGTACGATATTTGTTTTCGATATGCTCTGAAATGCTTCATTCACTGATGATATGCTTCGAAATGTTCCATATGCCGTTGATATGCTCCAATTACTTTGTGCTCCATTTGCTATGAACTGATATGTTCTGAAATGTCCTATCTGCCATTGATATGTTCCAATTACTCTGTGCTCCATTTGCTATGAACTGATATGTTCTGAAATGTCCTATCTGCCATTGATATGTTCCAATTACTCTGTGCTCCATTTGTTATGAACAGATATGTTCTGAAATGTCCTATCTGCCATTGATATGTTCCAATTACTCTATGCCCCATTCGTTATGGATCAAATATGTTTTTGAATGACATGATACGTATGATTTGGTATCTATTGAGATGGTATCCTTGAGAATTCTTGTATTCTACCTTGCATTATGATACCTTACTCGTTTGAAACCGTTCCTTTTGTTCTGAATATGCTTTGTCACTTGCTGAGCCGTTTTTGGCTCACTCCGTTGTTATATAAATCTTTCAGGTCAGCTTGTCACTCTTCGAGATGTTTGATTTGGGCTGAGGCAGTGGATAGCTATTCAGAATAATGGGCAAGTCTGGTTGGTTATTACGATATTGTTGTATAAGTATGTCTTGTATGTAATGAAATGTTGTCGATGAACCGAAATGGATATACTGTGTCAAAGTGTTAGGAGATCTCTCTTATTTGGAATTTCAGAATGTTAAGTCTAATTTATGGTGATATGAACTTGTGGTGAATAGTTGGAGTTCTGATTGTATAATTTATTTAGCTTGTGGATTTATAAATATTGTTCATGTTTGTCAAGTTGGCTTGGGTTGCCATAAATGTGAATTATCGAGTGATGTGATATATGATTATAAACTGCACAGGTTTTATGGATGTGAATATGAATAGAATGTTTTCAGTGTCCTCAAACGTTAGTTTGGATCCTGGATTGGTCTGTGACGAAAATTAAAAAAAAAAAAAATCATGGATATTTTGAGGGGCGTGACAGAGGTGGTATCAGAGCATTGTTTGAGGATTACTGAAATATTTGATATGTTGACGTGCAAAATATATTGAGGTCTAATGAACTATAGTGATTGGTGGAAATTTTCTTTGATGTATTTTAGGAATCTGGGATGATGAGGACATTTGGTCCTCCTATTTCATTGTTCCTGATTAATTAAGGGGAATGAAAGGATTGATTGGGGATATTGAATCAGAGTGGCGTAGCGGAAGCATGGTGGACCTAATTTCATTGGTGGTAGAAAAATGAATGATGCAAACAGAGAAGATATTTGATGTACAAAATTGTTTTGATGATCAAAAGATTTCTTTTGCCACCTTATATTAGAAGTAGAGGCTGATTATTATTGGCAACAATGAAAAGAATTTTTGGAGATCAGTGACAAGAATGATAAGGACAAGTTTACCAATAAGAATATGATTGGAAATGAATCAGAAAGTAATGACAAGAGGGTCAAGACATTTGGATTTGAAAAGGAAAGTCACCACCAAAGACTTAATCATGTGTGAATTACAAGTTAAATTATGAAACAAGTTTGTGTTTTCGGGTGATTGGAGTCTATTTTGCTTGTAGAAAGTTGGATCATAAAATAAAAGTTTGCCCTTTGAACAAGAAGAAAGAGTCACTGCCTCCTAAATCATCAGCCCATGTAAGAGTGTATGCTATCACTGAATATGATTCTGAAACTTCTGAATTAGTGGTCAAAGGTATTATGCATGTTTATGAAAGAATGCAAATATTTCTTCGACCATGGGTCCAATCTACGATTTGATTCATAATATTTTGCTTATCACTTGGGTATTCAACCTAGACCACTACATTATGTGCTATAAGTAAATACGATCATTGGAGATTCTTTGATAACGAAGTTGAATCTGGTCCTCTTGTCTGATTCTTATTGGAGAACTTGAATTTATGCTGATTTAGTTCTCTTAGAGATTTGGAGTTATGATATTATACTTGGTATGGATTGGCCATCTTCTTATCATACCAGTATGGATTGATATATAACAAATGATCACTTTTTGTATATTTGATCAGTCGATCTTTTACTTTGAGAGTATGGGACATGATTTATCTCCTTGCCTAATGTATCCAGGATGACTTGCTTGGATTACCTCCAAATGTGACTTTGCTTTTGATTTGGTCCTTGGGATAATCCCAATATCTAAGCCTCTCTACAGAAAGATATCATTTGAGTAAGTGGAATTGGAAAAGCAACTACAAGGATTGTTAAATGAGGATTTTATTTGGCTTAATATTTCATCATGGGATGCTCCGGTGTTAGTTAAAAGAAATGTATGGAACATTGAGGCTTTGTAATGATTATAGACAGTTGAATTAGGTGACCATCAAAAACGAGTATTTTCTGAAGTAACGACTTGCTCGATTAATTACAGGGTACGCAAGTATTTTTAGAAATTGATTGAAGGTCGGGTTACCGTCTATTGAGGATCAAGGAGGAGAATATTTCGGTCACTCGTGGATAATTATGTAATTGTATTGTATTGATGAAACTATTTAAGAGTAGGAGGAGGAAATAAATATATCATAATCTTCATCTTTTCATCGATTGAGCTATGATCAATTTAGAGGACTAAATTTTCTTTTAAGGGGGGGAGAGTGTAATATCCCTCGCTTTTAAAAATTATTAATAAAGATTTATTTATAAATCGGAGGACCTATATGTAAATATAGAAATTTCAAAGACTAAACTGTTAAGTTGTAAAAAAAAAAGTAAATAAAGAAAAACCGAAAATTTCGGTTTTATCCCACCGCCTCCCACGCACTCTCTGTTTCTTCGAGAAACATAGAGGAGCGGTGGGGCATGAGGAGTGAAGAAAAGAAGAAGAAGAGGGAAAAGAAGAGAGGAGGAAGAAGAGAGGAAGAAGAGGGAGAAGAGAAGAAGAAGAAGAAGAGGAGGTGGCTGCAGCGAGGGCTGCAGCGAGGAGCTGTGGGGCGTGGGGAGAGGAAGAAGAGGGAGAAGAGAAGAAGAAGAAGAAGAAGAAGAAGAAGAAGAAGAAGAGAGGAGGATAGCTGCGGCAAGGCTGCAGCGAGGAGGTGTGTGGCTTTGGGGAGGAAAAGGGAAGAGGAGAAGAAGAGAAGGAGAAGAAGAGGGAAAAGAGAGGCAGCTGCAGCAGCCAGGGCTGCAGCACCTCTGTTTCCCACAGGTGGAAACAGAGGAGAGGATGTGTGGGGCGCTGAGGATGAAAAGGGAAGAAGAAGAAGAAGAAGAAGAAGAAGAAGATAGCTGCGGCAAGGCTGCAGCGAGGAGATGTGTGGCCTTGGGGAGGAAAAGGGAAGAGGGGAAGAGGAGAAGAAGAAGAAGAGGAAGAGAAAGAGGTGTGATACCTCTGTTTCCTGCAGAGGAAACAGAGGAGAGGGTGTGTGTGACACCGGGGAAGAAGGGGCTGCAGCTGCGGCGATGGCAGCTGCAGCTGGAAGAGAAGAAGAAGAGGAAGATGAGCAGGGGAGGAGGGAGAGGTTGCGGCCGTGGCTGCGGCCGCGACTGCAGCAGTTGCAGCGGGGAGAGAAGAAGAAGAAAGGAAGGAGAAGGAAGAGGAGAAGGGAAAGAAGTAGCTGCGGCTGCGGTTGTGGCAGCTGCAGCTATGGCAGGGAAAGAGGAAGAGAAAAAGGAAAGGAAGAAGAAGAGAAAGGGAAGGAGAGGAAGAAGAGAGGAAGAGGAGAAGGGGCTGCGGCTGCGGCGATGGCAGCTGCAGCTGTGGCAGGGGAAGAGAAAAAGGAAAGGAAGAAGAAGAGAAACGGAAGGAGAGGAAGAAGAGAGGAAGAGGAGAAGGGGCTGCGGCTGCGGTGATGGCAGCTGCAGCTGTGGCTGGGAAAGAAGAGAAGGAAAGGAAGAAGAAGAGAAAGGGAAGGAGTGGAAGAAGAGAGGAAGAGGAGAAGGGGTGGCAGCTGCGGCAGTGGCAGCTGCAGTTGGAAGAGAAGTAGGAGAGGAAATAGAGTAGCAGAGGAAGAAGAGGCTGCGGTGGTGGTGGCTGCAGTAGCTGCTTTTGGGAAAGAGAAAGAGCAGGAACGAGAGAAGGGAAGAAGGAAATAGTGCAGTGGAAGGGGGCTGTGGTTGTGACCGCAGTTGCGGTCGTGGCTGCGATTGTGGCAGCGGCAGCGGCGGCGGCTGTGGCAGCTGCGTTTGGGAAAGAAAAAAAGAAGGAATGAGAGTAAGAGAGAGCAGGTGACTGTGCCTCGATGTTCGACACGTGGTGTAGTTGCGAAGAAAGGAAGAAAACGGGAGCACAAAACGAAACAGAGAGAGGACACGGAGGAAAAGTAGAAGGATTTGGGCTGGCACCTTCCTTGGATCTTCGGATCGAAATCTTTGAAAGGCAAGTTTCCCACTTGTTTCGATCCTTTCTATTGCAAGTTCCCTGATCGTTTCTCCTATAATTGCTCTGATATGTCTTATTGCAAGTATCCTGATCTTCCTCACTGTCATTTTTATCTCTACATTTGCTTTGAATATGAGGAACTTTGAATTGTTCTAGCCTTGCATTTGTTATATCTCCTGTTTAAACGTAACGATTCGAATCTGTGCAACTTTTGAGATTATGATCTTTTGATACCGAACTGCCTATAAGACTTTGTGGAAACTCTGATTTGTTCAAAACTGATTTCATTGGAAACTAGACTCGTAGACCTTTCTTTGATATATGGATTGAAAGATCTGAAATCCAAACACCTGCCCAGTTATCTGTTGAATCTGACATTATGAATTCTGCCAACAGAGATTTTGTTCTATGACTCTTGCTTACCAAATTATTTGTAACTCTCTCTGTTGGACAGTTCAATTCATATGAAGCCTATCTTATCTGAAAGTATTATCCAATGATTATTTCTGAGTAAATTGGAGCACGATTGATAGTTTGAATAATTTGTTCAATGTGCCTTCTGTATTCTGCCAGAAATCGAGCTTTGGTCGATTTCTCATATTCTGGTTTCATTCCTTTGGAAATTGATATCCTTTAGCCTTCTTATTCAATTGAGCTTTATATTACTACTTTGAATTCTTGTATGCTCTTGTCCTTAAAATTATTGCATTCTTGAAAACTGTTGTGTAACGTTTATGCTATATCGTATTGACTCATATAGGCACATGTATATCCAATTGTTCCGCATTTGCTTTCGATATGTGCCTATTCCAGTTTCATTCCTTTGGACATTGAATTCATCAAATCTTCTTATTGAATTGAGTTATTTGTGATTGCTTGGATTCCATATGTGCCCTTGCTTTCAATTCCCTTCAAATCTGAATATACTTGTGAAAGATTATTGCTTACTTCGGATTGACTCGTAAAGGCACATGTACGTTTGTTGTTCCGCGTGTGCTTCCGATATATGCTACTTATTGTTGAAACTGTCCTTTTGTACTCTGGTGTGTGGGATTGTCTAGACCATTGCCAGAAATGGTAAAGGGTATGCGCTGTTTTGCCCGCTATGTGGGGTCCCGCTATGTGGGATATTCTGGTATGCGCTTATTTGCCCGCTATGTGGGGTCCCGCTATGTGGGATATTGCTTAGAGCCTGCGATGCTCTGCCGGCCCCCTTTGACTTCACCTAGACGTGGGTGGATGGAGCTCCCAGACGTGGGAGACTTTTGTCAGGTGGTCATTCAGAAATGGATGAATCACATTCTGATTGAGATCCCACTACACCTTCTGTATGTTTGATATGATATCCAGAGCTTTGGTTATGTGTTTCTGTACATGCTTTGGATAAGATTGATATGTTTGCAACGTCAAAGACGACGTTTGAGCTTCTGTACGATATTTGTTTTCGATATGCTCTGAAATGCTTCATTCACTGATGATATGCTTCGAAATGTTCCATATGCCGTTGATATGCTCCAATTACTTTGTGCTCCATTTGCTATGAACTGATATGTTCTGAAATGTCCTATCTGCCATTGATATGTTCCAATTACTCTGTGCTCCATTTGCTATGAACTGATATGTTCTGAAATGTCCTATCTGCCATTGATATGTTCCAATTACTCTGTGCTCCATTTGTTATGAACAGATATGTTCTGAAATGTCCTATCTGCCATTGATATGTTCCAATTACTCTATGCCCCATTCGTTATGGATCAAATATGTTTTTGAATGACATGATACGTATGATTTGGTATCTATTGAGATGGTATCCTTGAGAATTCTTGTATTCTACCTTGCATTATGATACCTTACTCGTTTGAAACCGTTCCTTTTGTTCTGAATATGCTTTGTCACTTGCTGAGCCGTTTTTGGCTCACTCCGTTGTTATTTAAATCTTTCAGGTCAGCTTGTCACTCTTCGAGATGTTTGATTTGGGCTGAGGCAGTGGATAGCTATTCAGAATAATGGGCAAGTCTGGTTGGTTATTACGATATTGTTGTATAAGTATGTCTTGTATGTAATGAAATGTTGTCGATGAACCGAAATGGATATACTGTGTCAAAGTGTTAGGAGATCTCTCTTATTTGGAATTTCAGAATGTTAAGTCTAATTTATGGTGATATGAACTTGTGGTGAATAGTTGGAGTTCTGATTGTATAATTTATTTAGCTTGTGGATTTATAAATATTGTTCATGTTTGTCAAGTTGGCTTGGGTTGCCATAAATGTGAATTATCGAGTGATGTGATATATGATTATAAACTGCACAGGTTTTATGGATGTGAATATGAATAGAATGTTTTCAGTGTCCTCAAACGTTAGTTTGGATCCTGGATTGGTCTGTGACGAAAATTAAAAAAAAAAAAAATCATGGATATTTTGAGGGGCGTGACAGAGGTGGTATCAGAGCATTGTTTGAGGATTACTGAAATATTTGATATGTTGACGTGCAAAATATATTGAGGTCTAATGAACTATAGTGATTGGTGGAAATTTTCTTTGATGTATTTTAGGAATCTGGGATGATGAGGACATTTGGTCCTCCTATTTCATTGTTCCTGATTAATTAAGGGGAATGAAAGGATTGATTGGGGATATTGAATCAGAGTGGCGTAGCGGAAGCATGGTGGACCTAACTTGCTTATTTCAAGAAGAAAAATTATCTTCTTGAACATCACTATCTTGAATATCTCTAGAAGCAAAACTTGCAATTTGCACATTGTAATAGGAAGCAAGAATCATGAGCTTACACAAGAAATTTATCTTGCATTTGCTTTCGAAATTTTTGCTAGCTTATATATTGTGAAACTTGTATATCGTAAAAATTGCTAGCTTGTTGGTCTAAAGAGAAGCAAAAAGTTGCTATCTCAAAAGAAGCAAATGTGCTATCTTGCCTATCTCAAGAGGCAAAAATGCTAACTTGCGCATCTAGCAAAGTGAGCAAAATTTTCAAGAAGCAAGAGTTGCCTTCTTGAATATCTCTATTTTGCTAGCTTGCATGATGTAGAACTTGCTATCTTGAACATTACCAAAAGTGCTATCTTATATGCTATAAAACTTGCATATCTAAAACTTGATAGCATGAATGTTCTAAGCATGATGTAACACATGCTAAATCTTCTAGCTCCAAGATTGCATGATGATAAAACTTGATACTATGTTTTTCATGCAATGAGTTGAACCAATATCACACACACTTGATTGTGATACTTCTCTTTTTTTTTTATGACAAAGGGGGAGAAGTATGTTGATGACATGACATGTGATGCATAAGTTTATGCATAAGTCCATGTTGACGTGTTGCAAATATTCATGATGAATATTGCAATGACTTGAATTCAGTGTGAATTCAAGGTTCTATCAATATGGCATATTGATAGGGGGAGTTTGTTTAAACTCCGGGAGTTAAGGTTAACTCCGTTTATGATGACATGTTGCTTAGAATTTTGAATCTAAGAGGTTCTATCAATATGGCATATTGATAGGGGGAGTTTGTTTAAACTCCGGGAGTTAAGTTTAACTCCGTCATCAAGTAGTTGTCATCATCAAAAAGGGGGAGATTGTTGAATCTCGTATTTTGATGATGAAACTACTTGATATATGTTTATGATTTAATCTGCGTTTTGAGTGACGCAGGATGCTTCGATCAGGATGAGACAATTAAAGCAGGAAAATCATGTTGTGCCGAAGGAACATGTCAGAAGATTGGACGTCGGGCCGGTGGATCGGTCGACGTATCGACAGAAGGCTTCGGGCCGTGGACTCGAGCATCGGGCCAAGAAGAGCGGTTATTGTGCCAAGGATATCGGAGTTGCGGAGTCAACTGGCCGATTGGGCAATAGGCTGCACGAGAGGACGATGCGCCGAAGAATCGGACGAAGCGTCGAGGGACCAATGACATGTCGGACAACTTGGTTAATTGCTTAGGATTAATTGTCTCGATTGAAGTTTTGTTTTAATTGTGCAGGATTAACTATGATAACGATGAAGACATAAAGCGAAACAAAGTGTCGGAGTCAAGCGCGAAGGATTTGTTGCGAGTTCGAGAGTTCGACGGAAGTCCGAAGATTCGTTGGGAGTTCGCGGAGCTCGCCGAGAAAGATCGGAGCTTGCCGAAGAAGCTCGTTGGAACTCGCTAAGAACAAATCGTGAAGTCTAGGAGCTTGCCGGGAGTCCGCAGAATGGTTTCCGAGAGTTCATCGGAAGACCGTCGGAAGTTTGCCGGAAGCTCGCTAGAAGAAGTCTTGACTTGCGGACTTTGTAATAGCTTAGAAAATGTCTTTAAATTCATAGTTAGCACGTTAATTAGGGTTAGGATTAGGTGTTAATCCTATAACCCAAGTAGGGGCCAATTAGGCCCAAGTTCGGACTGGTTTGGACCAAGTTTGGAGCCAAACCAAGTGAGCTGGAATAGTGAAGAGGTGCCACCTCTCCAGCCTGGAGGTGCCACCGCCAGGGCTGCGAGGTTGGGAGGTGCAACCGCCCCAGCCAGGAGGTGCAACCGCCTAGGCTGTGGGGTTGGGAGGTGCAACCGCCCCAGCCAGGAGGTGCAACCGCCTGGGCTGTGGGGTTGGGAGGTGCAACCGCCCCAGCCAAGAGGTTGCACCGCCAGAGCTCAAGTTCCGAGCTCTGCCAGGCGATGCAACCACCGAGCTCAGTCTTCGAGCTCTGGCAGAGAGGTGCATCAGCCTGAGCTCAGTCTCGAGCTCTGCCAGGTGATGCATTCACCAAGCTCAGTCTTCGAGCTCTGGCAGAGAGGTGGATCAGCCTGAGCTCAGCTTGGAGCTCTGCCAGGTGATGCAACCACCGAGCTCAGTTTCGAGCTCTGCCAGGTGATGCAATCACCAAGCTCAGTCTTCGAGCTCTGCCAGGTGATGCAACCATCGAGCTCAGTCTTCGAGCTCTGGCAGAGAGAAGCAATCGGCAGAGCTCAGTCGTCGAGCTCTGCCAGGCGGTGCCACCTCTCCAGTCGAGAGGTGCAACCGCCTGATCCCAGAATTATGGGATTTGATCGATTTGATCGTTTTGAGCTCGAATTTTGAATTGGGTTGAGGCCTATAAATACCCCACCCATTCAGCACTGAAAAGATACAGACCTATACTGAAATCGTGATCTTTTCTGTGATTCTAAAGAGCTCAAAAGTGTTGTAAAACCTTTATGTCTCCTCCTTCTGTTCTTCAAGTTTTCAATTGTAAAGTGAGGAGAGAAAGGTCTGTAAAGGTTGTCTCCTAAGCCTGCCAAAAGGAGAGAAATTGTAAGAGGGAAGTTTGGCCTTCGCCCATTGAAGGAAGGCACCTAGTTGACGTCGGCAACCTCATCGGTGGAGGAAGCCAAAAGTGGAGTAGGTCAAGGCTGACCGAACCACTCTAAATCTCTGGTTTGCGTTTATTTTCGAGCACTTTATCATTACTGCAAACCTCCCTCATCACTACTGCTCTCTGCGCTTTCACGAACAAGATCTAAGTGCTGTTCTTCCAAATCTGCATTCAGACGTAAACTCGTATCTTCATACATTACAGTTTACGTTTACGTTTGATTCTGCAGAACTGTTTTCCGTGCTTTTACGAACGAGCTTCCTTGCAGTTTACGCTTACATTTTAATCCTATTAATAACTGCAATCTGTCCTCTACGATTTTACGAACGAGTTTCAACATTTAAATGTAAAACTGCATTCAGACGTAAATCGGCTTTCTTCGCTCAATCATCAGATTTCAGTTCACGTTTACGTCTTGGTTTCAACTGCATACTACCTTCTGCGAGTATACAAACGAGTTTCAAAGTTTAGACGTAAATCTGCGTCTAACTGCGTTTAGACGTAAATCTGCGTTTAGACGTAAAACTGCGTTTAGACGTAAAACTGCGTTTAGACGTAAAACTGCATTTAGACGTAAAACTGCGTTTAGACGTAAATCTGCGTTTAGACGTAAAACTACGTTTAGACGTAAAACTGCGTTTAGACGTAAATCTGCGTTTAGACGTAAATCTGCATTTAGACGTAAATCTGAGTTTAGACGCAAAACTGCGCTTAGACGCAAAACTGCGCTTAGACGCAATCTGCGCTTAGACGCAAAACTGCGCTTAGACGCAATCTGCGCTTAGACGCAAACTGCACTTAGATACAAACATAGAATTTGCTTTTGCATCATAATAGGTTTTGAACAAACGCAGCTTTTGGTTTTTAATTGTTATAAGATTTCCGCTGCACTAATTCACCCCCCCCCCCTCTTAGTGCTCTCGATCCTAACAATTGGTATCAGAGCGGGGTATTTCTCATTTCGGATTTACACCCGAGAGAAATGACTTTTCAAGAGGGCTGTTCGGTCTTTCGTCCACCGTTCTTTAACGGATTGGACTACACTTATTGGAAAACTCGAATGAGAGTTTTCTTAATTTCTCTAAATCTGAATTTATGGAATATCATTGAAAACGGTTTTCAACTTCCCTCCAAACCGATGAACGAATGGTCGGTTTTGGAGAAGAAGAATTTTTCTTTAAACGCAAAGGCTATGAATGCCTTATTTTGCGCATTGGACAAAAATGAGTTCAATCGGATTTCTACGTGTGAAACGGCTTTCGATATTTGGCGCACTCTTGAAATCACGCACGAGGGAACTAGTAGAGTCAAAGACTCGAAAGTTAATATTCTACTGCTTGATTTCGAGCTTTTTCATATGAAACCAAGCGAAACCGTTGTTGACATGTACACCCGTTTTACGGATGTCGTCAATGGTTTAAAATCACTTGGTAAAAGCTTTTCGGATTTTGAACTCGTTAACAAAGTTTTGCGCTCACTTTCTAAAACTTGGGATTCAAAAGTAACTGCTATCCAAGAATCGAAAAACTTGAACCATTTTCCACTTGAAGAACTAATTGGTTCATTGATCACATATGAAATGACGTGCAATGCACGTAAAGAACTTGAGAACCACCTTCCAAAGAACAGGAAGGATTTGGAACTCTGGACAAATGAATGCCACTTGAGCGATGACTCAAGTGATGAGAACAATGATGAACAAACCAACCTTCCAAAGAACAGGAAGGATTTGGGACATAGAACATTTGAAGACCACTCGAGCATAAGCTCAAGTGATGGTGAACTTAAAATGAAACGAAAATTAAAAAGCAAAAAGAATGGAACTACTTGCTTTAAACGCAAGAAGAAGAACAAAAATTGGGATGAATCGAGCTCCTCCGAAGAAGAGAAAGTCAACAAAAGCAAGGCGGCAAACTACGCCTTAACAGCCTACAATGATGAGGTAATCGAAATCCCCCTAATTTACTTCGAAATTACATGATGCTTTTCATGATGCACTTTTCTTTTTCTTTAAATTTTGTTGAAAATTATATTTTTAATAATTTAACAATGAAAATGCAAAAATATGATCATGCTTGTAATCTTGAAAATGATAATTGCATGTCTTATGTTAATGCAAGATAGAAATCTAATGATTTTACACCTAGTGAGATTAATCTTATAGAAGCAAGAATGTATATTTTGATGATTTTCATATTGCTTTTCAATGACGATACATGGCTTTTGTCTGGAAGGCTTGATATTTTTCATTGTCTTTGTTTATTAAATATAATGTATGGTTTTGACATAAAAATAAAGATTTGAGCATACTATTATAAAGTCAATCATAAATTAAAACTAAAGAAGTTTTAGGCATTTATAAGAATCATTCAAAATTATGTTCAATGAAACCTTGCTTAATGTTGCAATGAAAATATTAAAGTTATACTTGATGATTTCAGATCTGACAAATGCTACACTTTAAATATGAATCATTCTTCAATCAGATTAAATGCTTCAATCATTTTCTATCTCTAAGAGTTTTCGATTTTGGTGAAATACAAGTGATAAATTCATTTATGATATCTTGTAAATCACTTGAATTATGAATGAGTTTTTCTTTTTTATGATGTGTTAAAAGAATCACTTAAAAAGAAAATGTTTTTCCCATTTTATCGAGATTAATGATTTCATGATATTATGTGAATCTCGAAACTGATTTTGATGAAATAGTAATAACGTTATTCATGTTATGAATCTTAAAAATGATAATATGCTTCATGTGATAATATGGATACATGAAACACTTATGATTTTCTGTGTATTCATAAAATATTTATCTCATCATCCAATAACTCTTCTTGATATTCCTTATGAGATGAAATGAAATAATGCATGAAATACAAATGAGGAGTTAATAATCATGCATAATAGGATGTAATGAATTCTAGATACCATCGTTTGAATATCTATGATCATGCTGCCAAAATGATATATCACGAATGCTTGAATATCATGTTTGATATGCTCATGATGATGATTGATTTTTCGGTATCATGCATAAATTTTTTGAAATGTAATGTTAATGAATCTGTGCATTGAAACTATAATGATGCACAAATAAAAATGATTACTTACCTTTGTCATGATTTAGAAATTGATGTAAAGGGTTTTTCCCTTGTTGACAATGACAAAGGGGGAGATTTGCTAGCTTACCTATTTTAAGAAGCAAAGATTGCTAACTTGCTTATTTCAAGAAGAAAAATTATCTTCTTGAACATCACTATCTTGAATATCTCTAGAAGCAAAACTTGCAATTTGCACATTGTAATAGGAAGCAAGAATCATGAGCTTACACAAGAAATTTATCTTGCATTTGCTTTCGAAATTTTTGCTAGCTTATATATTGTGAAACTTGTATATCGTAAAAATTGCTAGCTTGTTGGTCTAAAGAGAAGCAAAAAGTTGCTATCTCAAAAGAAGCAAATGTGCTATCTTGCCTATCTCAAGAGGCAAAAATGCTAACTTGCGCATCTAGCAAAGTGAGCAAAATTTTCAAGAAGCAAGAGTTGCCTTCTTGAATATCTCTATTTTGCTAGCTTGCATGATGTAGAACTTGCTATCTTGAACATTACCAAAAGTGCTATCTTATATGCTATAAAACTTGCATATCTAAAACTTGATAGCATGAATGTTCTAAGCATGATGTAACACATGCTAAATCTTCTAGCTCCAAGATTGCATGATGATAAAACTTGATACTATGTTTTTCATGCAATGAGTTGAACCAATATCACACACACTTGATTGTGATACTTCTCTTTTTTTTTTATGACAAAGGGGGAGAAGTATGTTGATGACATGACATGTGATGCATAAGTTTATGCATAAGTCCATGTTGACGTGTTGCAAATATTCATGATGAATATTGCAATGACTTGAATTCAGTGTGAATTCAAGGTTCTATCAATATGGCATATTGATAGGGGGAGTTTGTTTAAACTCCGGGAGTTAAGGTTAACTCCGTTTATGATGACATGTTGCTTAGAATTTTGAATCTAAGAGGTTCTATCAATATGGCATATTGATAGGGGGAGTTTGTTTAAACTCCGGGAGTTAAGTTTAACTCCGTCATCAAGTAGTTGTCATCATCAAAAAGGGGGAGATTGTTGAATCTCGTATTTTGATGATGAAACTACTTGATATATGTTTATGATTTAATCTGCGTTTTGAGTGACGCAGGATGCTTCGATCAGGATGAGACAATTAAAGCAGGAAAATCATGTTGTGCCGAAGGAACATGTCAGAAGATTGGACGTCGGGCCGGTGGATCGGTCGACGTATCGACAGAAGGCTTCGGGCCGTGGACTCGAGCATCGGGCCAAGAAGAGCGGTTATTGTGCCAAGGATATCGGAGTTGCGGAGTCAACTGGCCGATTGGGCAATAGGCTGCACGAGAGGACGATGCGCCGAAGAATCGGACGAAGCGTCGAGGGACCAATGACATGTCGGACAACTTGGTTAATTGCTTAGGATTAATTGTCTCGATTGAAGTTTTGTTTTAATTGTGCAGGATTAACTATGATAACGATGAAGACATAAAGCGAAACAAAGTGTCGGAGTCAAGCGCGAAGGATTTGTTGCGAGTTCGAGAGTTCGACGGAAGTCCGAAGATTCGTTGGGAGTTCGCGGAGCTCGCCGAGAAAGATCGGAGCTTGCCGAAGAAGCTCGTTGGAACTCGCTAAGAACAAATCGTGAAGTCTAGGAGCTTGCCGGGAGTCCGCAGAATGGTTTCCGAGAGTTCATCGGAAGACCGTCGGAAGTTTGCCGGAAGCTCGCTAGAAGAAGTCTTGACTTGCGGACTTTGTAATAGCTTAGAAAATGTCTTTAAATTCATAGTTAGCACGTTAATTAGGGTTAGGATTAGGTGTTAATCCTATAACCCAAGTAGGGGCCAATTAGGCCCAAGTTCGGACTGGTTTGGACCAAGTTTGGAGCCAAACCAAGTGAGCTGGAATAGTGAAGAGGTGCCACCTCTCCAGCCTGGAGGTGCCACCGCCAGGGCTGCGAGGTTGGGAGGTGCAACCGCCCCAGCCAGGAGGTGCAACCGCCTAGGCTGTGGGGTTGGGAGGTGCAACCGCCCCAGCCAGGAGGTGCAACCGCCTGGGCTGTGGGGTTGGGAGGTGCAACCGCCCCAGCCAAGAGGTTGCACCGCCAGAGCTCAAGTTCCGAGCTCTGCCAGGCGATGCAACCACCGAGCTCAGTCTTCGAGCTCTGGCAGAGAGGTGCATCAGCCTGAGCTCAGTCTCGAGCTCTGCCAGGTGATGCATTCACCAAGCTCAGTCTTCGAGCTCTGGCAGAGAGGTGGATCAGCCTGAGCTCAGCTTGGAGCTCTGCCAGGTGATGCAACCACCGAGCTCAGTTTCGAGCTCTGCCAGGTGATGCAATCACCAAGCTCAGTCTTCGAGCTCTGCCAGGTGATGCAACCATCGAGCTCAGTCTTCGAGCTCTAGCAGAGAGAAGCAATCGGCAGAGCTCAGTCGTCGAGCTCTGCCAGGCGGTGCCACCTCTCCAGTCGAGAGGTGCAACCGCCTGATCCCAGAATTATGGGATTTGATCGATTTGATCGTTTTGAGCTCGAATTTTGAATTGGGTTGAGGCCTATAAATACCCCACCCATTCAGCACTGAAAAGATACAGACCTATACTGAAATCGTGATCTTTTCTGTGATTCTAAAGAGCTCAAAAGTGTTGTAAAACCTTTATGTCTCCTCCTTCTGTTCTTCAAGTTTTCAATTGTAAAGTGAGGAGAGAAAGGTCTGTAAAGGTTGTCTCCTAAGCCTGCCAAAAGGAGAGAAATTGTAAGAGGGAAGTTTGGCCTTCGCCCATTGAAGGAAGGCACCTAGTTGACGTCGGCAACCTCATCGGTGGAGGAAGCCAAAAGTGGAGTAGGTCAAGGCTGACCGAACCACTCTAAATCTCTGGTTTGCGTTTATTTTCGAGCACTTTATCATTACTGCAAACCTCCCTCATCACTACTGCTCTCTGCGCTTTCACGAACAAGATCTAAGTGCTGTTCTTCCAAATCTGCATTCAGACGTAAACTCGTATCTTCATACATTACAGTTTACGTTTACGTTTGATTCTGCAGAACTGTTTTCCGTGCTTTTACGAACGAGCTTCCTTGCAGTTTACGCTTACATTTTAATCCTATTAATAACTGCAATCTGTCCTCTACGATTTTACGAACGAGTTTCAACATTTAAATGTAAAACTGCATTCAGACGTAAATCGGCTTTCTTCGCTCAATCATCAGATTTCAGTTCACGTTTACGTCTTGGTTTCAACTGCATACTACCTTCTGCGAGTATACAAACGAGTTTCAAAGTTTAGACGTAAATCTGCGTCTAACTGCGTTTAGACGTAAATCTGCGTTTAGACGTAAAACTGCGTTTAGACGTAAAACTGCGTTTAGACGTAAAACTGCATTTAGACGTAAAACTGCGTTTAGACGTAAATCTGCGTTTAGACGTAAAACTACGTTTAGACGTAAAACTGCGTTTAGACGTAAATCTGCGTTTAGACGTAAATCTGAGTTTAGACGCAAAACTGCGCTTAGACGCAAAACTGCGCTTAGACGCAATCTGCGCTTAGACGCAAAACTGCGCTTAGACGCAATCTGCGCTTAGACGCAAACTACACTTAGATACAAACATAGAATTTGCTTTTGCATCATAATAGGTTTTGAACAAACGCAGCTTTTGGTTTTTAATTGTTATAAGATTTCCGCTGCACTAATTCACCCCCCCCCCCCCTCTTAGTGCTCTCGATCCTAACAATTGGTATCAGAGCGGGGTATTTCTCATTTCGGATTTACACCCGAGAGAAATGACTTTTCAAGAGGGCTGTTCGGTCTTTCGTCCACCGTTCTTTAACGGATTGGACTACACTTATTGGAAAACTCGAATGAGAGTTTTCTTAATTTCTCTAAATCTGAATTTATGGAATATCATTGAAAACGGTTTTCAACTTCCCTCCAAACCGATGAACGAATGGTCGGTTTTGGAGAAGAAGAATTTTTCTTTAAACGCAAAGGCTATGAATGCCTTATTTTGCGCATTGGACAAAAATGAGTTCAATCGGATTTCTACGTGTGAAACGGCTTTCGATATTTGGCGCACTCTTGAAATCACGCACGAGGGAACTAGTAGAGTCAAAGACTCGAAAGTTAATATTCTACTGCTTGATTTCGAGCTTTTTCATATGAAACCAAGCGAAACCGTTGTTGACATGTACACCCGTTTTACGGATGTCGTCAATGGTTTAAAATCACTTGGTAAAAGCTTTTCGGATTTTGAACTCGTTAACAAAGTTTTGCGCTCACTTTCTAAAACTTGGGATTCAAAAGTAACTGCTATCCAAGAATCGAAAAACTTGAACCATTTTCCACTTGAAGAACTAATTGGTTCATTGATCACATATGAAATGACGTGCAATGCACGTAAAGAACTTGAGAACCACCTTCCAAAGAACAGGAAGGATTTGGAACTCTGGACAAATGAATGCCACTTGAGCGATGACTCAAGTGATGAGAACAATGATGAACAAACCAACCTTCCAAAGAACAGGAAGGATTTGGGACATAGAACATTTGAAGACCACTCGAGCATAAGCTCAAGTGATGGTGAACTTAAAATGAAACGAAAATTAAAAAGCAAAAAGAATGGAACTACTTGCTTTAAACGCAAGAAGAAGAACAAAAATTGGGATGAATCGAGCTCCTCCGAAGAAGAGAAAGTCAACAAAAGCAAGGCGGCAAACTACGCCTTAACAGCCTACAATGATGAGGTAATCGAAATCCCCCTAATTTACTTCGAAATTACATGATGCTTTTCATGATGCACTTTTCTTTTTCTTTAAATTTTGTTGAAAATTATATTTTTAATAATTTAACAATGAAAATGCAAAAATATGATCATGCTTGTAATCTTGAAAATGATAATTGCATGTCTTATGTTAATGCAAGATAGAAATCTAATGATTTTACACCTAGTGAGATTAATCTTATAGAAGCAAGAATGTATATTTTGATGATTTTCATATTGCTTTTCAATGACGATACATGGCTTTTGTCTGGAAGGCTTGATATTTTTCATTGTCTTTGTTTATTAAATATAATGTATGGTTTTGACATAAAAATAAAGATTTGAGCATACTATTATAAAGTCAATCATAAATTAAAACTAAAGAAGTTTTAGGCATTTATAAGAATCATTCAAAATTATGTTCAATGAAACCTTGCTTAATGTTGCAATGAAAATATTAAAGTTATACTTGATGATTTCAGATCTGACAAATGCTACACTTTAAATATGAATCATTCTTCAATCAGATTAAATGCTTCAATCATTTTCTATCTCTAAGAGTTTTCGATTTTGGTGAAATACAAGTGATAAATTCATTTATGATATCTTGTAAATCACTTGAATTATGAATGAGTTTTTCTTTTTTATGATGTGTTAAAAGAATCACTTAAAAAGAAAATGTTTTTCCCATTTTATCGAGATTAATGATTTCATGATATTATGTGAATCTCGAAACTGATTTTGATGAAATAGTAATAACGTTATTCATGTTATGAATCTTAAAAATGATAATATGCTTCATGTGATAATATGGATACATGAAACACTTATGATTTTCTGTGTATTCATAAAATATTTATCTCATCATCCAATAACTCTTCTTGATATTCCTTATGAGATGAAATGAAATAATGCATGAAATACAAATGAGGAGTTAATAATCATGCATAATAGGATGTAATGAATTCTAGATACCATCGTTTGAATATCTATGATCATGCTGCCAAAATGATATATCACGAATGCTTGAATATCATGTTTGATATGCTCATGATGATGATTGATTTTTCGGTATCATGCATAAATTTTTTGAAATGTAATGTTAATGAATCTGTGCATTGAAACTATAATGATGCACAAATAAAAATGATTACTTACCTTTGTCATGATTTAGAAATTGATGTAAAGGGTTTTTCCCTTGTTGACAATGACAAAGGGGGAGATTTGCTAGCTTACCTATTTTAAGAAGCAAAGATTGCTAACTTGCTTATTTCAAGAAGAAAAATTATCTTCTTGAACATCACTATCTTGAATATCTCTAGAAGCAAAACTTGCAATTTGCACATTGTAATAGGAAGCAAGAATCATGAGCTTACACAAGAAATTTATCTTGCATTTGCTTTCGAAATTTTTGCTAGCTTATATATTGTGAAACTTGTATATCGTAAAAATTGCTAGCTTGTTGGTCTAAAGAGAAGCAAAAAGTTGCTATCTCAAAAGAAGCAAATGTGCTATCTTGCCTATCTCAAGAGGCAAAAATGCTAACTTGCGCATCTAGCAAAGTGAGCAAAATTTTCAAGAAGCAAGAGTTGCCTTCTTGAATATCTCTATTTTGCTAGCTTGCATGATGTAGAACTTGCTATCTTGAACATTACCAAAAGTGCTATCTTATATGCTATAAAACTTGCATATCTAAAACTTGATAGCATGAATGTTCTAAGCATGATGTAACACATGCTAAATCTTCTAGCTCCAAGATTGCATGATGATAAAACTTGATACTATGTTTTTCATGCAATGAGTTGAACCAATATCACACACACTTGATTGTGATACTTCTCTTTTTTTTTTATGACAAAGGGGGAGAAGTATGTTGATGACATGACATGTGATGCATAAGTTTATGCATAAGTCCATGTTGACGTGTTGCAAATATTCATGATGAATATTGCAATGACTTGAATTCAGTGTGAATTCAAGGTTCTATCAATATGGCATATTGATAGGGGGAGTTTGTTTAAACTCCGGGAGTTAAGGTTAACTCCGTTTATGATGACATGTTGCTTAGAATTTTGAATCTAAGAGGTTCTATCAATATGGCATATTGATAGGGGGAGTTTGTTTAAACTCCGGGAGTTAAGTTTAACTCCGTCATCAAGTAGTTGTCATCATCAAAAAGGGGGAGATTGTTGAATCTCGTATTTTGATGATGAAACTACTTGATATATGTTTATGATTTAATCTGCGTTTTGAGTGACGCAGGATGCTTCGATCAGGATGAGACAATTAAAGCAGGAAAATCATGTTGTGCCGAAGGAACATGTCAGAAGATTGGACGTCGGGCCGGTGGATCGGTCGACGTATCGACAGAAGGCTTCGGGCCGTGGACTCGAGCATCGGGCCAAGAAGAGCGGTTATTGTGCCAAGGATATCGGAGTTGCGGAGTCAACTGGCCGATTGGGCAATAGGCTGCACGAGAGGACGATGCGCCGAAGAATCGGACGAAGCGTCGAGGGACCAATGACATGTCGGACAACTTGGTTAATTGCTTAGGATTAATTGTCTCGATTGAAGTTTTGTTTTAATTGTGCAGGATTAACTATGATAACGATGAAGACATAAAGCGAAACAAAGTGTCGGAGTCAAGCGCGAAGGATTTGTTGCGAGTTCGAGAGTTCGACGGAAGTCCGAAGATTCGTTGGGAGTTCGCGGAGCTCGCCGAGAAAGATCGGAGCTTGCCGAAGAAGCTCGTTGGAACTCGCTAAGAACAAATCGTGAAGTCTAGGAGCTTGCCGGGAGTCCGCAGAATGGTTTCCGAGAGTTCATCGGAAGACCGTCGGAAGTTTGCCGGAAGCTCGCTAGAAGAAGTCTTGACTTGCGGACTTTGTAATAGCTTAGAAAATGTCTTTAAATTCATAGTTAGCACGTTAATTAGGGTTAGGATTAGGTGTTAATCCTATAACCCAAGTAGGGGCCAATTAGGCCCAAGTTCGGACTGGTTTGGACCAAGTTTGGAGCCAAACCAAGTGAGCTGGAATAGTGAAGAGGTGCCACCTCTCCAGCCTGGAGGTGCCACCGCCAGGGCTGCGAGGTTGGGAGGTGCAACCGCCCCAGCCAGGAGGTGCAACCGCCTAGGCTGTGGGGTTGGGAGGTGCAACCGCCCCAGCCAGGAGGTGCAACCGCCTGGGCTGTGGGGTTGGGAGGTGCAACCGCCCCAGCCAAGAGGTTGCACCGCCAGAGCTCAAGTTCCGAGCTCTGCCAGGCGATGCAACCACCGAGCTCAGTCTTCGAGCTCTGGCAGAGAGGTGCATCAGCCTGAGCTCAGTCTCGAGCTCTGCTAGGTGATGCATTCACCAAGCTCAGTCTTCGAGCTCTGGCAGAGAGGTGGATCAGCCTGAGCTCAGCTTGGAGCTCTGCCAGGTGATGCAACCACCGAGCTCAGTTTCGAGCTCTGCCAGGTGATGCAATCACCAAGCTCAGTCTTCGAGCTCTGCCAGGTGATGCAACCATCGAGCTCAGTCTTCGAGCTCTGGCAGAGAGAAGCAATCGGCAGAGCTCAGTCGTCGAGCTCTGCCAGGCGGTGCCACCTCTCCAGTCGAGAGGTGCAACCGCCTGATCCCAGAATTATGGGATTTGATCGATTTGATCGTTTTGAGCTCGAATTTTGAATTGGGTTGAGGCCTATAAATACCCCACCCATTCAGCACTGAAAAGATACAGACCTATACTGAAATCGTGATCTTTTCTGTGATTCTAAAGAGCTCAAAAGTGTTGTAAAACCTTTATGTCTCCTCCTTCTGTTCTTCAAGTTTTCAATTGTAAAGTGAGGAGAGAAAGGTCTGTAAAGGTTGTCTCCTAAGCCTGCCAAAAGGAGAGAAATTGTAAGAGGGAAGTTTGGCCTTCGCCCATTGAAGGAAGGCACCTAGTTGACGTCGGCAACCTCATCGGTGGAGGAAGCCAAAAGTGGAGTAGGTCAAGGCTGACCGAACCACTCTAAATCTCTGGTTTGCGTTTATTTTCGAGCACTTTATCATTACTGCAAACCTCCCTCATCACTACTGCTCTCTGCGCTTTCACGAACAAGATCTAAGTGCTGTTCTTCCAAATCTGCATTCAGACGTAAACTCGTATCTTCATACATTACAGTTTACGTTTACGTTTGATTCTGCAGAACTGTTTTCCGTGCTTTTACGAACGAGCTTCCTTGCAGTTTACGCTTACATTTTAATCCTATTAATAACTGCAATCTGTCCTCTACGATTTTACGAACGAGTTTCAACATTTAAACGTAAAACTGCATTCAGACGTAAATCGGCTTTCTTCGCTCAATCATCAGATTTCAGTTCACGTTTACGTCTTGGTTTCAACTGCATACTGCCTTCTGCGAGTATACAAACGAGTTTCAAAGTTTAGACGTAAATCTGCGTCTAACTGCGTTTAGACGTAAATCTGTGTTTAGACGTAAAACTGCGTTTAGACGTAAAACTGCGTTTAGACGTAAAACTGCATTTAGACGTAAAACTGCGTTTAGACGTAAATCTGCGTTTAGACGTAAAACTACGTTTAGACGTAAAACTGCGTTTAGACGTAAATCTGCGTTTAGACGTAAATCTGCATTTAGACGTAAATCTGAGTTTAGACGCAAAACTGCGCTTAGACGCAAAACTGCGCTTAGACGCAATCTGCGCTTAGACGCAAAACTGCGCTTAGACGCAATCTGCGCTTAGACGCAAACTGCACTTAGATACAAACTGAGAATTTGCTTTTGCATCATAATAGTTTTTGAACAAACGCAGCTTTTGGTTTTTAATCGTTATAAGATTTCCGCTGCACTAATTCACCCCCCCCCCCTCTTAGTGCTCTCGATCCTAACAATATGTTCCAATTACTCTGTGCTCCATTTGCTATGAACTGATATGTTCTGAAATGTCCTATCTGCCATTGATATGTTCCAATTACTCTGTGCTCCATTTGTTATGAACAGATATGTTCTGAAATGTCCTATCTGCCATTGATATGTTCCAATTACTCTATGCCCCATTCGTTATGGATCAAATATGTTTTTGAATGACATGATACGTATGATTTGGTATCTATTGAGATGGTATCCTTGAGAATTCTTGTATTCTGCCTTGCATTATGATACCTTACTCGTTTGAAACCGTTCCTTTTGTTCTGAATATGCTTTGTCACTTGCTGAGCCGTTTTTGGCTCACTCCGTTGTTATATAAATCTTTCAAGTCAGCTTGTCACTCTTCGAGATGTTTGATTTGGGCTGAGGCAGTGGATATCTATACAGAATAATGGGCAAGTCTGGTTGGTTATTACGATATTGTTGTATAAGTATGTCTTGTATGTAATGAAATGTTGTCGATGAACCGAAATGGATATACTGTGTCAAAGTGTTAGGAGATCTCTCTTATTTGGAATTTCAGAATGTTAAGTCTAATTTATGGTGATATGAACTTGTGGTGAATAGTTGGAGTTCTGATTGTATAATTTATTTAGCTTGTGGATTTATAAATATTGTTCATGTTTGTCAAGTTGGCTTGGGTTGCCATAAATGTGAATTATCGAGTGATGTGATATATGATTATAAACTGCACAGGTTTTATGGATGTGAATATGAATAGAATGTTTTCAGTGTCCTCAAACGTTAGTTTGGATCCTGGATTGGTCTGTGACGAAAATTAAAAAAAAAAAATCATGGATATTTTGAGGGGCGTGACAGGCACCGCCCAGGAGAGCTGGGTGGTGCAACCGCCCCAGGCAGGCGGTGGTATTGCCTGGGCTTAGTCTCCGAGCGAGACTGGGCGGTGCAACCGCCTCTAACAGAGGTGGAACCGCTTGAGCTCGGTCTCTAAGCTCTAGTTGGGCGGTGCAACCGCCCTAGTCAGGCGGTGGCACCGCTTGAGCTCAGTCTCCGACCTCTGGCAGGAGGTGCAACTGCCCCTGACAGGATATTGCACTGCCCAGATGCTTAGTCTTCGAGCTCTACAAGGCGATGCAACCGCCAAACCCCGGAATTCCGGGAATTGACAGTTTTGAGCTTGAAATTCAAGCTGGGTTGGGGCCTATAAATACCCCTCCTTTTCAGCAATGACAGAGTAACCAAAAACCACTGAAATCCTGATCTTACTCTGTGTTTTTTAGAATTCAAAAAGTGTTGTATGAGTTAAAAGGTCTCCTTCCTCTTTTCTTCCAAGTTTTGATCTGTCAAGAGAGGAAAGAAAATTCTGTAAGGGTTGTCTCCTAAACCTGTCAAAAAGAGTGAAACTGTAAAAGGGTGGTTGGCTTTCGCCTATTGAAGGAAGGCCTCTAGTGGACGTCGGTGACCTCATCGGTGGAGGAAGCCAGAAGTGGATGTAGGTCAAGATTGACCGAACCACTCTAAATCTCGATTTGCATTTACTTTGAGCATATTATCTTTACTGCAAACCTTCTCAATAGCTTACTGCCTTCTACGCATTTATGATCGTTTTTCAAGTTCAGTATTTTTTGAATCAGTGTTTAGACATAAATCGGTTTTATCGTACGAATATCATATTTCAGTTTACGCTTACATCCTAATTTCCATCACAACTACAACCTGCCTTCGTAGACTTGCTTTAACTGTATTTTTCTTGATTATAAGTTAAAGTGATTTATAAATTAGATTTTCTATTGAAATCGCTCTTATCATACGAACGCGATTTTAATCGTCGAAAGTTTCCGCTGCACTAATTCACCCCCCCCCCCTCTTAGTGCTCTTGATCCTAACAATTAGTATCAGAGCCCGGTATTTCTCATTTCAGACTTACACCTGAGAGAAATGGCTCTTTATGGCTTTCAAGAGGGCTTTCCGGTTATTTGTCCACCATTGTTTAACGGAATGGCCTACACTTATTGGAAAACTCGAATGAGAGTTTTCTTGATTTCTATGAATTTCGATTTATGGAATATTGTTGAAAATGATTTTCAACTTCCCTCTAAACCGATGAACGAATGGTCGGTTTTGGAGAAGAAGTATTTTTCTTTAAACACAAAGGCTATGAATGCCTTATTTTGCGCTTTGGACAAAAATGAGTTCAATCGAATTTCTATGTGCGAAACGACTTTTGATATTTGGCGAACACATGAAATCACTCATGAGGGAACTAGTAGAATCAAAGACTCGAAAGTTAACATTTTATTGCATGATTTTGAGCTTTTTCGAATGCAACCAAGCGAGACTATAGGCGACATATACACCCGTTTCACGGATGTTGTCAATAGTTTAAGAGCTCTTGGAAAATGTTTTTTGGATTTTGAACTCATAAACAAGATTTTGCGTTCTCTTTCTAAGAAGTGGGATTCAAAAGTAACTGCAATACAAGAAGCTAAAAACCTAAACAACTTACCACTTGAAGAACTAATTGGTACGTTGATGACATATGAAATGGTGCACAATGCACTTGATGAACATGATGAACAAAATCACCTACCAAAGAACAGGAAGGATTTGGAACTCCGGACAAATGAATACCACTTGAGTGATGACTCAAGTGATAAGAACAATAATGAACTTGAACTTCAAACACTAAATCTTAATAAGTTTATTAAAAATAAATCTAAAATAAATAATAAACTCGAACGAAGGAAGAGGCCAAAGAAGAAGAACACAAAGAGGGATGAATCGAGCTCCTTCGAAGACGAGGAGAAAATCAAGAACAGCGAGGTGGCAAACTACGGCTTAATCGCTTTCAATGATGAGGTAATCAAAATCTCCCTAATTTATTTTGAAATTACTTGATGCTCTCATGATGTATTTTCTTTTTTAGGTTAGAATTAATTTTCTTAAAAATTACATGTTTAAAAAAAAAATTATGAACATGCTAGTAATTTCGAAAATGATAATATTGCATATTTTATGATAAACAAACAAAATGATTTTGATTGAAAATATGAAATTATGGTTAAGAAGTAATAATGTGTATTATGTTGATTTCCATTGTTATTTCTCGATTTTGATTAAATAAAATCGTGTTTGATTTGAAGAAATGCATAATGATGTAATATTAAATATTTTGATTAACAATTTTATGTTAGGATCGAGAGCACTAAGAGGGGGGGGGGGGTGAATTAGTGCAGCGTAAATCTTACAATAATTTAAAAACCAAAAGCTGCGTTCGTTCAAAAACTATTATGATGCAAAAGCAAATTCTCAGTTTGTATCTAAGTGCAGTTTGCGTCTAAGCGCAGATTGCGTTTAAGCGCAGTTTTGCGTCTAAGCGCAGTTTTGTGTCTAAGCGCAGTTTTGCGTCTAAACTCAGATTTACGTCTAAACGCAGATTTACGTCTAAACGCAGATTTACGTCTAAACGCAGTTTTACGTCTAAACGCAGATTTACGTCTAAACGCAGTTTTACGTCTAAACGCAGTTTTACGTCTAAACGCAGATTTACGTCTAAACGCAGTTTTACGACTAGACGCAGATTTACGTCTAAACTTTGAAACTCGTTTGTATACTCGCAGAAGGACAGATTGCAGTTATTAATAGGATTAAAATGTAAGCGTAATCTGCAAAGAAGCTCGTTCGTAAAAGCACGGAAAACAGTTCTGCAGAATCAAACGTAAACGTAAACTGTAATGTATGAAAATACAAATTTACGTCTGAATGCAGATTTGGAAGAACAGCACTTAGAACTTGTTCGTGAAAGCGCAGAGAGCAGTAGTGATGAGGGAGGTTTGCAGTAATGATAAAGTGCTCGAAAATAAACGCAAACCAGAGATTTAGAGTGGTTCGGTCAGCCTTGACCTACTCCACTTTTGGCTTCCTCCACCGATGAGGTTGCCGACGTCAACTAGGTGCCTTCCTTCAATGGGCGAAGGCCAAACTGCCCTTTTGCAATTTCTCTCCTTTTGACAGGCTTAGGAGACAACCTTTACAGACCTTTCTCTCCTCACTTTACAATTGAAAACTTGAAGAACAGAAGGAGGAGACTTAAAGGCTTTACAACACTTTTGAGCTCTTAGAATCACAGAAAAGATCAAGATTTCGGTGTAGGTCTGTATCTTTTCAGTGCTGAATGGGTGGGGTATTTATAGGCCCCAACCCAATTCAAAATTCGAGCTCAAAACGATCAAATCGATAAAATCCCAGAATTCTGGGATCAGGCGGTTGCACCTCTTGACTGGAGAGGTGGCACCGCCTGGCAGAGCTCGAAGACTGAGCTCAGCCGATTGCTCTTCTCTGCCAGAGCTCGAAGACTGAGCTCGATGGTTGCATCACCTGGCAGAGCTCGAAGACTGAGCTTGGTGGTTGCATCACCTGGCAGAGCTCGAAATCTGAGCTCGGTGGTTGCATCACCTGGCAGAGCTCGAAACTGAGCTCAGGCTGATGCACCTCTCTGCCAGAGCTCGAAGACTGAGCTTGGTGAATGCATCACCTGGCAGAGCTCGAGACTGAGCTCAGGCTGATGCACCTCTCTGCTAGAGCTCGAAGACTGAGCTCGGTGGTTGCATCGCCTGGCAGAGCTCGGAACTTGAGCTCTGGCGGTGCAACCTCTTGGCTGGGGCGGTTGCACCTCCCAACCCCACAGCCCAGGCGGTTGCACCTCCTGGCTGGGGCGGTTGCACCTCCCAACCCCACAGCCCAGGCGGTTGCACCTCCTGGTTGGGGCGGTTGCACCTCCCAACCCCACAGCCCAGGCGGTTGCACCTCCTGGCTGGGGCGGTTGCACCTCCCAACCTCGCAGGAAGACATAGCCTGGGCGGTGCTACCTCCAACCCTGGCGGTGGCACCTCTTCACTATTCCAGCTCACTTGGTTTGGCTCCAAACTTGGTCCAAACCAGTCCGAACTTGGGCCTAATTGGCCCCTACTTGGGTTATAGGATTAACACCTAATCCTAACCCTAATTAACGTGCTAACTATGAATTTAAAGACATTTTCTAAGCTATTACAAAGTCCGCAAGTCAAGACTTCTTCTAGCGAGCTTCCGGCAAACTTCCGGCGGTCTTCCGATGAACTCTCGGAAACCATTATGCGGACTCCCGGCAAGCTCCTAGACTTCACGATTTGTTCTTAGCGAGTTCCAACGAGCTTCTTCGGCAAGCTCCGATCTTTCTCGGCGAGCTCCGCGAACTCCCAACGAATCTTCGGACTTCCGTCGAACTCTCGAACTCGCAACAAATCCTTCGCGCTTGACTCCGACACTTTGTTTCGCTTTATGTCTTCATCGTTATCATAGTTAATCCTGCACAACAAAACAAAACTTCAATCGAGACAATTAATCCTAAGCAATTAACCAAGTTGTCCGACATGTCATTGGTCCCTCGACGCTTCGTCCGATTTTTCGGCGCATCGTCCTCTCGTGCAGCCTATTGCCCAATCGGCCAGTTGACTCCGCAACTCCGATATCCTTGGCACAATACCCGCTCTTCTTGGACCGATGCCCGAGTTCACGGCCCGAAGCCTTCTGTCGATACGTCGATCGATCCACCGGCCCGACGTCCAATCTTCTGACATGTTCCTTCGGCACAACATGATTATCCTGCTTTAATTGTCTCATCCTGATCGAAGCATCCTGCGTCACTCAAAACGCAGATTAAATCATAAACATATATCAAGTAGTTTCATCATCAAAATACGAGATTCAACAATCTCCCCCTTTTTGATGATGACAACCACTTGATGACGGAGTTAAACTTAACTCCCGGAGTTTAAACAAACTCCCCCTATCAATATGCCATATTGATAGAACCTTGAATTCAAACTGAATTCAAGTCATTGCAATATTCATCATGAATACTTGCAATACATCAACATGAACATATGCATAAACTTATGCATCACATGTAATGTCATCAACATACTTTCATCAACATACTTCTCCCCCTTTGTCATCAACAAAAAGGAGAAGTACTACAATCAAGTGTGTGTGATATTGGTTCAACTCATTGCATGAAAAACATAGTATCAAGTTTTATCATCATGCAATCTTGGAGCTAGAAGATTTAGCAAGTGTTACATCATGCTTAGAACATTCATGCTATCAAGTTTTAGATATGCAAGTTTTATAGCATATAAGATAGCACTTTTGGTAATGTTCAAGATAGCAAGTTCTACATCATGCAAGCTAGCAAATTAGAGATGTTCAAGAAGGCAACTCTTGCTTCTTGAAAATTTTGCTCACTTTGCTAGATGCGCAAGTTAGCATTTTTGCCTCTTGAGATAGGCAAGATAGCACATTTGCTTCTTTTGAGATAGCAACTTTTTGCTTCTCTTTAGACCAACAAGCTAGCAATTTTTACGATATACAAGTTTCACAATAGGTAAGCTAGCAAATCAAGTTTTTGCATCTTCTTGACTTGTGCAAACTAGCTATCTCCCCCTTTGTCATTGTCAACAAGGGAAAAACCCTTTACATCAATTTCTAAATCATGACAAAGGTAAGTAATCATTCTTATTTGTGCATCATTATAGTTTCAATGCACAAATTCATTAACATTACATTTCAAAAAATTTATGCATGATACCGAAAAATCAATCATCATCATGAGCATATCAAACATGATATTCAAGCATTCGTGATATATCATTTTGGCAACATGATCATAGATATTCAAACGATGGTATCTAGAATTCATTACATCCTATTATGCATGATCATTAACTCCTCATTTGTATTTCATGCAATATTTCATTTCATCTCATAATGAATATCAAGAAGAGTTATTGGATGATGAGATAAATATTTTATGAATACACAGAATATCATAAGTGTTTCATGTATCCATATTATCATTTTTAAGATTCATAACATGAATAACGTTATTACTATTTCATCAAAATTAGTTTCGAGATTCACATAATATCATGAAATCATTAATCTCGATAAAATGGGAAAAACATTTTCTTTTTAAGTGATTCTTTTAACACATCATAAAAAAGAAAAACTCATTCATAATTCAAGTGATTTACAAGATATCATAAATGAATTTATCACTTGTATTTCACCAAAATCGAGAACTCTAGAGTTAGAAAATGATTGAAGCATTTAATCTGATTGAAGAATGATTCATATTTAAAGTGTAGCATTTGTCAAATCTGAAATCATCAAGTATAACTTTAATATTTTCATTGCAACATTAAGCAAGGTTTCATTGAAGATAATTTTGAATGATTCTTATAAATGCCTAAAACTTCTTTAATTTTAATTTATGATTGACTTTATAATAGCATGCTCAAATCTTTATTCTTATGTCAAAACCATACATTATATTTAATAAACAAAGACAATGAAAAATATCAAGCCTTCCAGACAAAAGCCATGTATCGTCATTGAAAAGCAATATGAAAATCATCAAAATATACAT
The DNA here is from genome assembly GCF_036884655.1 of Musa acuminata AAA Group. Classification (NCBI taxonomy): domain Eukaryota; kingdom Viridiplantae; phylum Streptophyta; class Magnoliopsida; order Zingiberales; family Musaceae; genus Musa; species Musa acuminata. Next base: position 26,965,467 of record NC_088331.1, on the reverse strand, counting down.
TCTTGCTTCTCAAGCACATAAGATTAATCTCACTAGGTGTAAAATCATTAGATTTCTATCTTGCATTAACATAAGACATGCAATTTTCATTATCATTTTCAAGATTACAAACATGATCATATTTTTGCATTTTCATTGTTAAATTATTAAAAATATAATTTTCAAGAAAATTTAAAGAAAAAGAAAAGTGCATTATGAAAAGAATCATGTAATTTCGAAGTAAATTAGGGGGATTTCGATTACCTCATCATTGTAGGCTGTTAAGGCGTAGTTTGCCGCCTTGCTTTTGTTGACTTTCTCTTCTTCGGAGGAGCTCGATTCATCCCAATTTTTGTTCTTCTTCTTGCGTTTAAAGCAAGTAGTTCCATTCTTTTTGCTTTTTAATTTTCGTTTCATTTTAAGTTCACCATCACTTGAGCTTATGCTCGAGTGGTCTTCAAATGTTCTATGTCCCAAATCCTTCCTGTTCTTTGGAAGGTTGGTTTGTTCATCATTGTCCTCATCACTTGAGTCATTGCTCAAGTGGCATTCATTTGTCCAGAGTTCCAAATCCTTCCTGTTCTTTGGAAGGTGGTTCTCAAGTTCTTCACGTGCATTGCACGTCATTTCATATGTGATCAATGAACCAATTAGTTCTTCAAGTGGAAAATGGTTCAAGTTTTTCGATTCTTGAATAGCAGTTACTTTTGAATCCCAAGTTTTAGAAAGTGAGCGCAAAACTTTGTTAACGAGTTCAAAATCCGAAAAGCTTTTACCAAGTGATTTTAAACCATTGACGACATCCGTAAAACGGGTGTACATGTCAACAACGGTTTCGCTTGGTTTCATATGAAAAAGCTCGAAATCAAGCAGTAGAATATTAACTTTCGAGTCTTTGACTCTACTAGTTCCCTCGTGCGTGATTTCAAGAGTGCGCCAAATATCGAAAGCCGTTTCACATGTAGAAATCCGATTGAACTCATTTTTGTCCAATGCGCAAAATAAGGCATTCATAGCCTTTGCGTTTAAAGAAAAATTCTTCTTCTCCAAAACCGACCATTCGTTCATCGGTTTGGAGGGAAGTTGAAAACCGTTTTCAATGATATTCCATAAATCCAGATTTAGAGAAATTAAGAAAACTCTCATTCGAGTTTTCCAATAAGTGTAGTCCAATCCGTTAAAGAACGGTGGACGAAAGACCGAACAGCCCTCTTGAAAAGTCATTTCTCTCGGGTGTAAATCCGAAATGAGAAATACCTCGCTCTGATACCAATTGTTAGGATCGAGAGCACTAAGAGGGGGGGGGGGGGGTGAATTAGTGCAGCGTAAATCTTACAATAATTTAAAAACCAAAAGCTGCGTTCGTTCAAAAACTATTATGATGCAAAAGCAAATTATTAGTTTGTATCTAAGTGCAGTTTGCGTCTAAGCGCAGATTGCGTTTAAGCGCAGTTTTGCGTCTAAGCGCAGTTTTGCGTCTAAGCGCAGTTTTGCGTCTAAACTCAGATTTACGTCTAAACGCAGATTTACGTCTAAACGCAGATTTACGTCTAAACGCAGATTTACGTCTAAACGCAGTTTTATGTCTAAACGCAGATTTACGTCTAAACGCAGTTTTACGTCTAAACGCAGTTTTACGTCTAAACGCAGATTTACGTCTAAACGCAGTTTTACGTCTAGACGCAGATTTACGTCTAAACTTTGAAACTCGTTTGTATACTCGCAGAAGGACAGATTGCAGTTATTAATAGGATTAAAATGTAAGCGTAAACTGCAAAGAAGCTCGTTCGTAAAAGCACGGAAAATAGTTCTGCAGAATCAAACGTAAACGTAAACTGTAATGTATGAAAATACGAATTTACGTCTGAATGCAGATTTGGAAGAACAGCACTTAGAACTTGTTCGTGAAAGCGCAGAGAGCAGTAGTGATGAGGGAGGTTTGCAGTAATGATAAAGTGCTCGAAAATAAACGCAAACCAGAGATTTAGAGTGGTTCGGTCAGCCTTGACCTACTCCACTTTTGGCTTCCTCCACCGATGAGGTTGCCGACGTCAACTAGGTGCCTTCCTTCAATGGGCGAAGGCCAAACTGCCCTTTTGCAATTTCTCACCTTTTGACAGGCTTAGGAGACAACCTTTACAGACCTTTCTCTCCTCACTTTACAATTGAAAACTTGAAGAACAGAAGGAGGAGACTTAAAGGCTTTACAACACTTTTGAGCTCTTAGAATCACAGAAAAGATCAAGATTTCTGTGTAGGTCTGTATCTTTTCAGTGCTGAATGGGTGGGGTATTTATAGGCCCCAACCCAATTCAAAATTCGAGCTCAAAATGATCAAATCGATCAAATCCCAGAATTCTGGGATCAGGCGGTTGCACCTCTTGACTGGAGAGGTGGCACCGCCTGGCAGAGCTCGAAGACTGAGCTCAGCCGATTGCTCTTCTCTGCCAGAGCTCGAAGACTGAGCTCGATGGTTGCATCACCTGGCAGAGCTCGAAGACTGAGCTTGGTGGTTGCATCACCTGGCAGAGCTCGAAATCTGAGCTCGGTGGTTGCATCACCTGGCAGAGCTCGAAACTGAGCTCAGGCTGATGCACCTCTCTGCCAGAGCTCGAAGACTGAGCTTGGTGAATGCATCACCTGGCAGAGCTCGAGACTGAGCTCAGGCTGATGCACCTCTCTGCTAGAGCTCGAAGACTGAGCTCGGTGGTTGCATCGCCTGGTAGAGCTCGGAACTTGAGCTCTGGCGGTGCAACCTCTTGGCTGGGGCGGTTGCACCTCCCAACCCCACAGCCCAGGCGGTTGCACCTCCTGGCTGGGGCGGTTGCACCTCCCAACCCCACAGCCCAGGCGGTTGCACCTCCTGGCTGGGGCGGTTGCACCTCCCAACCTCGCAGGAAGACATAGCCTGGGCGGTGCTACCTCCAACCCTGGCGGTGGCACCTCTTCACTATTCCAGCTCACTTGGTTTGGCTCCAAACTTGGTCCAAACTAGTCCGAACTTGGGCCTAATTGGCCCCTACTTGGGTTATAGGATTAACACCTAATCTTAACCCTAATTAACGTGCTAACTATGAATTTAAAGACATTTTCTAAGCTATTACAAAGTCCGCAAGTCAAGACTTCTTCTAGCAAGCTTCCGGCAAACTTCCGGCGGTCTTCCGATGAACTCTCGGAAACCATTCTGCGGACTCCCGGCAAGCTCCTAGACTTCACGATTTGTTCTTAGCGAGTTCCAACGAGCTTCTTCGGCAAGCTCCGATCTTTCTCGGCGAGCTCCGCGAACTCCCAACGAATCTTCGGACTTCCGTCGAACTCTCGAACTCGCAACAAATCCTTCGCGCTTGACTCCGACACTTTGTTTCGCTTTATGTCTTCATCGTTATCATAGTTAATCCTGCACAACAAAACAAAACTTCAATCGAGACAATTAATCCTAAGCAATTAACCAAGTTGTCCGACATGTCATTGGTCCCTCGACGCTTCGTCCGATTCTTCGGCGCATCGTCCTCTCGTGCAGCCTATTGCCCAATCGGCCAGTTGACTCCGCAACTCCGATATCCTTGGCACAATACCCGCTCTTCTTGGCCCGATGCCCGAGTTCACGGCCCGAAGCCTTCTGTCGATACGTCGACCGATCCACCGGCCCGACGTCCAATCTTCTGACATGTTCCTTCGGCACAACATGATTATCCTGCTTTAATTGTCTCATCCTGATCGAAGCATCCTGCGTCACTCAAAACGCAGATTAAATCATAAACATATATCAAGTAGTTTCATCATCAAAATACGAGATTCAACATTTTATTCATGAGATTTTAAGCTATACATGATGATAAGCATGTGCTATTTTCATGAGTGTATTTGAAAAACTATGGCAAAAATGTGCTTGAATGCATGAACTTGTTAAGATTATTTTTTGGACTTTCTTGATTCAATGATCAAATCACTTAATTACCATGATGATTTTATACTATTACATGCCTTAATAACATGTTGAAAATTATGTGTTTTGGATACAAACATTTTTATGATCATGAGCATGTTTTATCTTCATGATTGAACTTGAAAATCTATAGCAAAACCTTGTCCGAATGCATGAAAGTGTTAAATTTTATTTTTGGATTTTCTTGATCAGAACAATTCATTTTTGAGAATCTATTGATCTTTATGGTTTTATGATGAAATTCATTTTTTCATTCCTAAACGTTGATGCATGTTTAACATAAATGAAAAAGCATGCTAACATGAAATCAATCACTTAAAATGAAATACTTAAAAAAGAACAAATATATTATCAATGAAATCATGAATCTACTTATGTTATGAATTTTGTGAACCATAAAAATGATTTTTGGTGATTTGAATTTGAATGAGTTTTATCCAAAATCATGATTTTGATTCCGTGATATTTACAAATTAAGATTTATTATGAATCAAGATCTTTTTTCATTAATTGTTCTCCTAAGATTTTCTTTTGATTAATTATGAGTAGGTTTTTCAAAAAGAAATCATGTCTTTTGGTATTCACATGTTCTAATCTTTCATGATATGATTTTTATGTCATTCCTTGTATTCATGAAATGTTTATCGCATCACCCAATTACTTTCTTCTTGATATTCCTTATGTGGTGATATAAAATTATGCATGAAAAACTCTTGATATTATTTTGATGCATACAAATGAAAAGTTATGATTATGAATGGTAGGATGAAATTTGCAGGTTAATATCATCATAATTTGAAACATTTATGATTTGAAATTATACATGCAATACTTATGCCTTTTATCATGATGCACATGATGTATTGCATATGTTGTGTATAATGAATGCTTTAAATAATGAATGCTTGGTATCATGATCAACATGTTGATAAATGCTTAAAAATTTTAATGCTTGAATATCATGTATGATATGCTCATAATGATGATTGATTTATTTATATCATGCATAAAAAATGAAATTTATGGTTTTGAAAATGTACATGTTTTAATTTGAAAATATAATGATAAGATTGATACTTACCTTTGTCATGAGTTAGAAATTGATGCAAAGGGTCTTCCCTTCTTTTTGACATTGACAAAGGGGAAGAAATATTGCTAGCACATCTTGCAAACATGCACTTTGCAAAGGAAGCAAATATTTGCTAGCTTACATATTGTAAGGAAAAGAACTTGACATCTTGAACATCACAAAAATTTGCTACCTTGCATGATGTAAAATTTGCTAGAATCGCTAGCTTGTGATCTAAAGAGAAGCAAAAGTTGCTATCTCAAAAGAAGCAAATTGCACAATTCAAGACGAAAGCAAAAATTGCACTTCTCAAAAGAGAAGAAGTTGCTATCTTGAACATCACCGAGAATTGCTAGTTTGAAATCTCAAGAAAATGCAAAATGTGCTATCGTGCCTATCTCAAGAAAAGCAAATATGCCAACTTGCATATCTTTGAATTTGTTAGTTTGTAAAACTTGCATATTTTAAGAAGCAAGAGTTGTCTTATTGAACATCTCTAAATTGCTAGCTAGCATGTTCTAAAATATTGTAACATTGCTAGCTTGCAAGATGTAGAGCTTGCTATCTTGAACATATGAAGAAACAAGAATTACACAAGTTCTATCTTGCCTATCTCAAGAAGCAAAACATGCTAACTTGCGCATCTAGCAAAGTTGACAAAATTTGCATATTTCAAGAAGCAAGAGTTGCCTTCTAGAACATCTCTACTTTGCTAGCTTGCATGATGTAGAAGTTGCGATCTCAAAAGAAGCAAAAGCGATATCTTGTATGTAGTAAAACTTGCATATCTAAAACTTGATAGCTTTAATGTTCTAAGCATGATGTAACACTTTCTAAATTTTCTAGCTTCAAAACTGCATGATGATAAAACTTGATATTATGTTTTTCATGCAATGAGTTAAACTTATATTCCAAACACAAGAATAGTTGTACTTCTCCTTTTTGTTGATGACAAAGGGGGAGAAGTATATTGATGACATGACAGTTTATGCATCAGTTCATGATGATGTGTTGCAAGTATTCATGATGAATATGTTGAATCTCGTATTTTGATGATGAAACCAATTGATAATTATGTTTATGTTTAACTACATTTTGAGTGATGCAGGTCTACTCGATCAGGATTAGACAATTAAGGCAGGAGGAATTGAGGTTGCGCCGGAGGAGATCACGTTAGGATATTGGATGGCAGAAGGCTTCAAACGTCGGGCATCGGGCCAAGAGCGGAATCGCGCCAAGGATATCGGTGTTGCGGAGGTCAACCGTTGATTGGGCAACAAGCCGCAAGAGAGGACGATGCACTGAAGAATCGGACGAAGCGCCAACCAATGACGTGCCGGGCAACAGAATGTCAATTCGCTTTATAATAATTGTCTAGATCAGAGTAGAGTTTTTGGTTTGTGTGTGCAGGATTAACTATGATAACGATGAAGACATAAAGCGAAACAAAGTGCCGGAGTCAAGAGCGAAGGATTCGTTGGGAGTTCGAGAGTTCGACGGAAGTCCGAAGGTTCGTCGGGAATGCTGCCGGAACTAGCCGAGAATGAGTAGGGAGCTTGTCGAAGGGTTTTTCGGAAGCTTGCCAGAAGGTTCGTTGGAAGTTCGTGGAGATCACCGAGAAAGATCGGAGCTTGCCGAAGAAGCTCGTTGGAACTCGCCAAGATCAAATCGTGAAGTCTAGGAGCTTGTCGAGAGTCCGCAGAATGGTTTCCGAGAGTTTATCGGAAGACCGTCGGAAGTTCGCCGGAATCTCGCCGGAAGAAGTATTGACTTACGAACTTTGTAATAGCTTAGAAAATGTCTTTAAATTCATAGTTAGCACGTTAATTAGGGTTAGAATTAGGTGTTAATCCTATAACCCAAGTAGGGGCCAATAGGGCCAGAGTTCGGACTAGTTTGGGCCAAGTTTGGAGCCCAACCAGTGAGCTGATTTGGCCTAGGCGGTGGCACCGCCAACATCGGGAACATAAGAGAATTCAAATTTTTTGAGCCCAAATTTGAATCCTCTTGAGGCCTATAAATACCTCTCAAGTCTTAACTGAGAACACAACTTTTTGAGCAGCAAGTGATTGAGAGAAAATTCTTAGAAGAGTCCTTGCTAGTCTTGTTTTCAATTTGCTAGTGTTCACCTCCTTCTTTCTTGCTGAAAATCTGTAAGAGAGTGAACCGCTTGTAAAAGTTGTAAGAGGGGTATTTACCCTTCCCTTTCATGAGATTTGCTAGTGGAAGGTGGGAGCCTCATCGAAGAGGGGCCTCGTAAGTGGATGTAGGTCATTTGACCGTACCACTGTAAAATCAGCGTAATCTCTGGTTTGCATTTACTTATTGTCATTTATATTACTGCAAACCACTTGCACTTTAATGCTATACTGCTTTGTCTCCATCTTACTTATCTCTTCAAGTTAAAACGCAATCGAAACATTTTTAAACGAAAACGTTGCTTTTATCGTACGAAGTTTCCAAAAAGTGTTTAAATCGTGAAAAGTTTATCGCACTTCATCGCTGCACTAATTCACCCCCCCTCCCCCCCCCCCTCTTAGTGCCGCTCCGATCCTAACAATTGGTATCAAAGCCACGTTTTTCTACCTTGGTTTAACACCCAAATAGAAATGGTTCTTTACGGCTTTCAAGAGGGTCACTCTCTCATTTGTCCTCCCTTTTTCAAGGGGACGGACTACACTTATTAGAAAACTTGAATGAGAGTTTTCTTACTTTCTTTGGATTTGAATTTATGGCACATAGTCGAAAATAGATTTGAAATGTCTTCTCTTCCAATGAACCATTGGAATAATTTGGAGAAGAAGATGTTTTCTTTAAACGCAAAGGCTATGAATGCCTTATTTTGCACTTTGGACAAAAATGAGTTCAATCGGGTTTCTTTGTGCGAAACGGCTTTCGACATATGGCACACTCATGAAATCACACACGAAGGCACTTCTAGAGTCAAAGATTCGAAAATCAACATTTTAATGCATGATTTCGAGCTTTTTCGAATGAAGCCGAGCGAAACCATTGTTGACATGTACACCCGTTTTACGGATGTCGTCAATGGTTTACAAGCTCTTGGCAAATGTTTCTCAAATTTTGAACTTGTTAGTAAAGTTTTACGATCACTTTCTAAAGCTTGGGAATCAAAAGTAACGGCAATACAAGAAACAAAAGATTTAAATATTTTTTCACTTGAAGAATTTATCGGCTCATTGATGACATATGAAATGGTGTGCAATGCACATGATGAACACAATCAACTCTTGAACCACCTTCCAAAGAATAGAATGGATTTGGAACTCCGGACAAATGAATACCACTTGAGCGATGACTCAAGTGATGAGGACAATGATGAACTTGAATTTCGGACACCAAATCTTAATAAGTTCATTAAACAAAAATCTAAAATAAACAATGAACTTGAATGGAGGAAGAGGCCAAAGAAGAGGAAGGCAACCAAGGATGAATCAAAAACTTCCAAAGGTGAAACGGCGAATTGGGCTTTGACGAGCTTCGACTACAAGGTAAGTAACTCAACTCTTTTGAAATATTTTGAAATTACTTGATGTTTTCCATGATGCATTTTCTCTTTTCTTTTGAATAATTATTTTTTTTGAAAATTGTATGTTTTATGTTAATAGAATAAAATGTTAGATTTAAATAATCATATATATGTGCTTGAGAAGCAAGAATGTGTATTTTGATGATTTCCATATTAACCTTCAATGATGATGCATGGTTTTTATATGGAAGGCTTGATGATTTTTTTTTAAACCTTGTCTTTGGTTTTCAAACATGATGTATGTTTTTGACATAAGAACAAAACTTGAGCATGCTAATATAAAGTCAATCACATAAATTAAAACTAAAGAAGTTTTAGTTATCTATAAGAATCATTCAAAATTATGTTCAATAAAACCATTGCATAATGAGGTAATGAAAATATTAAACATTTTGAAACCATGTTTTAGTGTCATGCATAATGATCATGCTTAATAAATTTCGAAATTATGCATATGAATCCTGTGATTTATGGATTATTGAGTTTTACCATAATGAAAGTGCCTTATTAATCTTTGTTGTAATAAATCTTACACTTTCGGTTTTAAACATTATACATGTTTTTATTTGGTATAAGTGAAATAAAATAATATGAATTGAAACAATTAAAAAGAGGAAAATATTTTTTCCTTGAAAAATTATTTTTCTCTATCCTATTGATCTTGATGTTTATTATGATAAATCTATGTATACCATTTTGAATCTCTTGAAAGTAATGTTGATATTTTGATGATTTTGATTATTTAAATTTGAAATGAATTTTATCAAAATCATGATATTGATTTCTTGGAATAACATGAGGTTACCTTTGATGATCATTTTGATTCATGGAATTTTGGATTCATGACTTGGTCTTACATTTGTTTATGAGATGGTTGAAATCTTTGTACGTTTGAATTCTTCCCTTCTCCTTTCAATTTATGCATGTTATATGTTAAAGATTTAAAACCATGTTTTGGTATCATGCATATCTAAGAAATATGGATGTGACAAATTGAATAAGTTGAAAATGAATGATGATTTTTCTCTTGAATATAACTTGTGATATTTTTTATATAAATCATCATTTTGATTTCTCGACATTCGATACATGAGATTTTATTATAAATCAAAATTTCTCATTAATCGTTCTTCTACGATTTTACTTGCTATTCTCTTGAGAGGAGATTTTCTAAATGAATCATGATTTTTCCTTGTGAGTTCTTGGAGTTATTACTTGAATTTTCTTTTAAAACAAGATCTCTTCTTTGTACTCCTATGATTTTTCTTGATATTTTATTGAAAGAAGATATTTACTATATGAATCATGTCTTTTGGTATTCAAATGATTTTATCCTTATGACATGATTTCTTTGTATTTATGGCTTGCATGGCTTGAAATGTTTTGGTATAATGCATGCAATGATGAAATATTCATAAAGTTAAAATGATGTATGCAATACTTATGATAATAATGTACATGATGTATTTATTGCAAATGATGTGTATCATGAATGCTTTAAATGATGAATGTTTGGTATCATGATCAACATGTTGATAAATGCTTTAAAATTTTAATGTTTGAGTATCATGTATGATATGCTTATTAATGAAGATTGATTTATTTTTCGGTATCGTGCATGAAAAATAAGGTTTTTGAAATTGTGTAAGTTTTAATTTGAATATATAATGATGCACAAATAAGAATGATACTTACCTTTGTCATAATATGAAAATTGATATAAGGGTCTTCCCTTCTTTTTGACAATGACAAAGGGGGAGCAAGAATTTATAGCGTGGACATCATGAAAAGAGGCAAATTAACTAGCTTGCACAATTCAAGATGAAAGAAAAAATTGCACTTCTAAAAAGAGAAGATGCAAATGTAACATTTGCCAAATTGTTTGCTTGCCTCATGTAAAACATTATCTCTTGCTAGTTTGGAATTTTTGCTAGCTTGTATGTTGCAAAACATGATCACTTATTTCAAACATTTTGCTAGCTTACATTTTGCAAAGAAAGCAAAAATGACACTTCTAGAAGAAAGAGCTTGTTATTTTGAACATCACAAGCTTGCCTATCTTAAGAAACAAAAATTGCAAAAGTGCTATCTTGTCTATATCAAGAAGCAAAACTTGCAACTTGCACATTGCAATAGAAAGCAAGAATTATGAGCTTACACAAGAAAGCTATCTTGCATTTGCTTTCGAAATTTTTGCTAGCTTGTATATTGTGAAACTTACATATCGTAAAAATTGGTAGCTTGTAGTCTAAAGAGAAGCAAAAAGTTGCTATCTCAAAAGAAGCAAATGTGCTATCTTGCCTATCTTAAGAGGCAAAAATGCAAACTTGCAAATCTAGCAAAACTTGACAAATTTGCATATTTCAAGAAGCAAGAGTTGCTTTCTTGAACATCTCAAATATTGCTAGCTTGCATGATGTAGAACTTGCTATCTTGAACATTACCAAAAGTGCTATCTTGTACGCTGTAAAACTTGCATATCTAAAACTTGATAGCTTGAATGTCCTAAGCAATAATGCATTACTTGCTAAATTTTATAGCTTCAAAACTGCATGATGATAAAACTTAATATTATGTTTTTCATGCAATGAGTTGAACTTATATTACAGACACAAAGAATAGTTGTACTTCTCCTTTTTGTTGATAACAAAGGGGGAGAAGTATGTTGATGACATGATATGCATAAGTCTATGCATGAGTTCATAATGACGTGTTGCAAGTATTCATGATGAATATTGCAATGACTTGAATTCAATTTGAATTCAAGGTTCTATTAATATGGCATATTGATAGGGGGAGTTTGTTTAAACTCCGGGAGTCAAGTTTAACTCCATCATCAATTGGTTGTCATCATAAAAAAGGGGGAGATTGTTGAATCTCGTATTTTGATGATGAAACCAATTGATAATTATGTTTATGTTTAACTACATTTTGAGTGATGTAGGTCTACTCAATCAGGATTAGACAATTAAGGCAGGAGGAATTGACGTTGCGCCGGAGGAGATCACGTTAGGATATTGGATGGCAGAAGGCTTCGGACGTCGGGCATCTGTTGGGAAATCATGGGGGGGCGACATCATATGCGCAGCGGAAGAACAAGAAAACAAAAATCCCCGATTCCCAAAAAGATGTTCGTCGTCGTGCGAAGATTAGTGCGCAAAAATCCGTAAAACACAAAACTACATATAGAGATTGTGTTACCTAGGGAGATCGTATATCCCTGGTTCCTTGCAGATCCTTAGGAGAGGGTGAAGGAGGTCAAGCGTCCTCCTCTCTAGCGGTGATCCACACAGCAGGGTTGCGACGACGCTCCTCAAAACTCCAGGCCTGCTCTGAGGTGCAGAGGGAGAGGAGAATAGGAAAGGCAAGCAAAGACTCTAGCCTATGAGGCTGTGAATCCCTCCTATTTATAGAGATCCCGTGTCAAACCCTAATGGGTCCTTCCCTAGTGGGTATTGGATCTGCATCCAATAAGACAAGGGCTCCGTCAGATATCTCATATCCGAACCTCTACTCATCGCAATGCCTACCATATGTGTGTGACCCTCTAGGCCCAATATCGAGCTGGCCGTGAGTCATACCTGTTAGAACTCCTTATAACTCAGTGAATTATTATATCTGTAATAATTCACTCGACTCATCGACTACGGACTTACTAGGCCACTACGCCGTAGTACCCATACGATACAAGGGAATCCAATCAATTGGACCTGTCTGTCCTCAGTTACCATGTACCTATAGTCCCTCATCCATCTAATATCCTAGAGACCGTATATCGAGCATGCTGTCAGACCCATACGGTTTCTACCCAAGTCTCGCTCTAATCGGATTCTCCCGGAGAACTCTTTATCTCTCAACCCGAATGACCCTGGCCAGGGATTTGTCTGAGCAAGAACACATGGGATATTCCTCTCATGACGCCGAGAGTGGATGATCCTCTGTCGACACTCAATAGCCCTCGTAAGGTCGACTACCACTCCCAATGACCAGCTGTACTAGATCTGAGACAGCCAAACCTATAAGTCTGGTATCAAAGAGTGGAGCACTCATACAGGACATCTTTGGTGTCTCAAGTCTAAGGACTAGATACACCACTAGGACTACGGAATCGTTGTCTGACAATAAGGCATCATCAACCATCCAGCATTTCGTAAGCGGATCAATCAGTGAACTCATTCTCCAATGAGCACCTGTACTGTATCCCTAGTGTCCCTACACGAGCAGCTATGAGACCAGCTGCATCCATCATATGGACGGGTATACAGCACACCAGTCTATCCGGTTATCACGATGTCCCTCTCGAGTAACCTATGACCGGGATTATTTAGGATATGTGTTTAAAGGTGAATCGATCTCATTATCGTGATCTCATCACGATCCGATTCCCATTGCACAAATCCAAGGACATCACAATATATATATGCATTTATGCAATAGTTATAAAGTGATATACGCCAAAATATAATAAGCAAAAAGATTCTGTATCAAGTCACACGTGCCATCACTCACGTGATTGGCTTGCTGGGCACCTATGACTAGTAGCATCGGGCCAAGAGCGGAATTTCGCCAAGGATATCGGTGTTGCGTAGGTCAATCGTTGATTGGGCAACAAGCTGCAAGAGAGGACGATGCGCCAAAAAATCGGACGAAGCGCCAACCAATGACGTTCCGGGCAACAGAATGTCAATTCTCTTTATAATAATTGTCTAGATCGGAGTAGAGTTTTTGGTTTGTGTGTGCAGGATTAACTATGATAACGATGAAGACATAAAGCAAAACAAAGTGCCGGAGTGAAGAGCGAAGGATTCGTTGGGAGTTCGAGAGTTCGACGGAATTCCGAAGGTTTGTCGGGAATGCTGCCGGAACTAGACGAGAATGAGTAAGGAGCTTGCCGAAGGGTTTTTCGAAAGCTCGCCGGAAGGTTCATCGGAAGTTCGTGGAGCTCACCGAGAAAGATCGGAGCTTGCCGAAGAAGCTCGTTGGAACTCGCCAAGATCAAATCGTGAAGTCTAGGAGCTTGTCGGGAAGACCGTCGGAAGTTCGTTGGAAGCTCGCCGGGAGAAGTCTTGACTTACGAACTTTGTAATAGCTTAGAAAATGTCTTTAAATTCATAGTTAGCACGATAATTATGGTTAGAATTAGGTGTTAATCCTATAACCCAAGTAGGGGCCAATTGGACCCGAGTTCGGACTAGTTTGGGCCAAGTTTGGAGCCCAACCAGTGAGCTGATTTAGCGTAGGCGGTGGCACCGCCTAGCACTCGAGAGCTGGGCGGTGACACCTCCTGGGCTGGGCGGTTGCACCGCCCAGCACCTGAGCGCTGGGCGGTGGCACCGCCAGCATCAGGAACATAAGAGAATTCAAATTTTTAGAGCCCAAATTTGAATCCTCTTGAGGCCTATAAATACCCCTCAAGTCTTAGTTGAGAACACAACTTTTTGAGCAGCAATTGATTGAGAGAAAAGTCATAGAAGAGTCTTTGCTAGTCTTGTTTTCAATTTGCTAGTGTTCACCTCCTTCTATCTTGCTGAAAATCTGTAAGAGAGTGAACCGCTTGTAAAAGTTGTAAGAGGGGTATTTACCCTTCCCTTTCAAGAGATTTGCTAGTGGAAGGTGGGAGCCTCATCGAAGAGGGGCCTCGCAAGTGGATGTAGGTCATTTGACCGAACCACTATAAAATCGGCGTAATCTCTGGTTTGCATTCACTTATTGTCATTTATATTACTGCAAACCATTTGCACTTTAATGCTATACTGCTTTGTCTTCGTCTTACTTATCTCTTCAAGTTAAAACGCAATTGAAACGTTTTTAAATGAAAACATTACTTTTATCGTACAAAGTTTCCGAAAAGTGTTTAAATCGTGAAAAGTTTATCACACTTCACCGCTGCACTAATTCACCCCCCCCCTCTTAGTGCCGCTCCGATCCTAACACAATATTGTAATGACTTGAATTCAGTTTGAATTCAAAGTTCTATCAATTTGGCATATTGAAAAGGGGAGTTTGTTTAAACTCCAAGAGTTAAGTTTAACTCCGTCATCGAGTTGTTGTCATCATAAAAAAGGGGGAGATTGTTGAATCTTGTATTTTGATGATGAAACCACTTGATATTTGTTTATACCTTAATCTTCATTTTGAGTGACGTAGGATGCTTCGATCAAGATGAGACAATTAAAGTAGGAAAATCATGTTGCGCTGGAGGAACATGACAGAAGATTGGACGTCGGGCCGGTGGATCGGTCGATGTATCGACAGAAGGCTTTGGGCCGTGGACTCGGGCATCGGGCCAAGAAGAGCGGGTATTGTGCCAAGGATAGCGGAGTTTTTTTTTTTGGTAAGTAAGAGTAAATTGATTATGTGTAAAGTTTCAACAAATAGCTTTATCTATACAAGTAATAGACAAAGCCAAGTAACTCATAGAGTGCGAATGCGATAGTTATGACTACATATGCTGTAGACTATAACTACCTATGGGTACATTATTTAGCATCATTCCCAAGATCTTTAGCTAATAGCAAAATTAAATTTGATAAAAATAACTTTTTCTCTTCGGGTGAAGTGCTCGGTTTTGAGATCATGCTCCATACAGGATCTTGAGTCTCTAATAATCTCTTTCAAGAGCTGAGCATTGTTTGTGTGTTTACATTCAAAGATTCTATTACATCTCTCCTTCTACAGCCACCAAATAGCGCATCTGAAAGTAACCTTTGCTAGTTGTGTAAGAGGCCCTTTTCTTGAGAAACATTGCATAAGGTCACCTAGTTCTTGTTGCAAGTTTGGTTGCGGTAGTCTATTGAGTTCAAATCGCTGAAGAATCTCCTTCCATATCCATTTTGTATAATCACAAGCAAAATAGAGGTGGTCAACAGTTTCTTCTTGTTGCAAACAAAGGGAGCATCGGTTAACATGATAGATACCTCTTCTTTTCATATTGTCTATTGTAGGTAGTTTATTGAGAAGGGCTTGCCATGTACATAAGGAGTGTCTTTGTGATCCCGGTCGATCCCATGTCCAACTGCTTGGGACCCACTTGTTATTTCTTTGCCTAATTTGATTCCATGCGGATGTGGCACTAAATTTGCCATTGTCATGAGGCCAAATAAGTATATCTGAAGAGTTGTTCCTGATTGGAATAGCTATGATAGTCGGCCAAATTGATAACATTTCGGGAGAAATAGGATTAGGGAGACACCAGGTACCATTAGCAATGAACTCGGAAACCTTCCAATCTTTGGGAGCCCCAAGATCTTTTCGTATTTTGTCACCATATAATTGAAATATACTCTTCCCATTCACCCAAGGATCATACCACATATTAGTATTAGTTCCAGAAGAGATTGCATACGAAATGTGTTTGATTAGCCAATTCCTTGCCTTTAAAATTCCTTTCCAAGTTGCAGAGTGGTATGTTCTGGTTGAAATTTCCCAGATTGATTCCTTTGAAAGATACCTAGCAGCAAGGATATCGGAGTTGCGGAGTCAACTGGCCGATTGGGCAATAAGCTGCAGGAGAGGACGATGCGCCGAAGAATCGGATGAAGCGTCGAGGGACTAATGACATGCCGGACATCTTGGTTAATTGCTTAGGAATAATTGTCTCAATCGAAGTTTTGTTTTAAGTGTGCAGGATTAACTACGATGGAAGAAAGACAACTTCATTCGAGTAAGCTCAGAAATAGCTTTCCTCCTTCATGTAAAAAGAAAATAATAAATAAAATGGAAGAAGTTTTCAAAGCTATCCCCATGTCATGTTTTCCTTGAGATGTTTGAATATTTGGTATTTTATCACTCTTTGTTGAAAAATGACATGAACTTGCTTGTGGCATCGCACTTATATTTAAAATTTGCTTATATCGTTCTCCTTTTTGTTGACAACAAAGGGGGAGAAATATATGAATTGATGCTATGATTGTCATATTTGCTCTATGCCATGGTCGCATTATAATAATATATCAAGAACTAGCATCGCAACTTTACTTATTGATATCTTGCCATGTGATGAAATGCTATAATTGATAAACACTTGAAAATTTTGCATTACGAAATCAAAAGCTTACATTGCAATCTTACATGTTGATATCATACCATTTGATAATAGCAAACTTGCATGATGGTAAAAATGGATATTATGTTTTTCATGCAATAAGTTAAACTAATATTCCAAACACAAGAATAGTTGGACTTCTCCTTTTTGTTGATGACAAAAGGGGAGAAGTATGTTGATGACATGACATGTTATGCATAAGTTCATGATGACGTGTTGCAAGTATTTATGATGAATATTGCAATGACTTGAATTCAGTTTGAATTCAAGGTTCTATCAATATGGCATATTGATAGGGGGAGTTTGTTTAAACTCCGAGAGTTAAGTTTAACTCTGTCATCAAGTGGTTGTCATCATCAAAAAGGGGGAGATTGTTGAATCTCATATTTTGATGATGAAACTACTTGATATATGTTTATGATTTAATATGTGCTTTGAGTGATGCAGGATGCTTCAATCAGGATGAGACAATTAAAGCAGGAAAATCATGTTGTGCCAGAGGAACATGTAAGAAGATTGGACGTCGGGCCGGTGGATCGGTTGATGTATCGACAGAAGGCTTCAGGTCGTGGACTCGGGCATCGGGCCAAGAAGAGAGGGTATTATGCCAAGGATATCGGAGTTGGGGAGTCAACTGGCCGATTGGGCAATAGGCTGCAGGAGAGGATGATTCACCGAAGAATCGGACGAAGCGTCGAGGGACCAATGACATGCCAGACAACTTGGTTAATTGCTTAGGATTAATTGTCTCGATCGAAGTTTTGTTTTAAGTGTGCAGGATTAACTACGATGGAAGAAAGACATGCAGCAAGAGTTGCGCTGGAGTTAAGATAATGATCACATTGGGAGTTCGAGAGTTCGAAGAAGAGGAGTCCAACACCGAGCAAGTTGCTCATTACGCCTTAATGGCCTTCGGAGAGGAGGTAACGAATTTAATAGATGCAGATTTATCATTTGATGAATTATTAAATGCCTTCCATGACTTATTTGATGAATGCAAGATTATTAGTAGAAAATATAAATTGCTAAAAAAGGAGTATGATAGTCTTGTAATTTTGATAAGTTAAAAACTGAATATCATGATAGTTTAAGTTCATGCACAAAATGCCATGATCTAGAAACTCTCCAAAAGGAAAACTTGCTACTTAAGGACACCTTGAAGAAATTCGAGGTTGGTAGCAAGTCATTGAACATGATCCTTGCAAACAAGGGTCACGTTCCCAAAAGAAGTGGAATCGGATTTGTGAGAAGTCCTCACCAAAATCCAACCACCTTCATAAAAGGCCCCATCTTACATGTTCGACACCAAAGCAAATGTAACTTTTGTTGCAAACATGGACACAAAACGCATTATTGTCCATTCAAGAAAATTAGTCCGAACAAATTAATTTGGGTTCCTAAAGGAACCATAATAAATTATATGCAACATGATAAATAATGTAGATATATTTTTGAGGCACCCAAAAGCAAATGGGTACCTAAATATCATCCTTTCTTGTAGAAACCTACACCATCGCAAGCTAGGAGCAAGAGATGGTACCTTGATAGTGGATGCTCAAGGCATATGACTGGAGATCTATCTCAATTCTCTAAGCTAACTAGCATAGACGAAGGCTATGTCACATTCGGAGACAACAACAAGGGTAAAATCATTGGCAAAGGAACCATAGGTAACAAATCCAACTTCTTTATCAAAGACATTTTGTTAGTTGATGGTTTAAAACATAGCCTCTCGAGCATTAGTCATTTATGTGATAAAGGATATATTGTCTCAGATTCGAGTCTAATGCTTGCAGCATTAAAAAACCACACAAAAACACCTCTATGATTGCATTAAAACAAAATAACGTATACACTATTGACATCAATGATTTGTGTAATGAAATGTGTTTTTCGATTTTGAATGAGGATGCTTGGCTATGGCATAGAAGATTAGGTCATGCTAGCATGAAACTAATCACTCAAATTGTTAAGATCGAGAGCACTAAGAGGGGGGGGGTGAATTAGTCGAGCGAAAAACTTTCTGCGATTAAAATCGAAAGCTGCGTTCGAACGATAAAAACAACTTCTGTATGAAAGTTGATACTAAGCAAGGTTAAAGTCAAACTATGCAGGCAGTTTGCAGCTATGATGAAAACCAGAATATCGGCGCAAACTAAAATCCGACGTTCGTACGAAGAAACTGTTTTACGTCTAAATGCTGATTCGTAAATCACTTGATTAGATAAGACGTAGTTTAAGCAGGAGTATAAAGGCAGTGTGCAGTTATGGTAAAGCTCAAAACGTAAGCGTAATCTGTAATATGATGATCATACGAAAAAGCAGATTTACGTCTAAACGCAGATTTATGTCTAAACGCAGATTTACGTCTAAACCTTGAAACTCGTTCGTAAAATCGCAGAGGGCAGTAAGCTATTGACAAGTTTGCAGTGAAGGTAAAATGGTCAAAGGAAATGCAAACCGAGATTTAGAGTGGTTCGGTCAATCTTGACCTACTCCACTTTTGGCTTCCTCCACCGATGAGGTCACCGACGTCAACTAGAGGCCTTCCTTCAATAGGCGAAGGCCAACCACCCTCTTACAGATTCACTCCTTTTGACGGGCTTAGGAGACAACCCTTATAGAAGTTTTCTCTCCTCTCTTTACAATTCAAAGTTTGAAGAACAGAAAGAGGAGAACTAGCAGTTTTGAGCTCTAAGAACCACAGAAAGACAGCAAGATTTCGAGTGTGTGTTCTGTGCTTTCAGTGCTGAATGGGTGAGTGTCAATTCCCGGAATTCCGGGATCAGGCGGTTGCACCTCCTGACTGATGCGGTTGCACCGCCTGGCAAAGCTCGAAGACTGAGCCTCTGGGTGATGCCGCCTCTGTCAGGGGCGGTTGCACCTCTCTGCCAGAGCTCGAAGACTGAGTTCAGGTGGTTGCATCGCCTGACTGGGGAGGTTGCACTGCCTGGCAGAGCTCGAAACTTGAGCTCTAGCGGTGCTACCTCTTGATAGAAGAGGTTGCACCACCCAGTCTCGCTCGGAGACTGAACCCGGGGCGGTGCCACCTCTTGGCCGGGGCGGTTGCACTGCCCAGTCTCGCTGGGAGACATAGCCTGGGCGGTGCTACCTCCTAGCTTGGGCGGTTGCACCTCCCACAGCAATCAAGGTCCGAATGGGTTAATCCATTCAGCCCAATTTGATTCTTTCAAGGGCCCAATTGCCCCGAGATTAAGCTAATGGGATCACCTCCCATTTCTAACTTAATCAATGTGCTAACTATGATTATTTCCTAAGACATATTCTGCAGCTTGCTCCGGTGCGTCAATCTCTTCTTCCGGCGAGTTTCCGGCGAACTTCTGTCGATCATCCGACAAACCCTCGGTGATCCTCCTACGGTCTTCCGGCAAACTCCTGGACTTGCGACGATCCACTTGGCATGTTCTGACGAGCTCCTTTGGCAAGCTTCTGGACTTCTCGGATTTGTTCCTGCAGAACCTCCGACGACTGTCCTAACTTCCGTCGAGCTCTTGAACTCCGAACGTGATCATTGTCATGACTCCGGCGCAACTCCTGCTGCATGTGTTACTTTCATCGTAGTTAATCCTGCACACTTAAAACAAAAACTTCGATCGAGACAATTAATCCTAAGTAATTAACCAAGTTGTCCGGCATGTCATTGGTCCCTCAACGCTTCGTCCGATTCTTCGGCGCATCGTCCTTTCCTGCAGCCTATTGCCCAATCGGCCAGTTGACTACGCAACTCCGATATCCTTGGCACAATACCCGCTCTTCTTGGCCCGATGCCCGAGTCCAAGACCCGAAGCCTTCTTTCGATACGTCGACAGATCCACCGGCCCGACGTCCAATCTTCTGACATGTTCCTCCGGCACAACATGATGTTACTGCTTTAATTGTCTCATCCTGATCGAAGCATCCTGCGTAACTCAAAACGCAGATTAAATCATAAACATATATCAAGTAGTTTCATCATCAAAATACGAGATTTAACAATCTCCCCCTTTTTGATGATGACAACCACTTGATGATGGAATTAAACTTAATTCCCGGAGTTTAAACAAACTCCCCCTATCAATATGCCATATGGATAGAAACTCTTAGATAAAAAATCTAAGCAACATGTCATCATAAACGGAGTTAACCTTAACTCCCAGAGTTTAAACAAACTCCCCCTATCTATATGCCATATTGATAGAAACTCTTGGATTCAAAAATCCAAGCAACATGTCATCATAAACTTATGCATAACATGTCATATCATCAACATACTTCTCCCCCATCGTCATCAACAAAAAGGAGAAGTACCACAATCAAGTGTTTGTGATGTAAGTTTAAATCATCAAATGGTAAGATATCAATATGTAAAATTACGATTCAAGTTCTTGATATCTTAACATTATATGACATTTATAGCACCTATTCATATGAATGCTGCTTTTGATATCTCATCATAATATGGCATTCATGACATCTATTCATATTCTTCAAATATGGCACTCATAGTATCAATTTATATATTTCTCCCCCTTTGTCATCATCAACAAGGAGAACGATATAAGCAAATTTTAAATATAAGTGTGTTGCCATAAGTTGGTTCATGTTATTTTCCAACAGTGAGTGATAGGATACCAATTATGCAAACATCTCGAGGAGAACATGACATGGAGATAGCTTTTATTGCTTCTTCCTTTTTATTTGTTATCTTTTTACATGAAGGAGGAAAGCCATATGTGAAGTTCAAATCGATAAGATATTAAAGCACACTTCATTTTTGCAAGGATTAAGATATGTAAGTGAGTCAAATCGTTGTATGTAAAAATATCTTCCTTTTATAAGAGGGAATCATCAAATATGTTTCTCGAAAAATATTTTTCACATTATAAGTTCATTTGCTAGATGATTCCATATGTCAAAAATCAATGATGTGAATTAAACTTGATATGACATATGCTTGTTAAGTTCGGAAGAGGATAATGTATCAAGAAAATCCAATTGTTAGGATCAAGAAAATCCGAAAGTGAAATTTGACACTTTCATACATTCGGACAGGGTTTTACTAGAGATATTCAATTACAATCATGAAGGTAAAACATGCTTATTATCATGGAAATTTTTGTATTCAAGCACATAGTTTCCAATATGTAATCATGGCAAGTAATTGTGTAAAATCATTATGGCAATCAAGTGATTTGATCATTCAATCAAAAAAGTCCGAAAAATAATTTTAACACGTATAATCATTCGGACATTTTTTGCCATAGTTTTTCAAATATAATCATGAAGATAAGGCATGCTGATCATCATGGTAGTATGATAGCAAGTTTACCATATACAAGCTAGCAAAAAATTTCTACATTTTAAGGCCCACAAGCTAGCAATTTTGAGATGTTCAAGAAAGCAACTCTTGCTTCTTGAAATATAAGTTTTCCTAGATGTGCAAATTAACTTTTTGCTTCTTGGGATAGGCAAGATAGCATTCCTTGGTGATGTTCAATATAGCTAAGTTCTACATCATGCAAGCTAGTGAATTTTATAATATTTTAGAACATGCATAATCACCAAAGCATCATAAATTTTAAAGATGTGCAAAATTACAAATTTTGCATGATTCATTTGTGTGTCTTAAGATTTGCAAGATAGCACTTCTTGGTGATGTTCAAGATAGCAATTTCTTCTCTTTTGAGAAGTGCAATTTTTGCTTTTTTCTTGAATTGTGCAAGCTAGCTATCTCCCCTTTTGTCATTGTCAAAAATAAGGGAAAAACCCTTTACATCAATTTTTAAATCATGACAAAGGTTAGTATCAATCTCATTTGTGCATCATTATATTTTCAAATTAAAACATGCACATTTTCAAAACATATAAACTCATTATTATATGCATGATTTCAAATAATCATTCATATTATTTTAATCATTGTTTCACTCATCACTATAGCTTGTCATGCATAATATGTAAAATCATCTAACATGATATAAACATTTATTTATTTAATTTTTTTTTTAAGCATTCATGATACACATCATACATTATCATAATAAAAAGCATATGCATCATTTCAAATCATAAATATTTCAAATCATTATGGTATTAATTTGTCACATTGCATCCTACCATGCATGATCGAAACTTCTCATTTGCATACATCAAAATAAATTCATGAATATCTCATGCATTCATATCATCACTTGAGGAATATTGAAAAGAAATAATTGGGTGATGAGATAAATATTTCATGAATACAAAGAATTGCATAAAAATCATATCATGAATACAAGGAATACAAGTCACAATCATTCAAGAGAAAAATCATCATTCATTTTCAATTCATTCAATTTGATAAATCACGATCATGATTTTGATAAAACTCATTTCAAATTTAAATCATCAAAATCATTTTTATGGCTCACAAAATTTATAACATAAATAGATTCATGATTTCATTGATAATATATTTTCCCCCTTTTTAAGTGTTTCACTTTAAGTTATCGATTTCATGTTAGCATGCCTTTTCATGCATCAATTTTTTAAAGCCACTGTTATTATCATGAAAATCGATAATCCATAAATATCAAGAATCATCATACATAATTTCAAAAATATATACTCATTAATCATAACTTCAAATTAAACATGATTTTATATACTCAAAATCGTGAAATAACAATGGAAATCAACATGATACACATTATTACTTCTCAACCACATATAGCATGATTTCATAATTTTTTATATTTTCATTATAAAATTATTAAACATGTAATTTTCAAGAAAATTAAATAAAAAGGAAAAATGCATTATGAAAAGCATTATGTAATTTCAAAGTAAATTAAAGGCATTTTGATTACCTCGGCGTCGAAAGGCGTAAAGGCTTAGTTTGCCACCTCGGCTTTGTTGATTTTCTCCTCGTTTTCGGAGGAGCTCGATTCATCCCAATTTTTGTTCTTCTTCTTGCATTCAAAGCAAGTAGTTTCGTTCTTTTTACTTTTTAATTTTTGTTTCATTTGTTGTTTAAGTTCACCATCACTTGAGCTTATGCTCGAGTGGTCTTCAAATGTTCTATGTCCCAAATCCTTCCTGTTCTTTAGAAGGTGGTTCTCAAGTTCTTCACGTGCATTGCACGTCATTTCATATGTGATCAATGAACCAATTAGTTCTTCAAGTGGAAAAATATTTAAATCTTTTGTTTCTTGTAAAGCCGTTACTTTTAAATCCCACTTCTTAGAAAGAGAATGAAAAATCTTGTTCATAAGTTCAGAATTCGAAAAACATTTGTCAAGAGCTCTTAAACCATTGACGACATCCGTAAAACGGGTGTATATGTCACCAATGGTTTCGCTTGGCTTCATTTGAAAAAACTCGAAATCATGCAGTAAAATATTAACTTTCGAGTCTTTGACTCTACTAGTTCCCTTGTGCGTGATTTCAAGAGTGCGCCAAATATCGAAAGCCGTTTCGCACAAAGAAACCCGATTGAACTAATTTTTGTCCAAAGCGCAAAATAAGGCATTCATAGCCTTTGCGTTTAAAGAAAAATGCATCTTTTCTAAATCCGACCATTCGATCATTGGAAGAGATGACTTCGAAAAACCGTTTTCGACAAGATTCCAAAGTTCAACATCCATAGAAATCAGAAAGATCCTTATTCGGGTCTTCCAATAGGTGTAGTCCAATCCGATAAACAACGGTGGACGAAAAATCGAAAAGCCCTCTTGAAAGCCATGAAGAGCCATTTCTCTCGGGTGTAAGTCTGAAATGAGAAATACCGGGCTCTGATACCAATTGTTAGGATCGAAAGCACTAAGAGGGGGGGGGTGAATTAGTGCAGCGGAAAACTTTCTGCGATTAAAATCGAAAGCTGCGTTCGAACGATAAAAACAACTTATGTATGAAAGTTGATACTAAGCAAGGTTAAAGTCAAACTATGCAGCCGATTTACAGCTATGATGAAAACCAGAATATCGGCGCACACTGAAATCCGACGTTCGTACGAAGAAACTGATTTACATCTAAATGCTGATTCGTAAATCACTTGATTAGATAAGACGCAGTTTAAGCAGGAGTATAAAGGCAGTGTGCAGTTATGGTAAAACTCAAAACGTAAACGCAATCTACAATATGATGATCATACAAAAAAGCAGATTTACGTCTAAACGCAGATTTACGTCTGAACCTTGAAACTCGTTCGTAAAATCGCAAAGGGCAGTAAGCTATTGAGAAGTTTGCAATGAAGGTAAAATGCTCAAAGGAAATGCAAACCGAGATTTAGAGTGGTTCGGTCAATCTTGACCTACTCCACTTTTGGCTTCCTCCACCGACGAGGTCACCGAAGTCAACTAGAGAGGCCTTCCTTCAATAGGCGAAGGCTAACCACCCTCTTACAGATTCACTCCTTTTGACGGGCTTAGGAGACAACCCTTACATAAGTTTTCTCTCCTCTCTTTACAACTCAAACTTTGAAGAACAGAAAGAGGAGAACTAGCAGTTTTGAGCTCTAAGAACCACAGAAAGACAGCAAGATTTCAAGTGTGTGTTCTGTGCTTTCAGTGCTGAATGGGTGGGGTATTTATAGGCCCCAACACAGTTCAAATTTGGAGCTCAAATCTATCAATTCTCGGAATTCCGGGATCAGGCGGTTGCACCTCCTGACTAGGGCGGTTGCACCGCCTGGCGGAGCTCGAAGACTGAGCCTCTAGGCGGCGCCACCTCTTGGCTGGGGTGGTTGCACCGCCCAGTCTCGCTGGGAGACATAGCCTGGGTGGTGTTACCTCCTGGCTTGGGTGGTGACACCTCCCACAGCAATCAGGGTCCGAATGGGTTAATCCATTCGGCCCAATTTGATTCTTTCAGGGGCCCAATTGCCCCAAGATTTAGCTAATGGGGTCACCTTCCATTTCTAACTTAATCAATGTGCTAACTACGATTATTTCCTAAGACATATTCTGCAGCTTGCTCTGGTGGATCAATCGCTTCTTTAGGCGAACTTCCGTCGATCATCCGATGAACCCTCGGTGATCCTCCTACGGAATTCCGGCAAACTCCTGGACTTATGACGATCCACTTGGCAAGTTCCGACGAGCTCCTTTGGCAAGCTTCTGGACTTCTCAGATTTGTTCCCACAGAACCTCCGATGACTGTCCAAACTTCCATCGAGCTCTTGAACTCCCAACGTGATCATTGTCATGACTCCAACGCAACTCCTACTGCATGTCTTACTTTCATCGTAGTTAATCCTGCACACGTAAAACAAAAACTTCGATTGAGACAATTAATCCTAAGCAATTAACCAAGTTGTCCGGCATGTCATTGGTCCCTCGACGCTTCGTCCGATTCTTCGGCGCATCGTCCTTTCCTGCAGCCTATTGCCCAATCGGCCAGTTAACTCCGCAACTCCGATATCCTTGGCACAATACCCGCTCTTCTTGGCCCGATGCCCGAGTCCATGACCCAAAGCCTTCTGTCGATACGTCGACCGATCCACCGGCCCGACGTCCAATCTTCTGACATGTTCCTCCGGCACTACATGATGTTGTTGCTTTAATTGTCTCATCCTGATCGAAGCATCCTACGTCACTCAAAATGCAGATTAAATTATAAACATATATCAAGTAATTTCATCATCAAAATATGAGATTCAACACAAATATCCTCTAAAGAACTTGTAAGAGGTATTCCTCATATCAAGTTCATTAAAGATAATGTATGTGATGCTTGCCAATTAGGTAAACAAATTAAGGACAGTTTCAAATCTAAGAATCAAATAAGCACCTCTAGGCCCTTATAATTGATCCATATGGACTTGTTCGGACCAATCTCTACATCAAGCCTAGGAGGTAGCAAATACGCATTCGTCATTGTGGATGACTATAGCAGATACACATGGACTTACTTCTTAAAACAGAAAAATGAATGCTTTAGATATTTTACCAAGTTTTTTAAACTTGTTTAGAATGAGAAGGGTTCTATGACTTCTTAAATTAGAAGTGAACCAAAGAATTTTGTGAACTCAATGGATACAACCATAATTTCTCTGCTCCTAGAAATCCTCAACAAAATGGAGTAGTAGAAAGAAAAATCGAAATTTACAAGAAATGGCAAGAACCATGTTGAATGAACATAGCCTACCCAAATACTTTTGAGCCGAAGCCGTAAATACTGCATGCTATATTTTGAATAGAGTTATAGTAAGATCTTTACTCACCAAAACTCCCTATGAGTTATGGAACAACAAAAAACCCAATGTTTCATATTTTAAAGTCTTTGGGTGTAAGTGCTTTATCTTGAATGAAAAAGATAACTTAGGAAAATTTGATGCTAAATCTGATGAAGGAATCTTTCTTGGTTATTCTTCAATTTCTAAAGCTTTTCATATCTTCAACAAAAAAACTTTAATTATTGAAGAATCCATTCATGTTGTCTTTAATGAGATTTCTGAAATCAGGAAAAACGATTTTGATGATTATGTTAATTTTGATTCCTTGAATTTAAATGAAACCCCGTCTCCAACTAGCAACTTGAATGCATCCACTTCCGAAACATCCTTACCCAAGGATTGGAAGTATGTAGATGCTCATCCTAAGGAGCTAATCTTAGGAGACACATCAAAGGGGGTTCAAACACGTTCTTCTCTTAAAAATTTTTGTTCCAACGCCGCTTTTCTCTCCCAAATTGAACCCAAATGTGTTTACGAAGCCATGAAAGATGATTCATGGATTATCGCAATGCAAGATGAATTAAATCAATTTGAGAGAAATGAGGTGTGGAAGCTTGTTCCTAGGCCAAATGACCATTTAGTTATTGGTAATAAATGGGTTTTTAGAAAGAAGCAAGATGAATATGGTATCGTGGTTAGAAACAAGGCTAGATTAGTGGTCAAAGGTTTCAACCAAGAAGAAGGTATCGATTACGAAGAAACCTTCGCTCCTGTGGCTCGATTAGAAGCCATAAGGATGCTCCTTGCCTACACTAGTAGTAATAATTTTAAGTTGTTTTAAATGGATGTTAAAAGCGCCTTGCTTAATGGCTTTATTTCCGAAGAAGTCTATGTTGAACAACCTCCTGGATTTGAAAATAACAGCCTTCCTAATCATGTGTTTAGATTAACTAAAGCTCTATATGGTTTAAAACAAGCTCAAAGGGCTTGGTATGAGAGACTTAGTTCTTTTCTTATTAAAAATAATTTCACAAAAGGCAAGGTTGATACTACATTGTTCATCAAGAATTTTGAAAATAATTTTCTCATTGTTCATATTTATGTTGATGATATTATCTTTGGTTCTACGAATGAATCACTTTGTGAATCTTTTGCTAAAACTATGAGTCTTGAATTCGAAATGAGTTTAATGGGAGAATTAACATTCTTCTTAGGCTTACAAATCAAACAACTAAGCAATGACATCTTTATTAGTCAAACTAAATATGCTATGAATTTGCTGAAAAACTTTAATATGAATAACTCAAAAGCTATTAACACTCCTATGAGCCCCTCCACTAAGTTAGAAATTGATGAAAGTAGAGAAAGCTTCGATCAAAAAACTTATAGGGGTATGATAGGAAGTTTACTTTACCTCACTACAACTAGACCAGATATCATGTTCAGTGTAGGACTTTGTGATAGATTTCAATCAAACCCTAAGATATCTCATCTCAAAGCAGTTAAAAGAATACTTAGATATCTTAATGGTACCACAAATCTAGGATTATGGTACCCAAAATCAGAGAATCTTGAGTTATTTTCTTATGCTGATGCGGACTTTGCTGGCTATAGACTAGATAGAAAAAGCACATCAGGAACATGTCAATTTTTAGGACATGCCCTTGTTTCCTGGTCATCTAAGAAACAAAACTCGGTTGCACTTTCAACAACCGAAGCTGAATATATTGCAGCAAGTGCATGTTGTGCACAAGTTGTATAGATGAAAAACACCTTAGAAGATTATAAAATTCATCTTAGAAATATTCCTATTAAATGTGATAATACAAGTGCAATATGCTTAACGAAAAATCAAGAACAAAACATATTGATATTAGACATCACTTTATACGAGATCATGTTACTAATCATGATGTAATCATATAATTCATTGATACTAAACATCAACTAGCTGATATTTTTACAAAACCTCTAAGTGAAGAACAATTTGATTTCATAAGAAGAGAATTAGGAATGTTGATGTGTCCGAGTACATAAACTAGTTACAATTATCTTTCGGACTTAATTGAATGATCAAATCACTTGATTGCCAAAATAACATGTTGAAAATTATGTGCTGAATACAAAAATTTCCATAACAATAAGCATGTTGTGTCTTCATGATTGTAGCATAGTCTTGTCCGAATGCATGAAAGTTATCATTTAATGCTTGGATTTGCTTAATAATTGGTATCCTAAAAATCGGATATATGTGAAAAATATTTTTCTAAAATGGATTTAATGAAATGATTCCTGCTTATGAATTCCGTCTTGAAATATGAAAGATAGTGTTTTTTACTTGTAAAGATTTGCTTCACATACATATCTTGATACCTGAAGCATGATTTAATCTCTCATTGGTTTTAACTTCACTCAGTGTAAACTCACAAATAGCTGGTATCACAAATGGCCTTCCTCCTTCCTACAAAAAGATTATAACAAATAAAAAGGAAGAAGTATTCAAAGTGATCTACATATCATGCTTGTATAATTGATTTCCTATCACTTACTATTGGAAAATAATATGAACCGAGTAAAGGCATGAACAATTATCACACTTATGCTTAAAATTTGCTTATATTATTCTCCTGATATCACAATTACCATGCTTTTTGCTGATGACAAAGGGGGAGAAATATATGAGTATTAATGCTGCCATGCTCATGCTCATATCACCAAGAGATGCTATGATTACTATGATTTGCATTATGCCTTGTTTGTATCAGGTCAAGATATCAAACAAAAAACTTGCATCGTAATTTTACGTATTGATATCCTACCATGTGATGAAAAGCAATAATTGCTAAAACATTTGAAATATGTTCATCTTGTAATGATATCAAAATCTTACTTCGCAAATTTACATTTTGATATCTTATAACATGATAAATTGCTACTATTACCATCATTCAAACTTGTAATGTAAAATTTGAAAATGATTGTTAAGCCTTGACATCATCTTTAGAGAGATACATCATGATGGGAATCATGATGGGAGTATTGATAAGTTTAAATGATTTTAACTTATCAATGTCTTTTGAATTCAAGAAAGACTTATCTCACATATGGCATATAGACAGGGGGAGTTAAGGTTAACTCCATTATCAATTGATTGTTATCATAAAAAATTGGGAGATTGTTGAATCTCGGATTTTGATGATGAAGTCAATTGTCATTTGTTATCTAATCCATATGTTGAGACAAGTGTGCAGGATTAACTATGATAAAAGTAAGATATGCAGCAGGAGTTGCGCTGGAGTCGAGACAATGATCACGTTGGGAGTTCGCCGGAAGTTCGGACAGTCGTCGGAGGTTCTGCAGGAACAAATCCGAGAAGTCCATGAGCTTGCCAAAGAAGCTCGTCGGAACTCACCAAGTGGATCGTCGCAAGTCCAGGAGTTCGACGAAAATCCGTAGGAGCATCACCGAGCGTTCATCGGATCCAAACTAGTTTGAATTTGGAGCTCAAAAATATGTTTTCCCAGATTTCTATGGTCCTAGCGGTACTACCTCCTGACTGGGGCGGTACAACCACCTGGTAGCCCAGAGACTAAGCCTCTAGGCGGTGCCACCATCTGATAGGGGCGGTTGCACCGCCTAGTCTCGCTCGAAGACTGAGCCCAGGTGGTGCCACCACCTGACAGGGGCGGTTGCACCGCACAGTCTCGCTCGGAAACTGAGCCCAGGCGGTGCCACCGCTTGATTGGGACGGTTACACCACCCAGCTTTCTTGGGAGACCATCTCCTAGGCGGTGCCACCGCCTAGCAGGAATTCTGGTCTGAATGGGTTGATCCATTCGGCTCAATTTGGGTCTATCAAGGGCCCAATTGTCGCCATATTAATTTAATAGGATCACCTCCCATTCCTAACTTAATCTATATGCTAACTACAATATTTCTTAAGACATTTACTACAACTTGCTCCGATGTGTCAATCGCTTCTTCCGGCGAGCTTCCGACGAACTTCCGGCGAACATCCGACGAACCTTCGGTGATACTCCGGCAGACTTCCGGCAAACTCCTGGACTTGCGATGATCCACTTTGCGAGTTCCGACGAGCTTCTTTGGCACGCTCTTGGACTTTTCGAATTTGTTCCCGTAGAACCTCCGACGACCGTCTGGACTTCTGTCGAACTCTCGAACTCCCAACATGATCATAATCTTGACTCCGGTGCAACTCCTGCTGAATGTGTTTCTTCCATCGTAGTTAATCCTGCACACTTATCTCAACATATGGATTAGATAACAAATGACAATTGACTTCATCATCAAAATCCGAGATTCAACAATCTCCCCCATTTTGATGATGACAATCAATTGATAACGGAGTTAACCTTAACTCCCCCTATCTATATGCAATACTTGAGATAAGTCATTCTTGAATTCAAAGACTTTGAATTCAAGAGACATATTGATAAGTTAAAATCATTTAACCTTATCAATACTCCCATCATGATTCCTATCATGATGTATCTTTCTGAAAATGATGTCAAGGCTTGAAATCCATTTTCAAATTTCAAATGTGAATGATTGTAATGGTAGCAATTCATCATATGGTAAGATATCAACATGTAAAATTTCGAAGTAAGATTTTGAAATTTTAACATGATGCACACATTTCAAGTGTTTTAGCAATCATAACATTTCATCACATGGTAAGATATCAACACGTAAAATTACAATGCAAGTTCTTGATATCTTAACATGATGCAAACATGGCATAATGCAAATATGGCAATCATAGTTATCATCAATTCATATATTTTTGATGATGTAGGCATGGCATAATCATAGCATCAATACTCATAGCATCAATTCATATATCTCTCCCCCTTTATCATCAACAAAAAGGAGAACGATATAAGCAAATTTTAAGCATAAGTGCGGTAATTATTCATGTTATAACTAGTTTCATGTCATTTTCCAATAGTGAGTGATAGGATACCAATTATGCAAACATCTCAAGGAAAACATGACATGAAGATAGCTTTGAATACATCTTCCTTTTTATTTGTTATTATCTTTTTGCATGATGGAGGAAGGATATTTGTGATACCAGCTATTTGTGAGTTTACTTTGAATGAAGTTTAAATCAATGAGAGATTAAATCATACTTCATTTTTACAAGGATCAAGATATGTATGTGAAACAAATCGTTGCAAGTAAAAACACTAACATCCATATTTTAAGAAGGAATTTACAAGCAGGAATCATTTTATCAAATCCATTTCTCAAAAAAAATATTTTTCACATGAAAAGTCTATGAGAGATGTAATTGCTAGTTGATTCCATATGTCAAAAATCAATGATGAGAATCAAACTCGATATGACATATGCTTATTAAGTTCGGAAGAGGATAATATATCGAGAAAATCTGATTCTTAGGATACTACTAGTTAAGAGAATCCGAAAATGAAATTAACACTTTCATGCATTCGGACAAGACTATACTATAGATTTTCAAATACAATCATGAAGATAAAACATGCTTATTGTTATGGAAATTTTTGTATTAATTTTCAACATGTTATTTTAGGCATGCAATGGCAATCAAGTGATTTGATCATTCAATCAATAAAGTTCGAAAAATAATTTTAACAAGTTTATGCATTCGGACACATCAACATTCCTAATTCTCTTCTTATGAAATCAAATTGTTCTTCACTTAGAGGTTTTGTAAAAATATCAGCTAGTTGATGCTTAGTATCTATGAACTCTATGATTACATCATGATTAGTAACATGATCTCGTATAAAGTGATGTCTAATATCAATATGTTTTGTTCTTGAGTGTTGAATGAGATTCTTTGTTAAACATATTGCACTTGTGTTATCACATTTATTGGAAAAATTTTTAAGATGGACTTTATAATCTTCTAAGGTGTTTTTCATCCAAAAAACATGTGCACAGCATGCACTAGCTGCAATATACTCAGCTTCGGTTATTGATAGTGCAACCAAGTTTTATTTATTAGATGACCAGGAAACAAGGGAATGTCCCAAAAATTGACATGTTCCTGATGTGCTTTTTCTATCTTGTCTACACCCAGCAAAATCTGCATCAGCATAAGCAATTAACTCAAAATTCTCAGATTTTGGATACCATAATCCTAGATTTGTGGTACCTTTAAGATATCTAAGTATTCTTTTAATCGCTTTGAGATGAGATATCTTAGGGTTCGATTGAAACCTAGCACAAAGTCCTACACTGAACATGATATCTGGTCTAGTTGTAGTGAGGTAAAGTAAACTTCCTATCATACCCCTATAAGTTTTTAGATCGAAGCTTTCTCCACTCTCATCAACTTCTAACTTAGTGGAGGTGCTCATAGGGGTGTTAATAGCTATTGAGCTATCCATATTAAATATTTTCAACAGATCTAAGGCATATTTAATTTGACTAATAAAGATGTCATTGCTTAGTTGCTTAGTTTGTAAGCCTAAGAAAAAGGTTAATTCTCCCATCAAACTCATTTCCAATTCGAGACTCATGGTTTTAGCAAAAGATTCATAAAGAGATTCATTCGTAAAACTGAAGATAATATCATCAACATAAATCTGAACAATGAGAAAATTATTTTCAAAATTCTTGATAAACAATGTAGTATCAACCTTGCCTTTTGTAAAATTATTTTCAATAAGAAAAGTACCAAGTCTATCATACTAAGCCCTTGGAGCTTGTTTTAAACCATAGAGAGATTTAATTAATTTAAATACATGATTAGGGAGGCTATTATTTTCAAATCCGGGAGGTTGTTCAACATAAACTTCTTCAGAAATAAAGCCATTAAGAAAAGTGCTTTTAACAACCATTTGAAACAACTTAAAATTATTATTACTAACATAGGCAAGGAGCATCCTTATGGCTTCTAATCTAGCCACAGGAGCGAAGGTTTCTTCGTAATCGATACCTTCTTCTTGGTTGAAACCTTTGGCCACTAATCTTATTGAATCTCGTATTTTGATGATGAAACTACTTGATATATGTTTATGATTTAATCTACGTTTTGAGTGACGCGGGATGCTTCGATCAGGATGAGACAATTAAAGCAGGAAAATCATGTTGTGCCGAAGGAACATGTCAGAAGATTGGACGTCGGGCTGGTGGATCGGTCGACGTATCGACAGAAGGCTTCGGGCCGTGGACTCGGGCATCGGGCCAAGAAGAGCAGGTATTGTGCCAAGGATATCGGAGTTGCGGAGTCAACTGGCCGATTGGGCAATAGGCTGCAGAAGAGGACGATGCGCCGAAGAATCGGACGAAGCGTCGAGGGACCAATGACATGTTGGACAACTTGGTTAATTGCTTAGGATTAATTGTCTCGATCGAAGTTTTGTTTTAAGTGTGCAGGATTAACTACGATGAAAGTTAGACAAGCAGTAGGAGTTGCACCGGAGTCAAGTTCATGATCACGTTGGGAGTTCGAGAGTTCGACGGAAGTTCGGATGGTCGTCGGAGGTTCTGCGAGAACAGATCCGAAAAGTCCAGAAGCTTGCCAAGCGAAGCTCGTCGGAACTCGCCAAGTGGATCGTCGCAAAGTCCAGGAGTTTGCTGGAAGTCTGCAGAAGAATCTTCGAGGGCACATCGGTTGATCGACGGAAGTTCGCCGGAAACTCGCCGGAAGAAGCGATTGACGCATCCGAGTAAAGCTGCAGAAATTATCTTAGATTTAATCATAGTTAGCACGTTGATTAAGTTGGAAAATGGGAGGTGATCCCATTAGCTTAATCTTGGGGCAATTGGGCCCCTGAAAAGAATGAAATTGGGCCGAATGGAGCTAACCATTCGGACCCTAATTGCACCAGGAGGTGCAACTGCCTAGGCCAGGAGGTGGCACCGCCTGGGCTAAGTCTCCCAGCGAGACTAGGCGGAGCAACCTCCCCAGCCAGGAGGTGGCACCGCCTGAGCTCAGTCTTCGAGCAAGATTGGGCGGTGCAACCTCCCTGACAGAGAGGTGGCACCGCCTGAGCTAAGTCTTCGAGCAAGACTGGGCGGTGCAACCTCCCTGACAGAGAGGTAGCACCGCTTGAGCTCGGTCTTCGAGCTCTGGCAGAGAGGTGCAACCGCCTAAGTCAAGAGGTGGCACCGCCTGGGGCTTAGTCACCAAGCCAGACTCAGGCGGTGCAACCACCCTGACAGAGAGGTGCAACCGCCTGGGCTCAGTCTCCGAGCTCTGCCAGGTGGTGCAACCTCTCCAGTCAAGAGGTGCAACCGCCTGATCCCGAAATTCCGGGATTTGATCGTTTTGAGGTTCAAATTTGAATTGGGTTGGGGCCTATAAATACCCCACCCATTCAGCACTGAAGGGATATAGATCCACACCGAATTCTTGATCTTTTCAGTGATTCTAAGAGCTCAAATTTGTGTAAAGTCCGAAAGTTCTCCTCTTTTCTGTTCTTCAAGTCTTGAGTTGTAAAGAGAGGAGAGAAAGGATCTGTAAGGGTTGTCTCCTGAGCCCGTCAAAAGGAGAGAAACTGTAAAAGGGCGGTTGGCCTTCGCCTATTGAAGGAAGGCCCCTAGTTGACGTCGGTAACCTCGCCGGTGGAGGAAGCCAAAAGTGGAGTAGGTCAAGACTGACCGAACCACTCTAAATCTCTGGTTTGTGTTTATTTTGAGCACTTTATCATTACTGCAAACCTCCTACATAGCTACTGCTCTCTGCGCTTTTACGAACAAGTTTCTAAGCTCTAATCTTTCCGAATCTGGATTCAGACGTCAATACGTGTTTTCGTACGATCTTTACTGTGCAGCTTACATTTACGTCTTGAATCTGTTTATAACTGCGAACTGTCTTCTATGCTTTTACGAACGAGTTTCCTTGCAGTTTACATTTACATTTTGATTCTATTTATAACTACAAACTGTCTTCTGCAACTTTACGAACGAGTTTCAACATTTATATGTAAAACTGCATTCAGACGTAAATCGGCTTTCCTCGCACAATCATCAGATTTCAGCTTACGTTTACATCTTAATTTCAACTGCATACTACCTTCTGCGAGTATACAAACGAGTTTCAAAGTTCAGACGTAAATCTACGTTTAAGACGTAAATCTGCGTTTAGACGTAAATCTGCGTTTAGACATAAATATGCTTTTTGCAGATTACTTTTTGAGCTGTACAATAGCAGCACATTTTCTTTATACTTCTGCTTAAACTGCGCTTAGACGCAAACTGTGTTTAGACGCAAAGTACGCTTAGACGCAATCTGCGCTTAGACGCAAACTGCGCATAGACGCAATCTGCGCTTAGACGCAAACTATGCTTAGACGTAATCTGAGTTTAGACGCAATCTGCATTTAGACGCAAACTGCATTTAGACGCTAACTGTGTTTAAACGTAAACTGCACTTAATCATAAGTAAACTTAGAATCGGCTTTTGCATAGTGTTTATCGAACGAACGCAGCTTTCGTTTTTAATTGCTGAAAGATTTCCGGTGCACTAATTCACCCCCCCCCTCTTAGTGCTCTCGATCCTAACAATTGGTATCAGAGCAGGGTGTTTCTCATTTCGGATTTACACCCGAGAGAAATGGCTCTTCAAGAGGGCTTTTCGGTCTTTCGTCCACCGTTCTTTAACGGATTGGACTACACTTATTAGAAAACTCGAATGAGAGTTTTCTTGATTTCTCTAAATCTGGATTTATCGAATATCGTTGAAAATGGTTTTCAACTTCCCTCTAAACCGATGAACGAATGGTCGGACTTGGAGAAGAAGTATTTTTCTTTAAACGCAAAGGCTATGAATGCCTTATTTTGCGCTTTGGACAAAAATGAGTTCAATCGGGTTTCTTTGTGCGAAACGGCTTTCGATATTTGGCACACTCTTGAAATCACGCACGAGGGAACTAGTAGAGTCAAAGACTCGAAAGTTAATATTTTACTGCATGATTTCGAGCTTTTTCATAAGAAACCAAGCGAAACCGTTATTGACATGTACACCCGTTTTACGGATGTCGTCAATGGTTTAAAATCACTTGGTAAAAGCTTTTCGGATTTTGAACTCGTTAACAAAGTTTTGCGCTCACTTTCTAAAACTTGGGATTCAAAAGTAACTGCTATTCAAGAATCGAAAAACCTAAACAACTTACCACTTGAAGAACTAATTGGTTCATTGATGACATATGAAATGGTGCACAATGCACATGATGAACATGTTGAACACAATCACCTTTCAAAGAACATGAAGGATTTGGAACTCTGGACAAATGAATGCCACTTGAGCGATGACTCAAGTGATGAGGACAATGATGAATAAACCAACCTTCCAAATAACAGGAAGGATTTGGGACATAGAACATTTGAAGACCACTCGAGCATAAGCTCAAGTGATGGTGAACTTAAACTACAAATGAAACGAAAATTAAAAAGCAAAAAGAATGGAACTACTTGCTTTAAACGCAAGAAGAAGAATAAAAATTGGGATGAATCGAGCTCCTCTGAAGACGAGAAAGTCAACAAAAGTGAGGCGGCAAACTACGCCTTACTAACCTACGACATTGAGGTAATTAAAATGCCTTTGGTTTATTTTAAAATTACTTGATTCTTTCATGATATATTTTCTTTTTTTAGTTTAGAATTAATTTTCTTGAAAATTACATGTTTAAAAATAAAAATACAAAATTATGATCATGCTGATAATTTCGAAAATGATGATATTGAATATTTTATGATAAACAAACAAAATGATTTTGATCATGGTTAAGAAGTAATAATGTGTATCATGTTTGATTAACATTGTTGAATGAAATCACGTTTGATTTAAAGTAATGCATAAAGATGTAATATTAAATGGTTATTAACAATTTTATGCATGAGACTTTAAGTTATCCATGATCATGAGCTTGTTTGATCTTCTTGATTTAATTTCAAGATCTACAATAAAAATCATGTCTGAATATATGAAAGTGTTAATTTCATTTTCGGATTCACTTAACAATTGGTATCCTAACAATCAGATTTTCTCATACACTAATGAAAAATATTTTTCTAAAATAGATTTGATGGAATGATTCCTGCTTATAAATTCCATCTTGAAATATTAATGATAGTGTTTTTGCTTGCAAAGATTTGTTTCACATTCATATCTCCTATGATTCATGTGCAGAAAAAGAATTTATAAATCATAATACCATGAGATTTCTTCTGCAAAAATAAAGTACTTTTGTGATTCTTTGCTAAAGAGAATAATCATAATCATGATCTTGATAATTATAACATGAAGCTCTTTATAAATCAAGATCGTTCATTATGGTCCCTACATTTATCAAAAAGGAGTTCTTCAAATGAAATGCAATTCAATGAAGTGTCATATTGATATCTTGAAACTTGGAATATTTTAAAATGTGATCTTGATAAGAATGTTTCAAGTTACTCTTTGTACTATATCTTTTCGAATGAATCATGAGCCTTGATATCATATATTTCATAATACAATATTTCTTTGCCTTATGTCTTGAACTTTCATGCTTATCTTAATTTGTCATATAAAGACTAAGGCATGCTTAGATGAAAAAGAATCTCTTAAAAAAAAAAAAATTGCTTTTCCCATCTGATCGAGATTAATGATTTCATGATATTTTGTGAATCTCGAAATTAATTTTAATGACTTGTTTATGAATTTCAAGTTAATGATTTGATTTGAATAAGTTTTATCTAAATCATAATCTTGATCTTGCAAAATTGAAGTCACAAATAATATCTTGTGGTATTCATGAATTGATACTCACAATATGAAAGCATTGATATTCATGACTTGAATTGGATTGAAACATTGTATGCTTAAATTAATCATTCTCCTATGTTTCAAAAATTCCTTAAATGCCTTATGTGATGATTGAAAACTAACTTGCTTTATGATGAGTCACAAATCATGACTTGATCTATGATGTAAATGCCTTGAAATGATTGATATATTTAACACTTTTATGCTCTTCCCCCTACTTTCTTCTTGTTTTCAATGATAAAATGGGGAGAAGTTTTTATCATGCATGGTAGGATATAATTTGACAAAATTGATACCATCATGATATGAAACATTTATGATGTGCAATTATGCATGCAATACTTGTGCTTTCTAATTATGATGTGATGTATTGCATATAATGTAAATCATGATTTAAAATGCTATGACTGCCAAGTTACACATTTTGAGAAGAAATTGTTATATTGAAACATTAATGTAATTATGAATGGTGATATGATATCATGCATGTAATACTTCAACTTATGATAATGATGCATGCAATGATAAAATATTCATGATGAAAAATTGTCTTGACATTCATAACTTGATTATTCATCCTTTGTCATGATTTTGAAATTGTTGTAAAAGAAAAAAAGAACTACAAAGCTGTATTCTCTCTTTCCTTTTTACAATGACAAAGGGGGAGATAGCTAGCTTGTACAAGTCAAGAAGATGCAAAAACTTGATTGCTAGCTTGCCTATCTTAAGTAGCAAAGATTCCTAACTTGCTTATTTCAAGAAGAAAAATTGTCTTCTTGAACATCACTATCTTGAATATCTCAAGAAGCAAAACTTGCAATTTGCTCATTGCAATAGGAAGCAAGAATCATGAGCTTACACAAGAAAGCTATCTTGCATTTGCTTTCGAAATTTTTGCTAGCTTATATATTGTGAAACTTGTATATCGTAAAAATTGCTAGCTTGTTGGTCTAAAGAGAAGCAAAAAATTGCTATCTCAAAAGAAGCTAATGTGCTATCTTGCCAATCTCAAAAGGCAAAAATGCTAACTTACGCATCTAGCAAAGTGAACAAAATTTTCAAGAAGCAAGAGTTGCCTTCTTGAACATCTCTAATTTGCTAGCTTGCATGATATAGAACTTGATATCTTGAACATTACCAAAAGTGCTATCTTATATGCTATAAAACTTGCATATCTAAAACTTGATAGCATGAATGTTCTAAGCATGATGTAACACTTGCTAAATCTTCTAGCTCCAATATTGCATGATGATAAAACTTGATATTATGTTTTTCATGCAATGAGTTGAACCAATATCACACACAAACGATTGATTGTGATACTTCTCCTTTTTGTTGATGACAAAGGGGGAGAAGTATGTTGATGAAAGTATGTTGATGACATGACATGTGATGCATAAGTTTATGCATATGTTCATGTTGACGTGTTGCAAGTATTCATGATGAATATTGCAATGACTTGAATTCAGTTTGAAATTCAAGGTTCTATCAATATGGCATATTGATAGGGGGAGTTTGTTTAAACTCCGGGAGTTAAGTTTAACTCCGTCATCAAGTGGTTGTCATCATCAAAAAGGGGGAGATTGTTGAATCTCGTATTTTGATGATGAAACTACTTGATATATATTTATGATTTAATCTGTGTTTTGAGTGACGCAGGATGCTTCGATCAGGATGAGATAATTAAAGCAGGAAAATCATGTTGTGCCGAATGAACATGTCAGAAGATTGGACGTCGGGCTGGTGGATCGGTCGACGTATCGACAGAAGGCTTCGGGCCGTGGACTCGGGCATCGGGCCAAGAAGAGCGGGTATTGTGCCAAGGATATCGGAGTTGCGGAGTCAACTGGCCGATTGGGCAATAGGCTGCAGAAGAGGACGATGCGCCGAAGAATCGGACGAAGCGTCGAGGGACCAATGACATGTCGGACAACTTGGTTAATTTCTTAGGATTAATTGTCTCGATTGAAGTTTTGTTTTAAGTGTGCAGGATTAACTACGATGAAAGTTAGACAGCCAGCAGGAGTTGCGCCGGAGTCAAGTTCATGATCACGTTGGGAGTTCGAGAGTTCGACGGAAGTTCGGACGGTCGTCGGAGGTTCTGCGAGAACAGATCCGAAAAGTCCAGAAGCTTGCCAAGCGAAGCTCGTCGGAACTCGCCAAGTGGATCGTCGCAAAGTCCAGGAGCTTGCCGGAAGTCCGCAGAAGAATCTACGAGGGTACATCGGTTGATCGATGGAAGTTCGCCAGAAACTCGCCGGAAGAAGCGATTGACGCATCGGAGCAAAGCTGCAGAAATTGTCTTAGATTTAATCGTAGTTAGCACATTGATTAAGTTGGAAAATGGGAGGTGATCCCATTAGCGTAATCTCGGGGCAATTGGGCCCCTGAAAAGAATGAAATTGGGCCGAATGGAGCTAACCATTCGGACCCTGATTGCACGAGGAGGTGCAACTGCCTAGGCCAGGAGGTGGCACCGCCTGGGCTAAGTCTCCCAGCGAGACTGGGCGGTGCAACCTCCCCAGCCAGGAGGTGGCACCGCCTGAGCTCAGTCTTAGAGCAAGACTGGGTGGTGCAACCTCCCTGACAGAGAGGTGGCACCGCCTGAGCTCAGTCTTCGAGCAAGACTGGGCGGTGCAACCTCCCTGACAGAGAGGTAGCATCGCCTAAGCTCGGTCTTCGAGTTCTGGCAGAGAGGTGCAACCGCCTCAGTCAAGAGGTGGCACCGTCTGGGGCTCAGTCACCGAGCCAGACTCAGGGAGGTGCAACCGCCTGGGCTCAGTCTCCGAGTTCTGCCAGGCGGTGCAACCTCTCCAGTCAAGAGGTGAAACCGCCTGATCCTGAAATTCCGGGATTTGATCGTTTTAAGCTCCAAATTTGAATTAGGTTGGGGCCTATAAATACCCCACCCATTCAGCACTGAAGGGATATACATCCACACCGAATTCTTGATCTTTTCAGTGATTCTAAGAGCTCAAATTTGTCTAAAGTCCAAAAGTTCTCCTCTTTTATGTTCTTCAAGTCTTGAGTTGTAAAGAGAGGAGAGAAAGGATCTGTAAGGGTTCTCTCCTGAGCCCGTCAAAAGGAGAGAAACTGTAAAAGGGCAGTTGGCCTTCGCCTATTGAAGGAAGGCCCCTAGTTGACGTTGGTAATCTCGCCGGTGGAGGAAGCCAAAAGTGGAGTAGGTCAAGACTGACCGAACCACTCTAAATCTCTGGTTTGCGTTTATTTTTAGCACTTTATCATTACTGCAAACCTCCTACATAGCTACTGCTCTCTGCGCTTTTACGAACAAGTTTCGAAGCTCTAATCTTTCCGAATCTGGATTCAGACGTCAATACGTGTTTTCGTACGATCTTTACTTTGCAGCTTACATTTACGTCTTGAATCTGTTTATAACCGCGAACTGTCTTCTGCGCTTTTACGAACGAGTTTCCTTGCAGTTTACATTTACATTTTGATTCTATTTATAACTGCAAACTGTCTTCTACAACTTTACGAACGAGTTTCAACATTTCGACGTAAAACTGCATTCAGACATAAATCGGCTTTCCTCGCACAATCATCAGATTTCAGCTTACGTTTATGTCTTAATTTCAACTACATACTGCCTTCTGCGAGTATACAAACGAGTTTCAAAGTTCAGACGTAAATCTACGTTTAAGACGTAAATCTGCGTTTAGACGTAAATCTGCGTTTAGACGTAAATATGCGTTTAGACGTAAATCTGCTTTTTGCAGATTACTTTTTGAGCTGTACAATAGCAGCACATTGTCTTTATACTTCTGCTTAAACTGCGCTTAGACGCAAACTGTGTTTAGACGCAAACGGCGCTTAGACGCAATCTGCGCTTAGACGCAAACTGCGCATAGACGCAATCTGCGCTTAGACGCAAACTATGCTTAGACGTAATCTGAGTTTAGACACAATCTGCATTTAGACGCAAACTGCATTTAGACGCTAACTGTGTTTAAACGTAAACTGCACTTAATCATAAGTAAACTTAGAATCGGCTTTTGTATAGTGTTTATCGAACGAACGCAGCTTTCGTTTTTAATCGCTGAAAGATTTCCGCTGCACTAATTCACCCCCCCCCCTCTTAGTGCTCTCGATCCAATCAAATCTAACCTTGTTTCTAACCGCGATACCATATTCATCTTACTTGTTCCTAAATGTTGAATCTCGAATTTTGATGATGAAGTCAATTGTCAATTGTTTGTCTAATCTGTGTGTTGAGATAAGTGTGTAGGATTAACTACGATGAAAGTAAGACATGCAGCAGGAGTTGCGCCGGAGTCATGACAATGATCACGTTGGAAGTTCAAGAGCTCGACGGAAGTTCGGACAGTCGTCGGAGGTTCTGCAGGAACAAATCCGAGAAGTCCAGAAGCTTGCCAAAGGAGCTCGTCGAAACTTGCCAAGTGGATCGTCGCAAGTCCAGGAGTTTGCCGGAAGTCCGCAGGAGGATCACCGAGGGTTCGTCGGATGATCGACGGAAGTTCGCCGGAAACTTGCCGGAAGAAGCGATTGACGCACCGGAGCAAGCTGCAGAATATGTCTTAGGAAATAATCGTAGTTAGCACATTGATTAAGTTAGAAATGGGAGGTGATCCCATTAGCTTAATCTTGGGGCAATTGGGCCCCTGAAAGAATCAAATTGGGCCGAATGGATTAACCCATTCGGACCCTGATTGCTGTGGGAGGTGCAACCTCCCCAGTCAGGCGGTGCAACCGCCTGAGCTCGGTCTTCGAGCTCTGGCAGAGAGGTGCAACTGCCCCTGACAGAGGTTGCACCGCCTAGAGGCTCAGTCTTCGAGCTCTACCAGGCGGTGCAACCGCCCCAGTCAAGAGGTGCAACCGGCTGATCTCAGAATTTCAGGAATTGACATATTTGAGCTCCAAATTTGAACTTGGTTGGGGCCTATAAATACCCTACCCATTCAGCACTGAAAGCACATAACACACACTCGAAATCTTGCTATCTATCTGTGGTTCTTAGAGCTTAAAACTGCTAGTTCTCCTCTTTTTGTTCTTGAAAGTTTGAGTTGTAAAGAGAGGAGAGAAAACTTCTGTAAGGGTTGTCTCCTAAGCCCGTCAAAAGGAGTGAATCTGTAAGAAGGTGGTTGGCCTTCGCCTATTGAAGTTAGGCCTCTAGTTGACGTCGGTGACCTCATCGGTGGAGGAAGCCAAAAGTGGAGTAGGTCAAGATTGACCGAACCACTCTAAATCTCGGTTTGCATTTCCTTTGAGCATTTTACCTTCACTGCAAACTTCTCAATAGCTATTGCCCTCTGCGATTTTACAAACAAGTTTCAACGTTTAGACGTAAATCTACGTTTAGACGTAAATCTACGTTTTGACATAAATCTGCGTTTAGACGTAAATATGCCTATTCGTATGATCATCATATTACAGATTGCATTTACGTTTTGAGCTTTAACAATACTGCACACTGCCTTTATTCTCCTACTTAAACTACGTCTTATCTAATCAAGTGATTTATGAATCAGCATTTAGACGTAAATCAGTTTCTTCGTACGAACGTCGGATTTCAGTTTACGCCGATATTCTGGTTTTCATCATAGTTGCAAACTGCCTGCTTAGTTTGACTTTAACCTTGATTAAGTATCAACTTTCATACAGAAGTTGTTTTTATCGTTCGAACGCAGCTTTCAATTTTAATCGCAGAAAGTTTTCCGCTGCACTAATTCACCCCCCCGTCTTAGTGCTCTCGATCCTAACAATTGGTATCAGAGCCCGGTTAACTCTCAAATGGATTAAAACCCAAGAGAGATGGCTTACGCCGGAAACCAAGAGGGCCATTCTATTACACGTCCACCCATGTTTAATGGGACGGACTACACCTATTGGAAGACCCGAATGAGGATCTTTCTTATCTCTATGGATGTTGAACTTTGGAATCTTGTCGAAAATGGTTTTTCGAAGTCTTCTCTTCCAATGATCGATTGGAATGATTTGGAGAAGCAGGCTTTCACTCTCAATGCAAAGGCTATGAATGCCTTATTTTGCGCACTTGATAAAAATGAGTTTAATCGTGTTTCGATTTGTGAAACTGCATTTGATATTTGGCACACACTCGAAGTGACTCATGAAGGCACAAGTAGAGTGAAAGAGTAAAAAATCAATCTTTTGTTACACTCCTTCGAACTTTTCCGAATGAAACCGAGTGAAACTATTGGCGACATGTTTACCCGTTTCACGGATGTCGTCAACGGTCTAAAAGGACTCGGAAATTTTTTTTCGGATTTTGAGCTCGTAAATAAGATTCTAAGATCCCTTCCTAAGAGTTGGGATCCTAAAGTCACTGCTATTCAAGAGGCAAAAGATCTAAACAACTTCC
Organism: Musa acuminata AAA Group; assembly: GCF_036884655.1. NCBI lineage: Eukaryota > Viridiplantae > Streptophyta > Magnoliopsida > Zingiberales > Musaceae > Musa > Musa acuminata. The sequence continues at coordinate 26,920,598 of NC_088331.1, read as the reverse complement.
CTCTTGAAGAACTAATTGGGTCATTAATGACCTACGAGATGACTTGCAAAGCTCATGAAGAGCAAGAAGAAATCCTTCCAAAGAACAGGAAGGATATGGCACTTAGAACTTTGGAAGACCACTTGAAAGAAAACTCAAGTGATGAGGACTGTGACGATGACTTGGCACTTCTAACAAGAAAATTTAAAAAATTCATTAAAAGAAACAAGTCTAAAAATGACACTAAAAATAAACTTGAACCTAATAAGGACCAAGTTATTTGCTATGAGTGCAAAAAGCCAGGACACTACAAGAGTGATTGTCCCCAAGCCAAAAAGAGAACAACAAAGAAGAAGGTGCTCAAAGCAACATGGGATGATTCGAACGCATCCGAAGAAGAGGAGTCCAACACCGAGCAAGTTGCTCATTACGCCTTAATGGCCATCGGAGATGAGATAACGAATTTATTAGATGCTGATTTATCTTTCGATGAATTATTAAATGCCTTCCATGACTTATTTGATGAATGCAAGATTATCAATAGAAAATACAAATTGCTAAAAACGGAGCATGATAATCTTACTTATGATTTTGATAAGTTAAAAACTGAATATCATAATAGCTTAAATTCATGTATTAAATGCCATGATCTAGAAACTCTCCAAAAAGAAAACCTGCTACTTAAGGACACCTTGAAGAAATTCGAGGTTGGTAGCAAGTCATTGAACATGATCCTCGCAAACAAGGGTCACGTTCCAAAAAGGAGTGGAATTGGATTTGTGAGAAGTCCTCACCTAAATCCAACCACCTTCATAAAAGGCCCCATCTTATATGTTCAACACCAAACCAAATACTACTTTTGTTGCAAATTTGGACACAAGACGCATTATTGTCCATTCAAGAAAATAAGTCCAAACAAACTGACTTGGGTTCCTAAAGGAACCATGATAAACTCTATGCAACATGATAGATAATGTAGATCTATCTTTGAGGCACCCAAAAGCAAATGGGTACCTAAAAATCATCCTTTCTTGTAGAAACCCACACCATCACAAGCTAGGAGCAAGAGATGGTATCTTGATAGTGGATGCTGAAGGCATATGACCGGAGATCCATCTCAATTCTCTAAGCTCACTAGCATAGACGAAAGCTATGTCACCTTCGGAGACAACAACAAGGGTAAAATCACAAATGTGACCTAGATACAATCCTGTTTAGAATTAGAAACGTATGATTCCCAAATTCACATATCCCTGGATTTTCGAACCCATCAATTTCATCCGTTCATAACATTCAAATTTAACTCTGTATCATGAAATGACTAACTCTGTCATGAACTTGCAAGACTTATCATCTTAAAGAAACTATCACAAACATGTGTACAACATTAAGAATGTGCACGTCAAAAATCTACCTTGATCGTGCAAAAGTCCCTATCTTAAAATGAAAATTCTTACGTAATTACGTAAGTAAAAGTTGATTGTTGTGAATGAAAATTCTCCTCAAGAAAGAAAAATTCTTAGATCAGAACAAATGCTCACCAGGTGGTGGCACCGCCCCAGCTGGAGGTAGCACCTCCAACTGTCACGTGTTGCGAGCGGTTGCACCGCTCCAGCCAGAGGTGCAACCGCCCGCAATTCTGCCCCTTTATAACTCAAGCTAGGGCCGACGGTGAAACCGACCCCAACTCATTTCCTTCCCTCTTCTACTCTCCCAAGCCTCCTCCATCCCCATTTGCCCCATCTTAGCATCCCAAATACCCTTCATTTCGAAGCAAAGCATCAACATTCCTTCCCTCTCTTGAAGATCTCATTAAGGTACTCTCTAAGAAGCCCTTAAACTCTGTTTCTTGATTCATTTACTTTTGCTCATCACTATTATTCTAAACAGCAGTAGTTATGGGATCTAGAAGATCCTCAATGGACAAAGGAAAGAGGAGATTATTAGAAGACTTTGATTCCACCCTTTTCGATTCAAAATACCATGCTGAAAAATTTTCCTCTTTTGAACTTAGGAGTGTCAACAAGGAAAAATACGTAGATTTAAGTGAGCTAAGAGACTTAGAGACAATCCAGTGGTTTGCAAACTTAGATCTACTCCCTATATTACAAATTAATGAACCCATCTATCCAAGACTAGTAAGATTGTTTTACAACAACTTACTAGTAGATGAAGAAGAAAGGATGTCCACTTATCTCTTAGGACAACACATTTCAATTACGGATAGATTTATTTGCGACATGATAGGCATTCCCATGAAAAGAAGAGGACTTTACTTTAGAGGATCATGGGATGATGAAAATGTTGGAACAACATACGTTGAAGCCCTACAAACAATTTTTGCCAATCCGAACTTAGCATTTGTTCCTAAAAGCTGTGAACATTTACTACCTCTAAACACTAAGGTACTTCATCACATCCTAACTAGCATCATTCTTCCTAAACAATATCATCATGATGAAGTAAGCCAATTAGAATTAGGAACTATGTATATGATCATGAAAGGACATGACATCTGTCTTGGTTATCTTTTTTTTTTTGGTAAGTTCTGTCTTGGTTATCTTATCCAACAAAACATGTTAGAACTATCTAAAAAAGACATGATGCTCCCATATGGTGGAATAATAACTAGAATAATGAAAGCCTATGATATTCTAATACCACTGGAAGAAGAAGTAATAAAAGTAGATAGATTCAGCATAATTAATAAAAATCTACTTCACCGATTAAGATGTTTTTATAGAAACGATAACTGGGTTAGAATGCCAAGAAGAGCTGATCCCCCTCAACCTGAACCAGAATCGGAAACACTAGTCTTTAGGGGTACCCAATCTCCTCCGATCTGTCCCTTTGAGGAAACACATCCATTTGAGCAAACTCACACGTCATCTGTCTAAGATATTGGGATTCGAATTGACCGATTCAAACAAAGACAAGAACAGCTTGAACATCGACAAGATCAAATCCAAGTTGAGCTGTAGTAAATTTATCGACAATTTGACTCTTTATTTAGGCACTTTAACTTTCCACCTCATGAATGAGCTTGTATGAACACAATCATCCGCTGTTGTTATAAACTCCTCATGATGGACTTTGTCTTTAATATGATATGTTGTAAACTCCGTATTTACCTTGATCTGTGAGCATATGCAAAGTTACAAACATCTCTTGTTGTTTATCTCAGATTTTACATTGAAACTAAATGTTTTGAAAACCTTGTGCCTTGATAAATATAAAGTGACATTGATACGAAACTTCAATTTTTTATAAAACCTCTAAGTGAAGAACAATTTGATTTTATAAGAAGAGAACTAGGAATGTTGATGTGTCCGAATACTTAAACTAGTTAAAATTATTTTTCGAACTTTATTGAATGATCAAATCACTTGATTAGTATTACATGCTTTGGAATCACTTGATCAAATAACATGTTGGAAATTATGTCCGAATGCATGGAAAAGTTCATTTCATTTTCGGATTTGCTTAACAATTTGAATGCTAAAAATCGGATTTTCCTGTACACTCTTATGTAAATTTTTTTTTGGAAAAATGAGTTTCCTCTTTCATGCACAATGAATTATAACATACAAGGTGACGAGGTTTTCAAAGCATTATACGTGTCATGCCTTCCTTTATGTGCTTGATAACCTGCTTATATTGTTCTCCTGGAATCACATCTACCATGCTTTTTTGTTGATGACAAAGGGGGAGAAATATATGAATTGATATGTTTGCTATCACTTATGTTGATGGGAGAAATATATGAATTGATATGTTTGCTATCACTAATGTTGATATGGTTGCTATCACTGATGCTATGATTAGGCCATACTTGCATCACCAAGAAATATATGTTTGCTATCACTGATGTTGATATGGTTGCTATCACTAATTCTATGATTAGGCCATACTTGCATCACTAAGAAATATATGATTGCTATCATTGCTATGATTAGGCTATACTTGCATCACCAAGAAATATATGATTGCTATATGCCCTGTATCAAGATATCAAACAAAAATTTGCATCGTACGAACTGATATCTTACCATGTGATGCAATGCTACACTTGCTAAAATATTCGAAATGTGTACATCATGTAATGATATCAAAATCTTGCTTCACAGCTTTACATGTCGATATCTTACAATATGATGAATTGATACAATAACCATCATTTAAACTTGTTATATTTGAAAATGAATGTCAAGCCTTGACATCATCTTCAAAGAGATACATCATGATAGGAATCATGATGGGAATATGTCTCTTGAATTTATAAAGTTTTTAAATTCAAGAAGTGTAGCATATAGACAGGGGGAGTTAAGGTTAACTCCATTATCAATTGATTGTCATCATCAAAAAGGGGGAGATTGTTGAATCTCGGATTTTGATGATGAAGTCAATTGTAAATTGTTTGTCTAATCTGTGTTGAGATAAGTGTGCAGGATTAACTACGATGAAAGTAAGATATGCAGCAGGAGTTGCGTCGGAGTCATGACAACGATCACGTTGGAAGTTCAAGAGCTCGACGGAAGTTCGGACAGTCGTCGGAGGTTCTGCGGGAACAAATCCGAGAAGTCCAGAAGCTTGCCAAAGGAGCTCGTCGAAACTTGCCAAGTGGATCGTCGCAAGTCCAGGAGTTTGCCGGAAGTCCGCAGGAGGATCTCCGAGGGTTCGTCGGATGATCGACGGGAGTTCGACGGAAACTCGCCGAAAGAAGCGATTGATGCACCGGAGCAAGCTGCATAATATGTCATAGGAAATAATCATAGTTAGCACATTGATTAAGTTAGAAATGGGAGGTGATCCCATTAGCTTAATCTTGGGGCAATTGGGCCCCTGAAAGAATCAAATTGGGCCGAATGGATTAACCCATTCGTACCCTGATTGCTGTGGGAGGTGCAACCTCCCCAGTCAGGCGGTGCAACCGCCTGAGCTCGATCATCGAGCTCTGGCAGAGAGGTGCAACCGCCCCTCACAGAGGCGGCACCGCCCAGAGGCTCAGTCTTAGAGCTCTACCAAGTGGTGCATCCGCCCTAGTCAGGAGGTGCAACCGCCCTAGTCAGGAGGAGCAACCGCCTGATCCCGGAATTTCGGGAATTGACAGATTTGAGCTCCAAATTTGAACTGAGTTGGGGCTTATAAATACCCCACCTATTCAGCACTGAAAGCACAGAACACACACTCAAAATCTTGCTGTCTTTCTGTGGTTCTTAGAGCTTAAAACTGCTAGTTCTCCTCTTTCTGTTCTTCAAAGTTTGAGTTGTAAAGAGAGTAGAGAAAACTTCTGTAAGGGTTGTCTCCTAAGCCCGTCAAAAGGAGTGAATCTATAAGAAGGTGGTTGGCCTTCGCCTATTGAAGGAAGGCCTCTAGTTGACATCGGTGACCTCATCGGTGGAGGAAGCCAAAAGTGGAGTAGGTCAAGATTGACCGAACCACTCTAAATCTCGGTTTGCATTTCCTTTGAGCATTTTACCTTCACTACAAACTTCTCAATAGCTACTACCCTCTACGATTTTACGAACAAGTTTCAACGTTTAGACGTAAATCTGCGTATAGACGTAAATATGTGTTTTGACGTAAATCTGCATTTTGACGCAAATCTGCCTTTTCGTATGATCATCGTATTGCAGATTGCTTTTATGTTTTGAGCTTTACCAATACTGCACACTCCCTTTATACTCCTGCTTAAACTGCGTCTTATATAATCAAGTGATTTACGAATCAGCATTTAGATGTAAATCAGTTTCTTCGTACGAACGTCGGATTTCAGTTTGTGCCGATATTCTGGTTTTCATCATAGCTGCAAACTGCCTGCTTAGTTTGACTTTAACCTTGATTAAGTATCAACTTTCATACAGAAGTTATTTTTATCGTTCGAACGCAGCTTTCAATTTTAATCGCAGAAAGTTTTCCGTTGCACTAATTCACCCGCCCCCCCCCCTCTTAGTGCTCTCGATCCTAACACTAAAGACCCATTTAGTACCAATAACTAAATGGTCATTTGGCCTAGGAACAAGCTTCCACACCTCATTTCTCTCAAATTGATTTAACTCATCTTGCATTGCGATAATCCATGAATCGTCTTTCATGGCTTCGTTTAGGTTCAATTTGGGAGAGAAAAGCAGTGTTGGCACATAAATGCAATACATTTAGGTTCAATTTGGGAGAGAAAATCGGTGTTGGCACATAAATTTTTAAGAGAAGAACATGTTTGAACCCCCTTAGATGTGTCTCCTAGGATTAGCTCCTTAGGATGAGCATCTACATACTTCCAATCCTTGGGTAAGGATGTTTCGGAAGTGGATGCATCCAAGTTGCTAGTTGGCGAAGGGGTTTCATTTAAATTCAAAGAATCGAAATTAACATTATCATCAAAATCATTTTTCTTGATTTTGGAAATCTCATTGAAAACAACATGAATTGATTCTTCTATAATTAAAGTTCTTTTATTGAAGATACGAAAAGCTTGAGAAATCGAAAAATAACCAAGAAAAATTCTTTCATCGGATTTAGCATCAAATTTTCCTAAGGCATCTTTTTCATTCAAGATAAAACACTTAGACCCAAAAACTTTAAAATATGAAACATTGGGTTTTTTATTGTTCCACAACTCATTGGGAGTTTTGGTGAGTAAGGGTCTTACTAGAACTCTATTCAAAATATAGCATGAAGTGTTTACGGCTTTAGCCCAAAAATATTTGGGTAGGCTATGTTCATTCAACATGGTTCTTACCATTTCTTGTAAATTTTTATTCTTTCTTTCTACTACTTTAACTAATTGCCATTGCCATTTCGGTTTTCCGAATTGCCATTACCATTTCGGTATGAAAGTTGATTCGTAAATCACTTTAACTTATGATCAAGTGAGATGCAGTTAAAGCAAAGATATAAAGGCAGTTTGCAGTTTTGATAGAAATCATAATGTAAGCGCAAACTGAAATATGATGTTCGAACGATAAAACCGATTTCCATCTTAACTATGAAACACGTTCGTAAATGAGTAGAAGGCAGTAAGCTACTGAGGAGGTTTGCAGTAAAGATAAGATGCTCAAAGTAAATGCAAACCAAGATTTAGAGTGGTTCGGTCAATCTTGACCTACATCCACTTTTGGCTTCCTCCACCAACGAGGTCACCGACGTCCACTAGAGGCCTTCCTTTAATAGGCGAAGGCCAACCACCCTTTTACAGTTTCACTCCTTTTGACGGGCTTAGGAGACAACCCTTACGAAAATTTCTCTCCTCTCTTGAAAGATCAAAACTTAGAAGAAAAAGGGAGGAGAACTTCTAGCCTTTACAACACTTTTGAGCTTTAAAAATCACAGAGTAAGATTAGATTTTCGGTGCCCTTTCATGCAGGAAAGAGCGGGGTATATATAGGCCCCAAACTAGTTTGAATTTTGAGCTCAAAAATGTCTTTTCCCGAATTTCTGGGGTCCTGGCGGTACTACATCCTAACTAGGGCGGTACAACAGCCTAGCAGCTCAGAGACTGAGCCTCTAGGCAGTGCCACCGCCTGATAAGGGCGGTTACACCACCCAGTCTCACTCGGAGACTAAGCCCAAGCGGTGCCACCGCATGACAGGGGCGATTGCACCTCCCAGTCTCGCTCGGAGACAGTCTCGCTCGGAGATTGAGCATAGGCGGTGGCACTACCTAACTAGGGCGGTTGCACCGCCCAGATTTCTTGGGAGACCATCTCTTGGGCGGTGCCACTACCGACCCTAGCGATGCCACCGCCTAGCAGGAATTCTTATCCGAATGGGTTGATCCATTCGGCCCAAGTTGGGTCTATCAAGGGCCCAATTGCTCCCAGATTAAGTTATTGAGATCACCTCCCATTCCTAGCTTAATCTTCATTCTAACTACAATATTTCTTAAGACATTTACTACAACTTGCTCCGGTGCGTCAATCGCTTCTTTCGGCGAGCTTCCGGCGAACTTTCGGCAAACATCTGACGAACCTTCGGTGATGTTCCGGCGGACTTCCGGCAAACTCCTGGACTTGCGATGATCCTCTTGGCGAGTTTCGACGAGCTTCTTTGGCAAGCTCCTGGACTTCTCAGATTTGTTCTTGTAGAACCTCCGACGACTATCCAGACATCCGATGAACTCTCGAACTCCCAACGTGATCATAGTCTTGACTCCGGTGCAACTCCTGCTGCATGTCTTTTTTCCATCGTAGTTTATCCTGCACACTTATCTCAACATATGGATTAGATAAGAAATGACAATTGACTTCATCACCAAAATCCAAGATTCAACAATTTGAAGCATTATCGACCACTTGGGGTAGAAGAATTAGGAGTTTTTTTGCTGCCAGCAGATTCTTCACCCTTTTCTTGCACCTTTGATATCACCTTATTTTGGATAGTAGGCTCGGAACTTCCTCCTTTTGTATAGCTTTCTTTTGAGCCATACTGAGAACACTTTTCAAACTTCTATTGCTTTTCAACTTGTAATGCTAGATTGCTCACATCATTTAAAGACCAATATGGCTGTAGTTGAATAATTCTAGCAATCTCATACTTCAGACCTCCTACGAATCTTGCAATGGTTTGCTCTTCTGGTTCCACAAGCTTTCCTTTTAACATTAGGTTATCAAATTCTGCAATGTACTCTTCCACACTAAGATCTTTTTGTTTAAAATCATGGATTTTGTGAAAGATCTTTTACTGATAATTGTCAGGTAAATATTTTATCTTCAGCTCCCTTTTCATTTTTTCCCATGTCATGATCTTACTCTTCCCCTCACTTTCTTTTAGTTTCTTTAGATTTTCCTATCAAAAAGATGCATTCCGTCTAAGTTTTAGTGCCACAAGTTTCACCTTCTTTTATTCTGGTGGTTCATGAAAATTAAAAATTCTTTCTACTGTATTAAGCCAATCTATAAAGTCATCAACATTTATTTTTCCTTCAAACTCTAGAATCTCTAATATGGGGTTATATTTATTCTACCACTCATCTTGGACTCTATTTCTTGTCTGACATCTTCTTGACTCCCTTGGGAGAGGAGGTGTATTTTCATCAAAAGTATATTTATAGACATCATCATTTTCATACTGGTTTTGTCTACATTAAAGTTCTTCGATTATTTCATTCTTTTCTTGTAGACTACGCAACAATCTTCGTAGTTGCAGCCTCAACGACTTAGCATCATCTTCATTGTCGCTACCTTCATCAACTATATATTTTCCATTCTGTCTTGCCATGATCTCTAGCCTTTAGCTCTGATACCAAACTGATACCGGAGGGGGTAAAATGTAGAATGGATTTCGAAAGGAAACTGATGCAACAGTTTCTCAAATAGAAATTGTCACGGTAGACAAAGAACGAACTCTTGAAGAAAAATCGCAGTACAGTTGTATTTGCTGGAATAAGTGTTTTGAATAGAAAAGGGACGAACTCATGAAAAAACTTAAAGAAGATCGAAAAATAGTTCACCACCAAGTTAAAATCACAAAGGGATATAGAAATTCACTATCCTAAGGATTATAAACAAGGATACAGAACAAAAATCAAAAGATTCACCACTCAAGGACGCAACCAAGAGATATAGAGTTTAAGGGAGTTCTCCAAGAGAGCTTCTGCTAAGATATTATCAGTTTCTCAAGTTCTTTCTAAGTCCTAAACACCAAAATAAATACTAGTGCATGAAACAACCCTTCATACATAGGAAATTTCAAAATTAAGTGTTTACATATGCTAACCAACTCCTTTAATGTATTCCTTTGTCATGAAGAAAAGCACCTTGAAACAGCTTTAACTTTATGTAGGGAATATGCTAATGAGCTGTCATATTTGAATGGGCTGAGTTAAAGATTATGAGGCATCATTGTTGGCTAAAAAAAATACCAAATCATAATCAAGGTTCATATGATCAGATTGTAGTAAATTAGACACTCCCATATCATGGGTGCCTATGAGTAAATCCTCTTTCTTGTAGATATGTCTACAATCAAAAGCTAGGAGCAAGAGATGGTACGTTGACAATAGATGTTAAAGGCACATGACCAAAGATCCAAAACATTTCTCTAAGCTCATTAACAAAGATGAAGGAGATGTCACCATCGGAGACAACAATTATAATATCCCTCACTTCTGAAGTTTATTTATAAGGACCTACTTATAAATCATATGACCTATATGTAAATATCAAAATTTTAGTGATTAAATTATTAAGTTGTAAAAAAAAAAGAACAAAAAAAAAAAGGCCTCCCACGCACTTTATTTCCTATAGGAAACATAGAGAGGAGTAGTGGGGCATTGGAAAGAAGAGAAGATCGGGGGCTATGGCTGCGACTATGGCTGCGATTGTGATAACTATGGCTAGGAAAGAAAGAAGATGTAAGAAAGAAGGGAAGGAGCAGAAGAAGAGAAGGGGAAAGAAGGTGGCTGCGGCCATGGCTACAACTGTGGCAATTGTAGTTGGGAAAGAAGAGAAGGAAGGAAAGGAAGAAGAAGAGGGACAAGAGAGGGACAAAGAGGAAGAGGGGAAGGTGGCTGTGGCAGCTGCAGCCACAGCAGCTACATTTAAGAAAGAAAAAGAAGGAATGAGAGAAGGGCAAAAGGAAGTAGCATAGTTGAAGGGGTAGCGACGGTGGCTATGGTTGCGGCTGTAACTTTGGTAGTGGCAGTTGTAGCTAAGAAAGAGATGAAAAGGATGGAGGATGAGAGGCAAGAGCAGGTGACTGTGCCTCTACATTCTACATGAGTTGTATCGGTGGAGGATGAAAGAAGACAAGTGCAGAAAATGAAATAGGGAGAGGAGATGGAGGAAAATTATAAGGAGGATTTGGGCTTACACCATCTTTGAATTATTCTAGCCTTGCATTATCTAGTCATATGTGCCCTACAAGTGTTCAATCTTTTATACTATAAGTATTTCAATCTTTTCAATTGCAAGTGTGCTGATCTTTCCTATTGCAAGTGTTTCAATCTTTTCTACTGCAATTTCATCTCTGCTTTTGCCTTGAATATGAAAACTTTGAATTATTCTAGCCTTGCATTATCTAGTCATATGTGCCCTATAAGTCAATCACGTGAGTGATGACATGTGTGACTTGACAATGTATTTTTTTTTGCTTATTATATTTTGACATTTATCACTTTATATTACTTATTGCATATGTATATATATATTGTGATGTTTTTGGATCTATGTAATGGGAATCAGATCATGATGAGATCATGATATTGAGATCGATTTGCCTTTAAACACGGGTCCTAAATAATCCTGATCATAAGTTACTTGAGAGGGACATCGAGATAACCGGATAGATTGGTGTGTTGTATACCTGTCCATATGATAGATGCAGCTGGTCTCGTAGCTGCTTATGTGGGGACACAAGGGATACAATACAGGTGATGATTGGAGAATGAGTTCACTGATTGATCCGCTTATGAAATGTTGAATGGTTGATGACACATTATTGTCTGACAACGATTCCGTAATCCTAGTGGTGTATCTAGTCCTTAGACTTGAGATACCAAGGATGTCCTGTCTGAGTGCTCCACTCATTGATACCAGACTTATAGGTTTGGATGTCGCAGATCTAGCACAACTAGTCATCGGAGTGTCAATCAACCTTACGAGGGTTATAGAGTGTCGATAAAGGATCATCCACTCTCGATGTCATGAGAGGAATATCCCATGTGTTCTTGTTTAGACAAATTCTTGGCTAGGGTCATTCCGATTGAGAGAGAAAGAGATCTCCGAGAGAATCCTATTAGACTCGAGTAGAAACCGTATGGGTCTGACAGCACAAAGCCCAATATACAGTCTTTGGGATATTAGATGGATGAGGGACTATAGTACATGGTGACTAAGGATAGATAGGTCCAATGGATTGGATTCCCCTGTATCGTCTTGGTACTGCAGCGTAGTGGCCTAGTACGTATGTAACCGATGAGTGGAGTGAATTATTATGGAGATTAATAATTCACTAAGTCAGAAGAAGTTCTAACATGTATGACTCACGTCCAGCTCGATATTAGGCCTAGAGGGTCACACATATATGGTAGGTATTACGATGAGTAGAGGTTCAGATATGAGATATCCACTAGAGCCCCTATCTTATTGGATATCCAATAAGCCCATAAATTATTGGATCCTAGGATGAGATCCAATAAGAGCCCATGTGAGATTATTGGATAGAGATCCACTAATCTAATAGGCTTGGATAGTTGAATGGAGATCCAATAACCAATATGGGAGGATATATTAGGGTTACATTGATAGGGGACCTCTATAAATCGGAGGGAATAAGTGGTTCATAGGCTAGAGCCTTTACTTGCCTCTCCTATTCTCCTCCCCCTCTCCACCTCAGAGCAGGCTTGGAGTTTTTAGGAGCATCGTCATAGCATTGCTGTGTGGATCACCGCTAGAGAGGAGGGCACTTGACCTCCTTCACCCTCTCCTAGAGATCTACAAGGATTCAGGGATATATGATCTCCCTAGGTAACATAATCTATTCTATATGCAGTTTTTTGTTTCGCGAATTTTTTGTACCAATATTTGCACGATAATGAACATCTTTTTGCGAAATTGGGGATTTTAATTTTTTTGTTCTTCCACTAGGACTGTGATGTCACCCCCAATAATTTCCCAATAGTGGTATTAGTGTAAGGTTGTTTGTGCGAAAAATTGGTTTTGAACTGCATATGTTATCTTTTGAGAAGCTTTTAGCATCAAAATTGTCAACGTAAAAGCAAGAAAGGGTAGCAATTGTCAATCTACGTGCATGCAATAGGGCAAAGGTGCCACAGAGTAGTTGTGCCTATAGCCGCTATGCCTGCGGGGTGAGGCTTCACAAGGCAACGACACTTACGGTCGCTTCGCCCTCGAGGTTAGGCACCGTGGGGCAACGGGACCTGCAGTCGTTGTGCCCGTAGGCACAACCATCCATCGGAGTGACAAGCCCTTAAGGGCACCGCTCGATTGGGCAAAACTGCCCGCAGGGGTGGCAGCGCCCATAGGGGCGCCCACCTGCGCGGGTAGCGCCACCCGTAGGGGCGCAGTCCCGCGAGGGCAGCTACCGGTAGGGTGGCAACGATGGTGGCAGCAGTAGGGGAAAGGGAGAAAGAGGGTTAGGGTTTTTGGGCAAAAAGATAGTTTTGCCCTTGTGAAGTTAAAAAATTCCCATTTTATCCTTTTTACCAAATTATGAAAATACCCTTCAGAATTAAAAAAAATTCCTACATGTCCTTGATTTCAAAAATTATTAATTAATTAAAATATTTAATTGATTACTATTTGATTATTATCCAGTAGTCTTACATGATGATGATTTATACATATGATGTATGATGTGTGAACGGATGATCATAGACCGTATGATGTGTGAACTTGTGATTATTATTATTGGGCCTTATGAGCCTCCTTTATATTTCTAATTTATTGTCGGTCCTGTGTGCCTATGATTAAGTTATAATCACACGAGGAAGCTTAGCGGGAGTGTGGATGCAATAGCGTGACCCATGAGATAAACGATCGCGATACATGGAGATGCGTAGAGATGTCGTTGGAACCGATGAGGACGAGATTACTGATCACAGGGCATGGAGATGCACCATTGCATACATAGATTTTAATGTGAGTGATTAGGCCCACTGGCTCGGGCATGATCATATTAGGCTGTGGTCTATGATCATTTGGTGTAATTACTCATGTGATGTGTGATTGTTTATACACCTCCTACTAAATATGTATATATATATATATATTTGCCTGCGATGTAGATATTGTTAGGAACGATTTGGCACTAAGAGTGGGGGGGGGGGGTGAATCAGTGTACCGGTAAAATATGTCGATTTTGCAAAATTCTTTCGTATGATAAAAATTGATTTCGGAAACTTAACTCGAAATACGTGTTTGTAAATGTATCGAAGGCAATAAGCAAGTAAAATGGTTTGCAGTAAAGTAAAAGGCAATCAGTAGAAATGCAAACCAGAGAACACACTAATTTTATAGTGGTTTGTTCGTCGTGACCTACATCCACTCCGCTGATTCCTCTTCCATCGAGGCCACTAGCATCCACTATCAATCTTCCTTTAATAGGCGAAGATCAACCTCCTTCTTACACCCCTCCTAACCTTTTCACGGGTTTAGGAGACAACCTTTACAAGCACTCACTCCTCCTAAACAGAATTCTAAACTTAGACTAGAGGAGGGGATTTCTCAAGTGATTGCAACAGCGTTTCTTCACTTTTAAACACTTTGTGCTTGTGTATCTTAACCAAAGATGAGAGGGGTACTTATAGGCCTCAAGTTGATTCAAACTTTGAGCCTAAAAACATCTCATCCCGGGTTTCCTGTGTTCGGGCGGTACCACCACTTATGCCAGGCGATACCACCGTCAATGTTAGTCTGACACGAACACTACACTAGGCGATACCACCGCCTGGCTCCTTGCCATTGGGCGGTACCACCACCTGGCACCTTGCTAGGGGCGGTTCCACTACCCAAACTGGCAGTACCATCGCTTGACACAATCTCGGAGACTGTGCCATGACGGTGTCACTTCTTGGGGCACTGTTTGGGCCTTTTCGTTAGGCCCAACACAGTTCTTACATGGGCCCAATTGGCCCCTAATTGGGTTGGCCAAATTTCAATCTCAATTATGTGCTAACTACGAATTCTAAGACATTTCCTAAGCTAAATAAGTTTGTAAGTCTAGTTTCTTCCGACGAGTTTCCGATGATCTTCCAGCGAACTTTTGATGATCTCTCGGCAATGTTCCAACATACTACCGGAAAGCTCATGGACTTCACGACGGTCTTCTTGGTGTGTTTCGAAGAGCTTCTTTGACAAGCTCCTGGACTTCTCAATTGGTTCCGGTAGAACTTTCGACAAACATCCGGACTTCCGACGAACTCTCGAACTCCCAACGAAATCATGTTTTTGACTCCTGGACTTTATTTTGCTTTATGCCTTGCTATCATAGTTAATCATGCACATGTAAAAACACACTTCGATCTAGATAATTATTACTAAGCTTGAATCATGTTGTCCGGCATGTCATTGGTCTATCGATGCTTCGTCCGATTCTTCGACGCATTGTCCTCTCTTGCAACCTATTACCGAATCGGCCAGTTGACCTCCACAACTCCGATATCCTTAGCGCAATATCCACTCTTCTTAGCCCGATGCCCGAACCCATGGCTTGAAGCCTTCTATTGATATGTCGATCGATCCTTCGGCCCGACGTCCAATCTTCTGACATGTTTTCCTCCGGCCCAACATGATTTTTCCTGCTCTAATTGTCTCTCCTTGATTGAAGCATCCTTCGTCACTCAAAATGTAAATTAAATCATAAACACATATCAATTGGTTTCATCATCAAAATATGAGATTCAACATATATATATTAAATATTGATGTATGTGACATGTCATATTAGGAGACCAAATCAAAGAAACCCCTCTCTCAACAATATTAAGTCAGTAAATGTGAGGCAATTAGATTGACCTACGTGGCCTTCCATCGTTATATGTAGGGACCGATTCTCGGTATAGTTGAGTTAGTCGAGTCCCTCGAGACTCACCTATATTGCGATTCACTATCTTGCCTATGACATAGAGATGTCACCGGTGACCTGAGGATATGGTATGCTTGGTCGAGTCCCTCGATGGTATATCATCGAATCAGACTCATCTTGTAATGATGGTATTGACTTAATCGAACATCATGGTTGGTTGAGTCTCTCGAGACCACGGTGATTCGGAGGCCGAACAGGACGGAAATCACAATGAGTTGTGATCCACAAGAGTTGCCTACCTTTCGGACTTAGTGTGATTGGTTAAGTCCCTCGAGGTTACACTAACATGCCGATTAGATCCAAATCCCCATTAGAAGTCCACCGAAGACTTTCATTTCACGTGCTGATGGTGTCACATGACTCGCTAGTAAAATAGTGGGAGCATATTAAGATAGAAGTCCATATCTTGATTATTTATTTTCTGTAAAATCTGCATATTATTTATTTCTACTACATCTTGAATTTCAGAAAATGTCACTTTCAAATCCCCTACGTGGCACAGTTGATGTCAACCGCCTTACTAGTCCAAATTATATGGATTAGCTCCGTAACTTGATAATTGTTCTCACGGTGTAGAAAATCACGTATAATAGAAAATTGTTCTCAAGGTTGCTAAGAAAGACCGAACAAAGGACAAAGATCAATGCTTCCACTATGGAAAAGATGAGCACTGGAAGAGGAACTGCAAAGGGTACCTTTTAGAGAGGGCGAAATAGAAGTTTGGAGAAGCTTTAGGTACATTCATGATCAATCTCCAGTTGTTAGATTTGTATAATAGTGCATTGGTATTGGATACCGGTATTGTATATGACATCTATAATTTATTATACATTCTAGCAAAATTGAGGAGATTAGCGAGAGGAATATTACATAATAGTTTGTTTACGCTAGACACTACTCCACATATCATGAATGTAGGTATGTCTAAGAGGAAATGAGATAAGGTAAACAGTACATACCTATGACATTATAGGCTAGGTCATATCCATGAGAGAAAGATCCAAAAGTTGATAAATGATGGATATCTAGATCCATTCAACTATAAGTTATATGCAACTTGCAAGCCTTGCCTTCATAGAAAACTAACCAACTCTCCATTTAGTAGAACTGGAGAAAGAGCCACTAAGCTATTGGAACTCATACATAGTGATGTATGTGGACCCATGTCTACACTTGCCATTAGTGGTTACTCCTACTTTATTACCTTTTCTAATAATTTCTCAAGGTATGGATATGTGTAATTAATGAAGTACAAGTCCGAGGCCTTTGAGAAATTGAGAGAGTATAAGAATAAAGTGGAGAACCAAACTGAAAAGAGCATCAAGACTCTTCGATCAGATCAAGGAGGTGAGTACTGAAGTACAGAGTTTACCCAGTTTCTTAAGGACTATGGGATTCTATCCTAATGGACAACTACTTATACACCTCAACTCAATGGTGTACCTAAAATCAGGAATCATACGCTGATAGACATGGTACGGTTCATGATGAGTTTTGTTGACCTTTTTTTTTTGTAAGAAATAGAAAATTGATTAAATGTGAAGTTTGTACAAATAGCTTTGTCTATACAAGCTATAGAATAAAGCCAGATATTTCATAGAGTAGTCTAGGATAGTGCACCCCGCCTCAAAGGTGGAATGGTATCACTCCACAAACTCATCTCCAAGAGTAGTCAAACAAAGAGGTAGTCAAAACTACACATGCTATAGACCATGACTCTTAATTGTAGCCAAGAAATAAAGTATAATCATGACTACATATGCTATAGACTATGCCTCTTAACTATAGCCAACAAATAAAATGTAATGTCCATATATGCCAAGACTACTTGTGGGTACAACACATTATTAAAGTAGGTAACTACGGGATACATACATCTTCAACAAAATTCCCAAGATCATTATGTTGGGAAAATCTTTGGGGGCGACATCACATGCGTAGCGGAAGAACAAGAAAACAAAATCCCCGATTCCCAAAGAGATGTTCATCGTCGAGCAAAGATTGGTGCGCAAAATCCGCGAAACTAAAAAAACTGGGTATAGAGTAGATTGTGTTACCTAAGGAGATCGTATATCCCTGTTTCCTTGCAGATTCTTAGGAGAGGGTGAAGGAGGTCAAGCGTCCTCCTCTCTAGCGGTGATCCATACAGTATGGCTGTGACGACGCTCCTCAAAACACTGGGCTTGTTCTGAGGTGGAGAGGAGAAGGAGAATAGGAGAGACAAGCAAATTCTCTAGCCTATGAGGCTCTGAATCCCTCCAATTTATAGAGATCCCCTATCAAACCATAATGGATCCTCCCCTAGTGGGTATTGGATCTGCATCCAATAACTCAAGCCTTTTAGATTAGTTGATCTCTATCCAATAATCTCTCATGGGCTCTTATTGGATCTCGTCCATGGGATCCAATAATTCAGGGGCTTATTGGATATCCAATAAGACAATGGCTCCGTCGGATATCTCATATATGAACCTCTACTCATCGCAATGCCTACCATATGTGTGTGACTCTCTAGGCCCAATATCGAGCTCGCCGTGAGTCATACCTATCAGAACTCCTTCTAACTCAGTGAATTATTATCTCTGTAATAATTCACTCGACTCATCGACTACGGATGTACTAGGCCACTACACCGTAGTCCCCAGACGATATAGGGTAATCCAATCCATTGGACCTATCTATCCTTAGTTACCGTGTACCTATAGTCCCTCATCCATCTAATATCCCAAAGACCGTATATCGAGCATGGTGCTGTCAGACCCATATGGTTTCTACTCGAGTCTCGCTCTAATCGGATTCTCCCAGAGAACTCTTTCTCGCTCAACCCGAATGATCCTTGCTAGGGATTTGTTTGAGCACGAACACATGGGATATTTCTCTCATGATGCCGAGAGTGGATGATCCTCTATCGACACTCAATAGCCCTCGTAAGGTCGACTACCACTCCCAATGACCAGTTGTACTAGATTTGCGATAGCCAAACTTATAAGTTCGGTATCAAAGAGTAGAGCACTCATATAGGACATCCTTGGTGTTCTCAAGTCTAAGGACCAGATATACCACTAGAACTAAAGAATCACTATTTGACAATAAGGCATCATCAACCATCCAGCATTCCGTAAGCGAATCAATCAATGAACAAATGCTCCAATGAGCACATGTACTGTATCCCTAGTGTCCCTACACGAGCAGCTATGAGACCAGCTGCATCCATCATATGGGCGGGTATATATCACACTAGTATGTCCGATTATCACGATGTCCCTCTCGAGTAACCTATGATCGGGATTATTTAGGATATGTGTTTAAAAGTGAATTGATTTCATTTTTGTGATCTCATCACGATCCGATTCCCATTGCATAAATCCAAGGACTTCACAATATATATATGAATATATGCAATAGTTATAAAGTGATATATGCCAAAATATAATAAGCAAAAAGATTCTGAATCAAGTCACACGTGCCATCACTCATGTGATTAGCTTACTGGGCACCTATAATTAAAAATCTCCCACTTGACCTAAAGCCAATCACTTATGTGTCTGATCCCCATCAGACCCCCGTGACGCTCAAAGACAATCTGAGACAACGGCTTTGACAGTAGATCTACAATGTTATCTTCAGATGAAACTCTTTCCACTGCTACATCTCCTAGGGTTACGATCTCTCTGATAAGGTGGAACATTCTCAGAACATGCTTAGATTTCTGATGAGACCTAGGTTCTTTCGCTTGAGCAATCGCCCCGTTGTTGTCGTAATATAAGGAGATCGGCTCCTCGCTACCCGGCACGACTCCCAAATCTGTGATGAACTTTTTCACCCAGACTCTCTCCATTGCTGCATCTGATGCAGCAATGTACTATGCCTCTATGGTCGAGTCAACAGTAGTATCTTGCTTGGAACTCTTCCAGCACACTACTCCTCCATTCAAGGTGTACACGTATCCCTAATTCGACATCTATCATCGACATCAGACTGAAAACTTGAGTCTGTGTAGCCTTCAACCTTAAGGCTACTACCTCCATATACTAGTAAAAGATCCTTAGTCCTTCTCAAGTACTTAAGGATACACTTTACTGCTTTCCAGTGCTCTAAGCCTGGATCCGCCTGATACCTACTCGTGACACTCAGAGCATGCGCTATATCAGGCCTAGTACATAGCATGACATACATGATAGACCCTATTGCTGAGGCATAAGGTATCATATCCATGTTCGCCCTTTCTTCTCGAGTCTTTAGGGATATACTAGTAGAAAGCGATATCCCATGTCTCATCGGTATGAGACATCTCTTGGAATTTTCCATGCCAAACCTTTTGACAATGGTTTCTATATACCTGGACTAGGACAAGCCAAGTATCCTCTTGGATCTATCTCTATAGATTCGAATCCCCAAGATATGGGATGCTTCCCCTAAGTCCTTAATGGAGAAGTGTCTAGATAACTAAGTCTTTACTATGAATAGCATTCCTACGTCATTCCCAATGATCAGGATGTCATCCACATATAACACCAAAAAAGTGATAGCGCTCCCACTTACCTTCCTGTACACACAAGGCTCATCTTCGTTCTTAATGAAGTCATTAGATCTGATTGCCTCATCAAAACTTATGTTCCAACTTCGGGAAGCTTGCTTTAGTCCATAAATGGATCTAAGCAACCAACACACCTTATCTGGGCAGTTCTTGGACACGAATCCCTCAGATTGCATCATATACACCTCCTACTCGAGGTTCCCATTGAGGAATATGATTTTCACATCTATCTGCCATATCTCATAATCATAGTGTGCTACAATAGCCAATAGAATTTTGATAGATTTTAGCATTGCTACGGGTGAAAAGGTTTCGTCATAGTCAACAACTTGCCTTTGACGATACCCCTTAGCAACTAGCCTTGCTTTATAGGTCTTAGCCTTTCCATCTACTCCGATCTTTTTCTTAAAGATCCACTTGCAACTTATGGGTACAATACCTTCGGGCGCATCAACTAGGTTCCAAACCTTGTTAGAGTACATAGAATCCATCTCAGAATTCATGGCTTCTTGCCACTTCCCGGAGTCTATACTCATAATAGCCTCCTCGTATGTCTAAGGATCAATATCCTCAACATCCTCTCCTCTAATATATCCCACATATCTATCAGGAGGATGGGATACTCTATCAGACCTATGTAAAATTGAAACTTGTGTATTAGGTACCTGAACAGACTCGGGCTGTAGAGTGGTGCTTGAGCTTGGTTCTCCAACCTTGCTCAACTCTATCATGCTCCCACTTATCTCTGCCAAGAATGTGTTCCTTCTCAAGTAACACCGCTCTCTTAGCTACAAAGACCTTTTGGTCCTCGAGATGATAGAAATAAACCCACAAGTTTCCTTGGGGTATCCCACAAATTTGCATCGCTCTGTCCTCGATTCTAACTTATCGGGGTTGTGTCTTCTAACGTGGGCAGGGCAGCCCCAAATCTTAACAACTTTAAGATCAGGCTTCTTCCCTTTCTATATCTCATATGGTGTAGACACTACCGACTTAGTTGGAACTCTGTTCAGAAGGTAAGCTGCGGTTTCTAGGGCATATCTCTAGAATGAGATGGGTAGATCAGCGAAACTCATCATGGGCCGTACCATGTCTAACAGCATACGATTTCTCTTTTCAGAGACACCATTGAGCTAAGGTGTATAAGGAGATGTCCATTGGGATAATATCCCATGATCCTTGAGGAACTGAGTAAACTCTGTACTTAAGTACTCACCTCCTCGATCTGATCGAAGAGTTTTGATACTCTTTCCAGTCTAGTTCTCGACCTCATTCTTATACTCTCTGAATTTCTCAAAGGCCTCGGACTTATACTTCATTAAGTACACATATCCATACCTTGAGAAATCATCAATAAAGGTAATGAAGTAGGAGTAACCACCAATGGCATGAGTTGACATGGGTCCACATACATCACTATTTATGAGTTCCAACAGCTCAGTGGCTCTTTCTCCAATTCCACTAAATGGAGAGTTAGTCAGTTTTCCACAAAGGCAAGGCTTGCAAGTTGCAACTTTTGAATCCTTCCTTCATATATGTGACCTAGCCTACAATGCCACAGGTATGCACTGTTCATCTCATCTCATTTCCTCTTGGACACATTTACATTCACGATATGTGGAGTAGTGTCTAGCATAAATAAATCATTATGCAATGTTCCTTTCGTGATGATCTTATCATCTAATAATATAAAACAACCTTTTTTCTCAAAAACTAATTTATATCCACTAACTGTCAAACATGGAATGGAGATAATATTTTTTATAATAGAAGGAACAAAATAACATACATCTAATGCAATAAAAGCTCCACCAGGCAGATGTAGGGCGACCTCGCCAATAGCTACTACAGTAGCTTTTGCTCCATTACCCATCTTGAGGTCCATCTCGCCTCTCTCTAGTCTTCTAGGCCTTGCCAGAATCTGCAACGAATTGCATATATGATAAGCACTATCGGTATCCAATACCCATGTGTTATCATAAGAGTCTGACAAATAGAGACGGATCATGAATGTACCTGAAGCTTCACCAAGCTTTTGTTTCGCCCTTTCTGCAATGTACTCTTTGCAGTTCCTCTTCCAGTGCCCATCTTTGCCATAGTGGAAGCACTGGCCTTTGTCCTTTGCTGGGTTTTTCTTAGCAAACTTTGCTTTACCTAGTCTACCCTTGCCCTTTCCCTTCTTAAGGGACCTTTCTACTTTCCTTTTTTTTCTGGTCTTACCAGTGTTGAAAACTAGCTTCTCTTTCTTAATAGTACTCTCTACCTCCCTCAACATATTGAGGAGCTCTAGGAGAGTCACCTCAAGCTTGTTCATATTAAAATTCATTATAAATTATGAAAAGAAATCTAGTAGGGACTGAAGCACAATGTCCACACACAAGTTATCCTCTAGGACCATTCCTAGACCTATGAGTTTCTCTATCCACTCAATCATCTTTAGGACATGGTTCTGAACCGGTGTCCCCTCAGTCCAGGAGGACAGGTCGTTCATCCGAGAAGAAAGCTATGACCAACTCTAGAGGAGTCGGATGAGATACATCCACTTATGAATTCTACAAGTACGAATACAAACCCTACACCGACAGGAAGAAGGAACACTAGCCCTATTAGTATTCCGAGACAATAGGTGGAGCGACGACAGATCCATCATCGCAACGATAGAAGTAGATCTGACTAGAGGCAGTCAATTGGTTTACGTCATCCCCGACATAATGATGATGATTGGTGACTTCTACCACAACATCCAACTTTCAATCCTCACCCGAGGATACGACAATTGGCAAATGGAGAAGCTAACTTACTAATCACTCGAGGAATGGTGGGGCGACTGTCAAATACCCTGAATGTCACCTTTGCCTATGAAGTATCAGGGGTGGTGGACTATCTCACAAGCCATGGTGTAAGGGCGCTATCAGGAAGGAGATACTCCACAACATAATTACAAGGAAGGGACTGGGTAATCCAACCTACCCAGACCAACATCCCTATGTAGCCATTGGAGGTACAAAGCCGAAACTTACTAGACGGAAGAATTTCAATAAGTTTCGACAATTACAAAGCTGCATCAACCTCAAGCCATCTTCACTACAACGAAAATGACGAGGAAACATTTAGTGAAGAAGAAGAAATCAGGAGCCACATCATAGCGGTCATACTTTAGCTCACCAACAAGGAAGAAGAAGATGAGGCAGAACAACTATGTAATAACCTGAATTCTTATTTTCAGGATACTTGCAATTTTCAAGAGGGAGGAGAGATGCCATACCCCCAAAAATTCCAAAAGGAGATAATAGCAGCCGGAATAGAAACAAATTGGGAAATGGAGTACCTACAATTGGCAAAACTATCTCAGCAAGTATATTCCTCATCAGCCGTATCAAACTACAGACCACCTGCAGACTCTACGATGGGACCCGCAAATTACCCACCAGCGGTCAACATAGAGTCAACAAGTCAGAAGCCAACCTTTGAGGGATATACCAGACAAAATCAACCAAGGTTCAAGGCAAAAGACTTCTTAGAGGCGTGGAACCTCCCATCAGCATTCCAACAACAATCCCGTCACAACTAGGGATGTTCGATGAAGTATTCATGAGGTGGGAATCAATTACAAAAAATCTAGTCTCACTACAAGGGTTCACAGACTCACAAGCAAAGATGGAATTCATCGAGAACCTCCTAGGAGAATCTGAGAAACTAGCCTGGATACAATGGCGAATGGCGTATCCAGATGAATACCAGCTTTTATTAGCAAATGCGGATGGAGCAGGAGGTACTCAAAATATCCTCTCTCAATTACGCATAATTTTTGTACTTGAAGACCCGTTCCAAGGATCTACAGGAGCACAGGAAGAAGCATATAGAGACCTTGAAAGGCTATCATGCGATGAGCTGAAGAATATTATCCAAATCCTAGTGCGGAAGAGGCTCTTGGATATCTCATATCGCTGAACCCTTCCCTGTTCCTCAAACAATTTACGAACATGTAGGAGAATGGATCTGGCATCCATCTTTTCATATTATCTTTGTAACTCAGGAGTCATAAAGCCCAACATATAGCCCTGAGCAAGAATGGAGTCATCAACATACTTCACGTAGCGACCGATCTTATCCTCGCTTGACCCTTCTTCGGGCGTAGGCATCATTGTATCAAGAACGTACACGATTTTCTCCGCTGTGAGAACAATTCTCAAGTTACGGAGCCCATCCGTATAAATTGGACCAGTGAGGCGGTTGACATTAAGTATGCCACGTAAGGGATTTGAAAGTGATATTTTCTGAAAATAAAGATGCAGCAGAAATGAATAACATGAAGATTTTCCAAGAAATAAACTATCAAGATATGGACTTCTATCTTAATATGCTTCCACTATTTTACTAGCAAGTCACGCGACACCCTCAGCACGTGAAACGGAAGTCTCCGATAGACTTCTAGTGGGGATCAGGATCCAATCAGCATCTTACTGTAACCTCGAGGGACTCAACCAATCACACTAAGTCTAAAAGGTGTCACGCCCCTCAAAATATCCATGATATTAAAAAAATTTTGGCACAAACCAATCCAAGATCCAAACACACATTTGAGGACATTGAAAACATTCTATCAAATTCACGTCTATAAAACCTGTGCAGTTTATAATCATATATCACATCACTCGATAATTCACATTTATGGCAACCCAAGCCAAACTTGACAAACATGAACAACATTTATAAATCCACAAGCTAAATAAATTATATAATTAGAACTCCAACTATTCACCACAAGTTCATATCATCATAAATTAGACTTAACATTCTGAAATTCCAAATAAGAGAGATCTTCTAACACTTTTACACAGTATATCCATTTTGATTCATCGACAACATTTTATTTCATACAAAATATGCTTATACAACAATAACATAATAACCAACAAGACTTGCCCATAATTCAGAATAGCTCTCCACTGCCTCAGCCCAATTCAAACATCTCAAAGAGTGACAAGCTGACCTGAAAGATTTATATAACAACGGAGTGAGCTAAAAATAGCTCAACAAGTAACAAAGCATATATAGCACGAGAAGGGATAGTTTCAAACAAACAAGATATCACAATGCAAGACAGAATCCAAGAGATTCAAGGATATCATCTCATTAGATACAGAATCGCAAATGTCATTTCATTCATAACATA
Organism: Musa acuminata AAA Group; assembly: GCF_036884655.1. Lineage (NCBI taxonomy): Eukaryota > Viridiplantae > Streptophyta > Magnoliopsida > Zingiberales > Musaceae > Musa > Musa acuminata. The sequence continues at coordinate 26,895,363 of NC_088331.1, read as the reverse complement.
TTTGGTTAATAACAAATGGAGCATAGAGTAATCGAAGCATATCAATAGCGTACGAGATGATCCGGAGCATATTAATGGCAAACAGGTCCTTTAAGAATTTATCAGTTCATAGCGAATGGAGCACAGAGTAATTAGAGCATATCAATAGTGTATGAAATGTTCCGGAGCATAACAATGACATATGGAACATTTCGAAGCGTAACAATAACAAATGAAACATTTCGGAGCATATCAAAGGCGTTTGAAATGTTTCGGAGCATATCAATGACAAATGAAACATTTCGGAATATATTAATGGCATATGGACCATTTCGAAGCATATCAAAGAAAGAATACGAAATAGAAGCTCAGACGTCGTACCCTAGCATAGTGCATGTGAGGTTTAACTCAGTGGTGGCTCCACGCCGTGATGAGTTCTCGACTCCATCCACGGGTAGCCCTTTCCTACTTGAGCCCTCTCACCCTACCCAAGTGCTAGGTCGGCTCTGAATTTCATATCAAATAGATAGAAGGTGAAGTGAGATTCCAAACATAATATGGTTTATTCATTTCTGAATGACCACCAAACATAATCTAGAGCATCGCGGGCTCTAAGCACATACCCTTTATCATTTCTGGCAAAGGTTCAAATAATCCCACAAACACCAGAGTACAAAAGGGTATTGTGAACAATAAATTGGGACATATCGGAAGCACATGCGGAACAACGAAATGTACATATGCCTTTATGAAACATTACGATACAAACATGAAGTTTACATAACAGATTTAGGTATCCAAATACATGTAGGACAAGAGCATACAAGAATTCAAAGCAGTAATATAAAGCTCAATTGAATAAGAAAGCCAAAGGATATCAATTTCCAAAGGAATGAAACCAGAATATGCGAAATCGACCAAAGCTCAATTTCTGGCAGAATTCAAGAGGCACATTGAACAAATGATTCAAACTATCAATCGTGCTCCAATATACTCAAGTAAGCTATCAAAAGAAAGGTTTATGAGTCTATATTCTGATCAAATAATTTTTGTCCCAATCATAGGTCAATACATGAAGTTATAATCATAACAAGGTAGAAAGGTCAGAATCTCAAAAGTTGAATAGATTCGGATCGTTACGTCTAAACAGGAGATATATCAAATGCAAGGCTAGAACAATTCAAAGTTCCTCATATTCAAAGTAAATGTACAGATAAAATTACAGTAAGGAAAGATCAGGATACTTGTAATAGGAAAGATTAGAAAGCTTACAATAGGAAGGATCGGAACACTTGCAATGAGAAAAAAAAAGAACAATTACAGGAGAAACGATCGAGAAACTAGCAATAGGAAAGATTAGAAAGCTTGCAATAGGAAGGATCGTAACACTTGCACGAAGAAGATCATAATACTTGCAATAAGAAAAATTAGAACAATTACAGGAGAAACGATCAGGAAACTTGCCTTTCAAAGATTTCGATCCGAAGATCCAAAGAAGGTACCAGCCCAAATCCTTCTACTTTTCCTCCGTGTCCTCTCTCTGTTTCGTTTTGTGCTCTCATTTTCTTTCTTTCTTCGCAACTACACCATGTGTCGAACATCGAGGCACAGTCACCTGCTCTCTCTTACTCTCATTCATTCTATTTTTTTTTTCCCAAACGCAGCTGCCACAGCCACCGCCGCTGCCGCTACCACAGTCGCAGCCCCTTCCACCGCACTACCTTCCTCCCTTCTCTCGTTCCTACTTTTTCTTTCCCAAACACAGCTGTCGCAGACATAGCCGCCACCACCGCAACCGCAATCACGATGACGACCCCTTTTTTTTCCCCTTTTCTTTCTTTCTCTTTCCCAAAAGCAGCTACTGCAGCCACCACCACTACCGCAGCTACCGCAACCAACGTCGCAGTCGTAGTCGCAGCCACGGCCGCAGCCACCACACCCGCAGCCTCTTCTTCCTCCCCTACTTATCTTCCTCTCCTTCTTCTCTTCCAACTGCAGCTGCCATCGCCGTAGTCGCAACCCCTTCTTCCCCTACTCTTCTTCCTCTCCTTCCCTTCTTCCTTCCTCTTCGTCTTTCCCTGCCACAGCTGCAGCTGCCACAACCGCAGCCACAGCTGCTTCTTTCCCTTCTCCTCTTCCTTCTCCTTCCTTTCTTCTTCTTCTCTTCTTCCTCACCTTCTCTTCCTCTCCTTCTCTTCCAGCTGCAGCTGCCACCGCCATAGCCGTAGCTCCTCCTTTCCCTTCTCTTCTTCTCCTCTTCTTCTTCCCTCCTCCTCCCCGGCATCATGCACACCCTCTCCTCTGTTTCCTCTGCAAGAAACAGAGGCATCACAACCTCTTCTCCTGCTTCCTCTTCTTATTCTCTTCCTCTTCTTCTTCTTCTTCTCCTCTTTGAACGTGTTAGAACCCTTGTAGATTCTAAACTTGGGGTTGATCTCTTTAGGGTATCGGCCTTCTTGGAACTCTATAGGGGTTTCTCCCTCTAAGTTGCTGCTCAAAGGCTGCAGAAAAGAGAAGGAATACATGGCTATTTATAGGGCTTCTAAACCCTAACTTCTAATAGGACTCCTACTTAAGACTCTTACTTCTAACCAACTCCTAATAGGACTCCTAGTCAAGAATCCTATTCCCTTACAACTCCTAATTCTTCTATAAGAAAACACCTCCTACATGAATGCCCCTCTCAATTAGGACTCTCCTAGCTAGAGTCCTAACAGAATGTCCCTCATAATTAGGACTCTCCTAGCTAGAGTCCTAACAGAATGTCCCTCTCAATTAGGACTCTCTTAGCTAGAGTCCTAACTGTTTTACATGAAGTCCCTCTCAATTAGGACTCTCCAAGCTAAAGTCCTAACAGACCCGCCCTCTTCAAATCAGCCTTGTCCTCGAGGCTGATGATTTGTGAATTTTGGGAATTTGATCTTCAAGTCATCATAGTTCTCCCAAGTGACATCTTCTATTGGTAGGTTCGCCCACTGTATTAACACTTCATTAGTGGGTCGTCGTCGTCGAGTTACGATCCGTCGATTAATAATGACACTTGGTTGGGTCTGGAGTTCTCTTTGGGTAGTCATATTTGGTGGGTGGCTTTGGGCTGTCACCAAGCACCTATTTAAAACTTTCGTATGGCTTTTGGTTTGTGGGGATATGTCATACTCCTTTTCAATTTAGTACCATGTATATGGAATAACTTTATCTAAAATATGCTCTTGAAGATGCAAGTAGAATTTGTCACAAGCACAATGCGTCCCTTATAGCATAATTTTTTTTGAGTCCCGATTGTAATGAGCCACGGAGCTTAGTGCTTCCTCTAATTTTTTTTGTATCTTACTGGTCTCTGAATCTTCTTGCCATTCCATCTTAATATCCTGAAGGAAGTCACCATTTTTGCTGCTCGGGGGAAGATATCTTCTACTCCAAGAGATATTTTAGGCTTTTATGGTCGGTCTTGATTTGAAAGTATCGCCTGATCAAGTACAATCTCCACCTCATTGCTGCATGCATAATGGTGAGCATCTCCTTATCATATGTTAACATGTTTTGATAGGGGGGAGATAATGTCTTGCTAATGTATGTGAGTGGTCGACCATCTTGCATGAGAATGTCTCCCATTCTGTCTCCAGATGCATCGGCCTTAATGATGAAGGGTCGGTTGAAATATGGTAGCGCTAGCATCGGCGTCGTCGTTATGGTTGCCTTAAGTTTGTCGAAGGTAGTGGAGGCTCTGTCCGACCATTGGAAGACATCTTTTTCCAGTAAGGAAGTAAGTGGTGCACTGATCTTTGCATAGTTTTTCACGAACTTACGGTAATAGCTTGTTAAACCCAAAAAGCCATGTAGCAATTTTATGTTCCTCGGGGTAGGCCAGTTTTGCATTGCTTCAATTTTGAAGGGGTCCACCGTCACACCTTCCTCTGATATGATATGCCCAAAATGTTTCACCTTTTATTGAAGAAAGTAAAATTTTGTAGTGGCCGTTGTGTGTTCGAAAGGCGGTTTTCGGTATGACTTCTTCATGCACTCATATTTGATAATACCCGGATCGAAGGTCCGGCTTTGTGAAGATTTGTGCTCCCTTTCATCTATCAATGCATCTGCTATTGGAATAAGGTATTTGTTCTAGATGGTTATGCCATTGAGAGCTCGGTAATAAATGCATATTCGCTATATTCCGTCCTTCTTGTGTACAAGTAGCACCGGTGAAAAGTAGAGGTTGCAACTTGACCGGATAACTCCTGTTTCAAGCATCTCTTTTAAAATCCTTTCTATTTCATTAATCTGGAGATGTGGATATAGATATGGCTGAGTATTTGCTGGAGATTTGACTGGAAAAATCATTATACAATGATCATGCCGATGAGTAAGAGGTAGGTTATGCGGCTCGTCAAATATATCTGAAAATTCAGCAAGCAAAGGAAATATGTTTGGATATTCAAATTCTATTGGCTCTCCTTTAATTTGTTGCTCAAGTTGTACTAAAAAGCCCCTGCACGCTTTATGCAAAACCTTCTCCATTTGTTGTGTGCAAATCATCGTTACATCGCCCTCACGTTTCCCATGCAGTATCACTTGTTTCTTCTTATTGTAAAATTTTATAAATAGTTGCATAAAATTCCAAGAAATATCACCCAATGTCATCAACCATTTAATTTTGAGTATGGCCTCATGATCATCAAGAGGGAGGAGGAAGAAATCTGTAATTATCTCTTGGTCCTACAGCAATAGTTTCACCTGCGGGCACCTATGATCACACTTCAAAATCCGTCCGTTGGCGATCTTAACGACAAACCTGCTGTAATTCTCAATAGGTAAGTTCATATGGACAGCAACCTTACTGTTTGCAGGTTTGAGTAGCCAACTAGTGTATGTACCATAACTTCGGTCGGTTGTGGCTCTTCTTCTGCATCTTTTTCTTCATGTTCAAGGCTCTCTTCTAGATGTTCAATGACCTCTTCTTCTATCGGTTCAATCATAAGAAGTCCTCCTTTACTACAGCGATGCTCACGGCTCCACTGCTCGTCACAATGCCAACATAACCCCTTTGCATATCGCTCCTAAAGCTCTTCTCTTGTTAACCTCTTTGGTGTAGAGACTTGGTCGACAGTAGGGGGGCTGAGGGCTTCAATATTACTAGTTGAGGAGTGACCCTAGTCCTCCGAGCTTCATGGTTCAATTGCTCCTCTTGATGTCGTGCGAAAGAGATGGCTGCCATAAGCGTATACGGTTGTCGCGCTTTAACTTCTCCTCGGATCTCCGGCTTCAAGCCCTCAATGAAGGTTCTCAATAGCTGTTTTTGAGACCAATCATGAGTTTGATTAGATAACCTTTCAAACTTGGTTTGGTACTCCTGAATGGTAGAGGTTTGTCGGATCTTTGTTAGTTGTCCGTCAATATTCTCGTAATCGGTTGGTTTGAAGCGGATCAGCAGTCATTCTTTGAATCAGTCCTTCTTTGAATTGTTGCCATGAAAGGACTCCATAAGTATGTTTAAACCAGTCAAACCACTATATAGCATCCCCTTCAAGATGTATAGCTATAATTTTCACCATAGATGCATCTGTGATTTTATGGTACCGAAAATATCACTCCGCGCGCGAGATCCAACCAATTGGGTCTCCTTCTTCCCATATAGGGAAGTCCACTCTTATGCATGGATACTTGGGGTTGGTCATAGAGCTTCCCCTCTCTTGGAAGTCATATCTTTGGGCTCGGTGTGATTGGGAAAAGCTCTCTCCTTGATATGATTTCTTCGGGCTTAGTGGACGGCCCAATCTGAGTTCGGTAAAGAGCATCCGAATCTTATCCTTCATTCGTGCCTCCAAGGCTTCGAATTTAGCATTGATTACCTCATTAGATGCCATAGTATATGCCTCCAAATCTATGATGTTAAGATCTCTCTTTTTTTGTTAGGTTAAAGGCATGTATAGGTTGAGATAAGTGATGGTCGAAAGGGTTGGTGGATCGATGGATGTAGGCTACGATTTAGGCTTGTTTTGTGGTAGTTTTGGGTGCAGTTTGAGGGTGTGGTTTTGTGGAGTTTTAGGGCTGTGGATGAAAGTTTTGGATCTGTGGTAGATGGAAGCAAAGGTTTGATAGAAATCAGTGGAAGTTGCAGCAAGTATGTGCTATCTTGTAAGAGTAGAATTGTCGTCGAAGAAACAATGGTTTCTCGATGTAATTTCTATCAAAAACTTAAGAGAATTGAGGAGGGAATTGATAGCAAAACCATAGATTATATGACAGCAAGGATGTCTAATTTAATCAAGAGAATTTCAGCAGTATAACAGCAAGAAAATTGGTGCAAGTTGCGATAGGAGAATTGTCGTCGAAAAATTTCAGCGGGTTACGATGAAAATTTGCAGCAACACAAAATTATTTTTAGAGATGAATTCTTTAATATATCAATCTTAGATGGAAGCCAAGATGATCTACGAAGTGTATAAGAAATTTCATTCAAAAAAATTGCAAATAGATGGGTTAAGGCAACAATATGCTGCTGAAATTTTCTGCAGCACAGATTTTTAAGTATAGCAGATTGGACGTAAAAGATCAGTGGTTTATATTGAGAATTTTTTGATTAAACCAAAGTAAAATCCACTGTTAGGAAGTGTCACAGCTATCATAAAAATTTTGTAGAGATTTGGATAGAAACAATATAGTATCAAGATCAAACAAACAGTGCTATGCGGCTGTAATTTTACAGTGCAGATTTTTAAGTATAGCAGATTAGACGTAAAAGATCAATAGTTTATATTGAGAATTTTTTTAAAAAACCAAAGGGAAATCTGCTGTTAGGAAGTGTCAAAGATGTCATAAAAATTTCATAGAAATTTGGATAGAAAAAGCACAATAGCAAGATCAAACAGATGGTGCTATGCGGCTGGAATTCTGTAATGTATCTTTCGTCGTAGAGATGAAAACTTTGTGACGAAAGGTTTATGCAGCAATATAGGAACAGTTTTTTTTTTTTAATTTTCGAATAAGGATAACTAAATTGTAGCAGCAGTAAGGTAGGAAACCAGAACCTGTTGCAATTCACGGGGAGATCAAAGGATGATCCATGATGGTGGAGATTATGGCGGAATTCGACGACAATATTTTAAGCAATTGTGGGAATTGCTTTGGGAGGTTGTGGAGGGCTGATGGATGGCAATGGAAGGGCAGAGAGATGCCAAGAATGCAGCTCTAATACCAGATGTTAGAACCCTTACAGATTCTAAACTTGGGGTTGATCTCTTTAGGGGATCAGCCTCCTTGGAACTCTATAGGGGTTCTTCCCTCCAAGTTGCTGCTCAAAGGCTGCGGAAAAGATTCATCTATTACTTAAGAAAAGAGAATGAATACATGGCTATTTATAGGGCTTCTAAACCCTAACTCCTAATAGGACTCCTACTTAAGACTCTTACTTCTAACCAACTCCTAATAGGACTCCTAGTCAAGACTCCTGTTCCCTTACAACTCCTAATTATTCTATAAGAAAACACCTCCTATATGAATGCCCCTCTCAATTAGGACTCTCCTAGCTAGAGTCCTAACAGAATGTCCCTCTCAATTAGGACTCTCCTAGCTAGAGTCCTAACTATTTTACATGAATGTCCCTCTCAATTAGGACTCTCCAAGCTAGAGTCCTAACAGAACGCCCCAGCCCTAGCTGCTACCAGCTCTCGCTCCTTTCCCTACTCTTCTCCTTCTTCCTTCTCCTTCCTTTCTTCTTCTTCTCTTTTTCCTCACCTTCTCTTCCAACTGCAGTTGCCACCGCCGCAGCCACAGCTGCCACCACCGCAACCGCAACTCCTCCTTTCCCTTCTCTTCTTCTCCTCTTCTTCTTCCCTCCTCCCAGGCGTCACACACACCCTCTCCTCTATTTCCTCGGCAGGAAACAGAGGTATCACAACCTCTTCTTCTTCTCCTCTTCGAACGCCCCACACCTCTCCTCTGTTTCCTCCTGCAGGAAACGGAGGTGCTGCAGCCCGAGCTGCTGCCACCTCTCGCTCCTCTCCCACTTCCCTCTCTTTTTCTTCTTCCTCTCCTTCTTCCTTCTCCTTCCTTTCTTCTTCTTCTCTTCTTCCTCACCTTCTCTTCCAGCTGTAGCTACCACCGCCGCAGCCGCAGCTCCTCCTTTCCCTTCTCTTCTTCTCCTCTTCTTCTTCCCTCCTCCTCCCCGGCGTCACACACACCCTCACCTCTGTTTCTTCTGTGGGAAACATAGGTATCACAACCACTTCTTCTTCTCTTCTTCTCCTCTTCTTTCTTTCTCCTCCCCAACGCCCCACAGCTCCTCGCTGTAGCCCTTGCTGCAGCCACCTCCTCTTTTCTTCTTCTTCTTCTTCTGCTTATCTTCTTCTCCTCTTTTTCCTTCTCTTCTTCTCCCCATGCCCCACCGCTCCTCTCTTTGTCTCGAGAACAGAGAGCGTGGGAGGCGGTGGGATATAACCGAAATTTTCGGTTTTCTTTATTTTCTTTTCATTTTGTAACTTAGCAGTTTAGTCCTCGAAATTTCTATATTTACATATAGGTCCTCCAATTTACATATAAATCCTTATTAATAAATTTTCAAAAAGAGGGATATTACACTCTCCCCCCCTTAAAAGAAAATTTAGTCCTCTAAATTGGTCATAGCTCAATCGATGAAAAGATGAGGATTATGATTTCTTTATTTCCTCCTCCTGCTCTCAAATAGTTTCATCAACACAATACAATTACACAATTATCCAAGAGTGTCCGAAATATCCTCCTCCTTGATCCTTAATAGATGGTAACCCGACCTTTAATCAATTTTTGAAAATACCTGTGCACCCTGCAATTAATCAAACAAGTCGTCACTTTAGAGAATACTCGTTTTTGATGGTCACCTAATTCAACTGTCTATAATCAATACAAAGCCTCAATGTTCCCTCCATCTTTTTAACTAATACCGGAGCACCCCATGATGAAATATTATACCAAATAAAATCCTTATTTAATAGTTCTTGTAGTTGCTTTTTCAATTCGACTTACTCAAATGATGTCATTCTGAAGAGAGGCATGGATTTTGGGATTGTCCCAAGGACCAAATCAAAAGCAAAGTCACGTTTGGAGGTAATCCAAGCAATCATCCTGGGATACATTAGGCAAAGAGATAAATCACGTCCAATACTCTCAAATAAAAGATCGACTGATCAAATATGCAAAAAGTGATCATTTGTTATATACCAATCCATACTGGTATGATAGGAAGATAGCAAATCCATACCAAGTAAAATATCAAAACTCTAAATTTCTATGAGAACTAAATCAGCAAAAAGTTCAAGTTCGCCAATAAGAATCAAACAAGAGGACCAGATTCAAGTCCGTTATCAAAGAATTTTCAATGATTGTATTTACATATATCACATAATGTAGTGGTCTAGGTTGAATGCCCAAGTGATAAGCAAAATATTACGAATCAAATCGTAGATACGACCCATGGTCAAATAAATATTTGCATTCTTTCATAAACATGCACAATACCTTCGATCACTAAATCAGAAGTTTTAGAATCATATTCAATGATAGCATACACTCTGACATGGGCTGATGATTTAAGAGGCAGTGACTCTTTCTTCTTGTTCAATGGGTAGTCTTTTATTTTATGATCCAACTTTCTACAAATAAAATAGACTCCAATTACCCGAAAACTCAAATTTGTTTCATAATTTAACTTGTAATTTACACATGATTGAGTCCTTTGTGGTGACTTCCCATTTCAAATCCAAATATCTTGACCCTCTAGTTATTACTTTCTGATTCATTTCCAATCATATTTTTATTGATAAACTTGTCCTTATCATTCTTGCCACTGATCTTCAAAAATTATTTTCATTGTTCCCATTAATGATCAGCTTCTACTTCCAATATAAGGTGGCAAAAGAAATCTTTTGATCATCAGAACAATTTTGTACATCAAATATCTTCTTTGTTTGCATCATCCGTTTTTCTACCACTAATGAAATTAGGTTTACCATTCTTTCATTGCGCTACTCCGATTTAGTATCCTCGATCAACCCTTTCATCCCCCTTAATTAATTAGAAACAAATGAAATAGGAGGACCAAATGTCCTCATCATCCTAGATTCCTAAAATGCATCAAAGAAAATTTTCATCGATCACTATAGTTCACTAGACATCAATATATTTTGCACGTCAACATATCAAATATTTCAGTGTTCCTCAAATCATGCTCTAATACCACCTCTGTCACGCCCCTCAAAATATCCATGATATTAAAATTTTTCAACACAAATCTATCCAGGATCTAAACACACATTTGAGGTCACTAAGAAAACATTCAGATCAAAATTTCATATCTATAATCTATAAATTTATAAATCCTGTGCAGTTAATAAACATGTAACACATCGCTCAATGATTCATAAAATCTGAACCCAACTCACCAAAATAATAACCACAACATAAATTCACAAGTGTTTTCATATCGTTACACGAATTAAACTTAACATTCCAGAATCTTAAACATGAGAGGTCCTTTAAACTTACACAAAATCCACAAGTTTAGATTCATCGTCAACATTTCATTAGATGCAGCATGTGCTTATACAACAAAAACATATATACTAATAAAGATCTGCCCAAAATCTTTTAGCTTTCCACTGCCTCAGCCCAATCTTAACATTTAAGCAAGCGACAAGCTATCCTGAAAATTTTATACAACAACGGGGTGAGCATATAAAGCTCAGCAAGTGACTAACATATCCATATCAAAAGAGGATAATTTCCAAAGAGATAAAGTTTCAAAATGCAAGGCAGAATATAAGAATTCATAGACGTAATATCATTAGGTGCAGAATCACAATTGTCATTTCAATCATACATATTTGGTTCATAACAGATGGGGCATATAGTAATTGGAGCATATCAGCAACAAATGAAACCTTTCGGAGCATATCAATAACAAATGAAATATTTCAGAGCTTATCAATGATGTATGAAATGTTCCAGAGCATATCAACGGCATATGGAACATTTCGAAGCATATCAACAATGAATGAAACATTTCGGAGCTTATCAATAGCGTATGAATTGTTCTGGAGCATATCAACGGCATATGGAACATTTCGAAGCATATCAACAATGAATGAAACATTTCGGAGCTTATCAATGGCGTATGAAATGTTCCGGAGCATATCAATGGCGTATGGAACATTTCGAAGCATATCAACGATGAATGAAACATTTCGGAGCATATAAATAACAAATGAAATGTTTCGGAGCTTATCAGTGGTGTATGAAATGTTCCGGAGCATATCAACGGCGTATGGAATATTTCGGAGCATATCAATAACAAATACCAAACAGAAGCTCAAACGTCGTCTTTGACGTTGCATTCATATCATTCTTATCCAAAGCATATACAGAAACACATAACCAAAGCTCTGGATATCATAACAAACATACCGAAGGTGTAGTGGGACCACAGACAGAATGTGATTCATTCATTTCTGAATGACCACCAGACAGAAGTTTCCCACGTCTGGGAGCTCCATCCACCCATGTCTAGGTAAAGTCAGAGGGGGGCGGTAGAGCATCGCAGGCTCTATGCATAACTCTCTTTACCATTTCTGGCAAATGTTCACATTATCCCACAACACCATAGTACAAAAGGCAGTATGAACAATAAATAGCATATATCGGAAGCACACGCGGAACAACAAAATGTACATGTGCCTTTACGAGTCAATACGATGCAAGCAACAATCTCTGACAAATGTATTCAGATTGGAATGAAATGAAAGCAAAAGTATAAACGGATTCTAAGCAATCATATATAGCTCAATTCAAATAAGAAGGTTAGATGAATTCAATATCCAAAGGAATGAAACTAGAATAGGCACATATCGAAAGCAAATGCGGAACAATGGGAGATACATGTGCCTATATGTGTCAAAGCGATATAGCTTAAAAGTTACACAAAATGTTTCAAAAATGTAAATAATTTATAGACAAGATCAAACCAGAATTCAAGCACCAACATAAGCCTCAATTGAGTGAAGGGGACTGAATGGAATCTATTTCCAAACAAATGAAACAGAATACGCGAAATCAACCAAAGCTCGATTTCTGACAGAATTCAAGGGGCACATTGAACAAATACTTCAGATTTTCAATTATGCTCTAATACCCTTAAGAAAGCTACTGTTGAAAGATATATCAATCTATTTTCTGTTGAAACAAGTTTCGTATGAATCATGGTTTCCAACAAGGAGTTACCTTTGATTTGGGAACACAAGGTCAAAAACAAAATCACTGTTTTGCAGAATTCATAGGCTTGGATTCATCAGATAATAGGGTAGGCATTTGAATTCGAAATTTTTCAATCAATATGTCAAAAGAAAGGTCTACAAGTCTAGTTTCGAACGAATTCAGTTTGGTACAAATCAGAATTTCCAACAGAGACTTATAGGTATTTTAGTATCGAAAGGTCAGAAATTTTGATCCTTGTTCTGCAGCATCTATAGGCTCATTTGAAACAGACATTTGGGTAAGTATTCGGTGTCCAAAATCTACAAAATCAGTGTCAAAAGAAATATATAAGAGTCTAATTTTAATCGAGTTAGGTCCTGCCTGAATCCACATTTGGTGCTAAAAATTATAGCTGAAACAGTGTATAGGGGTCAGTTTACCGAAAAAATTTCAGATCCTTGATTTTATGTCCAAAGAGAGAAATATCAGGTTCTAAGCATAAATCATTCAGAATCAATATAGGAACAAAGACTAATACTTCTGTAGAATAGGGTTAGAACACTTGCCTTTGAGAATTATGACCCTAAATGAGAAGATTTGAGCAAGAAACCTCAAAGCCCCAAATTTTTTTTTCTTCTTCTTCCCCCTTTTTCTTCTCTTCTTCCTTCTTTATTTCTCCTGTTCTTCCACACAGCTGCCTTCTCTGGTTCCATATGAATGAAGGCAGATAGGCTTAAATGGTGGAATTTGTAATTTTGTACATTTTACAGTTTAGTCCTTGTATTATTATATTTACTATTAGGTCCTCAGGGTTTACAAATAGGTCCTCAGATTTTTTTTTTTTTTAACAAATCCCCCAAATCTTATAAATAAGTTCTTGGATTCATACTTTGGCTCTTTTATCAAATTTTAAATAGATACTAAATTACAAGTAGAAACTTATATGAAAATTCAGAAATGAGGGATGTTATAGAAGGTAAGCAACTCTTGCCGATCACAACTTCTTATGATACACCTTCGTTACAAGATGAGTCTGATATGATGATATATCCTCGAGGGACTCGACCAAGCATACCATGTCCTCAGGTCGCTAGTGGCATCTTTATATCATAAGCAAGATAGCGAATTGCGATATATGTGAGTCTCGAGGGACTCGACCAACTCAACCTATACCGAGAATCGGTTCATATTTATAACGATGGAAGGCCATATGGGTCAATCTAATTGCCTCACGTTTACTGACTTAATATTATCGAGAGAGATGTTTCTATGATTTGGTCTCCTTATATGACATGTCACACATATACATATTTAATATATATCTACATCGCATACAAATATATATACATACCTAGTAAGTGTATAAGCAATCACACCAGATGATCATGGACCACAACCTAATGTGATTAGGCCCGAGCCAGTAGGCCTAATCACTCACATCAAGATCATTGTGTGCAACGGTGCATCTCCATGGCCTGTGATCGTCCATCTCATCCTCGTCGGTTCCGTCGACATCTCGATACATCTTCATGCATCACGATCGTCCATCTTGCGGATCCCGCTATCGCATCCATGCTCCCGCTGCGTCTCCTCATGTGATTACAACTTAATCATAGCCGCGCAGGCCCGACAATAAACGAGAAATATAATGGAGGCTCGCAGACCCCAATAATAATAATCACAAGTACACACATCACACGGTCTATGATAATCCGTCCACACATCATACTTCACATGTATAAATAATCATCATCATGTAGGACTACTAGATAATAATAAAAATAATAATCAACTAAATATTTTAATTAATTAGTGTTTTATGAAATCAGGGACATATAGGGAATTTCTTAATTCCTAGGGTATTTTTGTAATTTAGATAAAAGATAGAAATTGGAATTTCTCAAATTCTGAGGGGCAAAATTGTCTTTTGCCCAGAAAACCCTAATGCCCTCATCCTCCCCTGCTACTACTGCTGTCGCCGCCTCCGCCACCCTCCCGGCAGCAGGCAGTGCGGTGGAGGGAAGGGTTGTTGCCCTTGCTTGCAGGCGGCACGCCGACTGGCGGCGCTACCCCTACAGTTGCGCGCCTCCGTAGGCGGGCGCCCCTATGGATGTCGTCCCCTCCGCGGGCGGTTCTGCCTGCTAGGCAGTGCATGCAGGCGGTGCTGCATCGGCGGGCGATCGCCCTTGCTGGGCTATTGCCCGCGGGAGCAATGACCACAAGCGTCGTTGCCCTGCGGCGCGTCACCACATGAGAGCAGCGGCCGCAGGTGCCGCTGCCCTTGCAGCTACTACTGCAGGTTGCCAGCCTGCACGTAAATGGCAGTGCTATCATCTACGACGGCAGCGAGGGCTGCAACAGTTGCTGCCCTTTTTCAGTTTTGCGTCAACGATTTTTACGTCAAAAGCTTCTCCAAAACACAACACACGTAGTTTAAAACCAATCTATCGCACGAACAACCTAGCTCTAATACCACTGTTGGGAAATCTTGGGGGTGACATTGTTGAATCTCGAATTTTGATGATGAAGTCAATTGTCATTTGTTGTCTAATGTATGTGTTGAGATAAGTGTGCAGGATTAACTACGATGAAAGTAAGACATGCAGCAGGAGTTGCGCTAGAGTCATGACAATGATCACGTTGGGAGTTCGAGAGCTCGACGGAAGTTCGGTCAGTCGTCGGAGGTTCTGCGGGAACAAATCCGAGAAGTCCAGAAGCTTGCCAAAGGAGCTCGTCGGAACTTGCCAAGTGGATCGTCGCAGTCCAGGAGTTTGCCGGAAGTCCGCAGGAGCATCACCGAAGGTTCATCGGATGATCGACGGAAGTTCGCCGGAAACTCGCCGGAAGAAGCGAGTGACGTACCGAAGCAAGCTGCAGAATATGTCTTAGGAAATAATCGTAGTTAGCACTTTGATTAAGTTAGAAATGGGAGGTGATCCCATTAGCTTAATCCTGGGGCAATTGGGCCCCTGAAGAACTCAAATTGGGTCGAATGGTTCAACCCATTCGGACCCAGGTTGCTGTGGGAGGTGCAACCGCCCAGGCAGGGAGGTAGCACCGCCCAGGCTATGTCTCCCAGCGAGACTGGGTGGTGCAACCGCCCAAGCCGAGAGGTGCAACCGCCCAGGGCTTAGTCTCCGAGCGAGACTGGGCAGTGCAACCTCCTCTGTCAGGAGGTAGCACCGCCAGAGCTCAAGTTTCGAGCTCTGCCAGGCGGTGCAACCTCTCCAGTCAGGCGGTGCAACCGCCTGAGCTCGGTCTTCGAGCTCTGGCAGAGAGGTGCAACCGCCCCTGACAGAGGTGGCACCGCCCAAAGGCTCAGTCTTCGAGCTCTGCCAGGCAGTGCAACCTCTCCAGTCAGGAGGTGCAACCGCCTAATCCCGAAATTCCGGGATTTGATCGTTTTGAGCTCCAAATTTGAACTGGGTTGGGGCCTATAAATACCCCACCCATTCATCATAGAAAGCACACAGACCTACACCAAATTCTTAATCTTTTATGTGATTCTAAGAGCTCAAATTTGTGTAAAGTCCAAAAGTTCTCTTTCTGTTCTTCAAGTCTTGAGTTGTAAAGAGAGGAGAGAAAGGTTCTGTAAGGGTTGTCTCCTGAGCCCGTCAAAAGGAGCGAAACTATAAAAGGGCAG
Source organism: Musa acuminata AAA Group (assembly GCF_036884655.1). Lineage (NCBI taxonomy): Eukaryota > Viridiplantae > Streptophyta > Magnoliopsida > Zingiberales > Musaceae > Musa > Musa acuminata. The sequence goes on along the minus strand of NC_088331.1, from coordinate 26,879,522 downwards.
TTGGCCTTCGCCTATTGAAGGAAGGCCTCTAGTTGACGTCGGTGACCTCGTTGGTGGAGAAAGCCATAAGTGGAGTAGTTCAAGACTGACCGAACCACTCTAAATCTCTGGTTTGCTTTTATTTTGAGCACTTTATCATTACTGCAAACCTCCTACATAGCTACTGCTCTCTGCGCTTTTATGAACAAGTTGCTAAGTTCTGATCTTTCCGAATCTGCATTCAGACGTAAATCGGTGTTTTCGTACGATCTTTACATTGCAGTTTACATTTACGTTTTGATTTTATTTGTAACTGCAAACTGTCTTCTGCGCTTTTACGAACGAGTTTCTTTATAGTTTACGTTTACGTTTTGATTCCATTTATAACTGTAAACTGCACTTAGACGCAATCTGAGCTTAGATGCAATCTGCGCTTATACGCAAACTGCACTTAGACGCAAACCGCGCTTAGACGTAATCTGAGCTTAGATGCAAACTGCGCTTAGATGCAAACTACGCTTAGACACAATCTGCATTTAGACGCAAACTGCATTTATACGCAAACTGCATTTAGACGCAAACTGCATTTAGACGCAAACTACGTAAACTGCGCTTAGACGCAAACTGTGTTTAGACGTAAACTGCACTTAATCATACGTAATCTTAGAATCGGCTTTTGCATCAAAATAGATTTTATCGAACGAACGCAGCTTTCATTTTTAATCGCTGAAAGATTTTCGCTGCACTAATTCACCCCCCCCCCTCTTAGTGCTCTCGATCCTAACAATTGGTATCAGAGCCCGGTTAACTCTCAAACAGATTAAAACTCAAGAGAGATGGCTTACGCTGGAAACTAAGAGGGACATTCCATTACACGTCTACCCATGTTTAATGTGTTGAATCTCGGATTTTGATGATGAAGTCAATTGTCATTTGTTGTCTAATCTATGTGTTGAGATAAGTGTGCAGGATTAACTACGATGAAAGTTAGACAAGCAGCAGGAGTTGCGCCGGAGTCAAGTTCATGATCATGTTGGGAGTTCGAGAGTTCAACGGAAGTTCGGACGGTCGTCAGAGGTTCTGCGAGAACAGATCCGAGAAGTCCAGAATCTTGCCAAGCGAAGCTCGTCGGAACTCGCCAAGTGGATCGTCGCAAAGTCCAGGAGTTTGCCGGAAGTCCGCAGAAGAATCACCGAGGATACATCAGATGATCGACGGAAGTTCGCCGGAAACTCGCCGGAAGAAGCGATTGACGCATCGGGGCAAAGCTACAGAAATTGTCTTAGATTTAATCGTAGTTAGCATATTGATTAAGTTGGAAAATGGGAGGTGATCCCATTAGCTTAATCTTGGGGCAATTGGGCCCCTGAAAAGATAGAAAGTGGGCCGAATGGAGCTAACCATTCGAACCCTGATTGCACCAGGAGGTGCAACCGCCTAGGCCAAGAGGTGGCACCGCCTGGGCTAAGCCTCCCGGCGAGACTGGGCGGTGCAACCTCCCCAGCCAGGAGGTGGCACCGCCTGGGCTCAGTCTTCGAGCAAGACTGGGCGGTGCAACCTCCCTGACAGAGAGGTGGCACCGCCTGGGCTCAGTCTTCGAGCAAGACTGGGCGGTGCAACCTCCCTGACAAAGAGGTGGCACCGCCTGGGCTCAGTCTTCGAGCAAGACTAGGCGGTGCAACCTCCCTGACAGAGAGGTAGCACCGCCTGAGCTCGGTCTTCGAGCTCTGCCAGGCGGTGCAACCTCTCTAGTCAAGAGGTGCAACCGCCTGATCCCGAAATTCCGGGATTTGATCGTTTTGAGCTCCAAATTTGAATTGGGTTGGGGCCTATAAATACCCCACCCATTCAGCACTGAAGGGACACTGATCCACACCAAATTCTTGATCTTTTCAGTGATTCTAAGAGCTCAAATTTGTGTAAAGTCCAAAAGTTCTCCTCTTTTCTGTTCTTCAAGTCTTGAGTTGTAAAGAGAGGAGAGAAAGGATCTGTAAGGGTTGTCTCCTGAGCCCGTCAAAAGGAGAGAAACTGTAAAAGGGTAGTTGGCCTTCGCCCATTGAAGGAAGGCAGCTAGTTGACGTCGGTGACCTCGAGGAAGCCAAAAGTGGAGTAGGTCAAGACTGACCGAACCACTCTAAATCTTTGGTTTGCTTTTATTTCGAGTACCTTATCATTACTGCAAACCTCCTACATAACTACTGCTCTCTGCGCCTTTACGAACAAGTTCTAAGCGCTGATCTTTCCGAATCTGGATTCAGACGTCAATAGGTGTTTTCGTACGATCTTTACATTGCAGCTTACATTTACGTCTTGAATCTGTTTATAACTGCAAACTGTCTTCTGCGCTTTTACGAACAAGATTCCTTGCAGTTTACATTTACATTTTGATTCTATTTATAACTGCAAACTGTCTTCTGCAATTTTATGAACGAGTTTCAACATTTAGACGTAAAACTGCATTTAGACGTAAATCGGCTTTCCTCGCAAAATCATCAGATTTCAGTTTATGTTGACGTCTTAATTTCAACTGCATACTGCCTTCTGCGAGTATACAAACGAGTTTCAAAGTTCATACGTAAATCTGCGTTTAGACGTAAATCTGCGTTTAGACGTAAATCTGCTTTCTGCAGATTACTTTTTGAGCTATACAATAGCAGCACATAGTCTTTATACTTCTGCGTAAACTGCGCTTAGACGCAATCTGCGCTTGGACGCAAACTGCGCTTAGACGCAATCTGAGTTTAGACGCAATCTGCATTTAGACGCAAACTACGTTTAGACGCCAACTGTGTTTAAACGTAAACTGCACTTAATCATAAGTAATCTTAGAATCGGCTTTTGCATCAAAATAGTTTTTATCGAACGAACGCAGCTTTCGTTTTTAATCGCTGAAAGATTTCCGCTGCACTAATTCACCCCCTCTTAGTGCTCTCGATCCTAACATAATGGGACGGACTACACCTATTGGAATACCCGAATGAGGATCTTTCTTATTTCCATAGACGTTGAACTCTGGAATCTTGTCGAGAATGGTTTTTCAAAGTCTTCTCTTCCAATGATCGATTGGAACGATTTGGAGAAGAAGGCTTTCGCTCTTAATGCAAAGGCTATGAATGCCTTATTTTGCACACTTGATAAAAACGAGTTTAATTGTGTTTCGATTTGTGAAACTGCATTTGATATTTGGCACACACTCGAAGTGACTCATGAAGGCACAAGTAGAGTTAAAGAGTCAAAAATCAATCTTTTGTTACACTCTTTCGAACTTTTTCGGATGAAATCGAGTGAGACTATTGGCGACATGTTTACCCGTTTCACGGATGTTGTCAACGGTCTAAAAGGACTCGGAAAAAGTTTTTCGGATTTTGAGCTCGTAAATAAGATTCTAAGATCCCTTCCTAAGAGTTGGGATCCTAAAGTCACTGCTATTCAAGAGGCAAAAGATCTAAACAACTTCCCTCTTGAAGAACTAATTGGGTCATTAATGACCTACGAGATGACATGCAAAGCTCATGAAGAGCAAGAAGACATCCTTCCAAAAAATAGGAAGGATATGGCACTTAGAACTTTGGAAGATCACTTGAAAGAAAACTCAAGTGATGAGGATTGCGATGATGACTTGGCACTTCTAACAAGAAAATTTAAAAAATTCATTAAAAGAAACAAGTTTAAGAATGACACTAAAAGTAAACTTGAACCCAAGAAAGACCAAGTTATTTGCTATGAGTGCAAAAAGCCAGGACACTACAAGAGTGATTGTCCCCAAGCTAAGAAGAGAACAACAAAAAAGAAGGCGCTCAAAGCAACATGGGATGATTCGAGCGCGTCTGAAGAAGAGTAATCTAACATAGAGCAAGTTGCTCATTACGCCTTAATTGCCATCGGAGAGGAGGTAACGAATTTAATAGATGCTGATTTATCTTTCGATGAACTATTAAATACCTTCCATGACTTATTTGATGAATGCAAGATTATCAATAGAAAATACAAAGTGTTGAAAAAAGAGCATGATAGTCTTACTTGTGATTTTGATAAGTTAAAAATTGAATATCATGATAGTTTAAATTCATGTATCAAATGTCATGATCTAGAAACTCTCCAAAAAGAAAACCTGCTACTTAAGGACACCATAAAGAAATTCGAGGTTGGTAGCAAGTCATCGAACATGATCCTTGCAAACAAGGGTCACGTTCCAAAAAGAAGTGGAATTGGATTTGTGAGAAGTCCTCACCTAAATCCAACCACCTTTATAAAAGGCCCCATCTTACATGTTCAACACCAAGCAAAATGTAACTTTTGTTGCAAAATTGGACACAAGACGCATTATTGTCCATTCAAGAAAATTAGTCCAAACAAATTGATTTGGGTTCCTAAAGGAACCATGATAAACTCTATGCAACATGATAAACAATGTAGATCTATCTTTGAGGCATCCAAAAGCAAATGGGTACCTAAAAATCATCCTTTCTTGTAGAAACCCACACCATCGCAAGCTAGGAGCAAGAGATGGTACCTTGATAGTGGATGCTCAAGGCATTTGACCGGAGATCCATCTCAATTCTCTAAGCTCACTAGCATAGACGAAGGCTATGTTACCTTCGGAGACAACAAGGGTAAAATCATTAGCAAAGGAACCATAGGTAACAAATCCAACTTCTTTATTGAAGATGTTTTGTTAGTTGATGGTTTAAAACATAACCTCTTGAGTATTAGTCAATTATGTAATAAAGGATACACTATCAAATTCGAATCTAATGCTTGCATCATTGAAAAACCACATAAGAACATGTCTATGATTGCATTAAAACAAAATAACGTATACACTATTGACATCAATGATTTATGTGATGAAATGTGTTTCGCGGTTATGAATGAGGATGCTTGGCTATGGCATAGAAGATTAGGTCATGCTAGCATGAAACTAACCACTCAAATATCATCTAGAGAACTTATAACAGGAATTCCTCATATCAAATTCATCAAAGATAATGTATGTGATGCTTGCCAATTATGTAAACAAATTAAGGGTAGTTTCAAAGCTAAGAATAAAAAAAGCACCTCTAGGCCCTTACAATTGATCCATATGGACTTATTCAGACCAATCTCTACATCGAGTCTTGGAGGTAGCAAGTATGCCTTTATCATTGTTGATGACTATAGCAGATATACATGGACCTACTTCTTAAAACAAAAAAATGAATGCTTTAAATATTTTACCAAGTTTTGTAAACTTGTTCAAAATCAGAAGGGTTCTATGATTTCGTCAATTAGAAGTGATCATGGTAGAGAATTTCAAAACCATGACTTCCAAGAATTCTGTGAACTCAATGGATACAACCATAACTTCTCTACTCCAAGAAATCCTCAACAAAATGGGGTAATAGAAAGAAAAAATCGAAATCTACAAGAAATGGCAAGAACCATGTTAAATGAACATAGCCTACCCAAATATTTTTGGGCCGAAGCCGTAAACACTGCATGCTATATTTTGAATAGAGTTCTAGTAAGACCCTTACTCACCAAAACTCATTATGAGTTATGGAATAACAAAAAACCCAATGTCTCATATTTTAAAGTCTTTGGGTGTAAATGTTTTATCTTAAATGAAAAGGATAACTTAGGAAAATTCGATGCTAAATCTGATGAAGGAATCTTTCTTGGTTATTCTTCGGTTTCTAAAGATTTTCGTATTTTCAATAAAAGAACTTTAATTATTGAAGTATCCATCCATGTTGTTTTCAATGAAATTTCCGAAATTAGGAAAAATGATCTTGACGATGAAGTTAATTTTGATTCTTTGAATTTAAACGCAACCCCGTCTCCAACTAGCAACTTGGATGCATCCACTTCCCAGATTCCCTTACCCAAGGATTGGAAGTATGTAGATGCTCATCCTAAGGAGCTAATCTTAGGAGACACATCAAAGGGGGTTCAAACACGATCTTCTTTTAAAATATTTTGTGCCAACGCTGCCTTTCTCTCCCAAATTGAACCCAAATGTGTTGATGAAGCCATGAAAGATGATTCATGGATTATCGCAATGCAAGATGAATTGAATCAATTTGAGAGAAATGAGGTGTGGATGCTTGTTCCTAGGCCAAATGACCATTTAGTTATTGGTACTAAATGGGTCTTTAGAAACAAGCAAGATGAAAATGGTATCGTGGTTAGAAACAAGGCTAGATTAGTGGCCAAAGGTTTCAACCAAGAAGAAGGTATCGATTATGAAGAAACCTTCGCTCATGTGGCTCGATTAGAAGCCATAAGAATGCTCCGTGCCTACGCTAGTAGTAATAATTTTAAATTATTTCAAATGGATGTTAAAAGAGCTTTTCTTAATGGCTTTATTTCCGAAGAAGTCTATGTTGAACAACCTCCTGGATTTGAAAATAATAGTCTCCCTAATCATGTGTTTAGATTAACTAAAGCTCTCTATGGTTTAAAACAAGCTCCAAGGGCTTGGTATGAGAGACTTAGTTCTTTTCTTATTGAAAAAAATTTCATAAAAGCAAGGTTGATACTACATTATTCATCAAGAACTTTGAAAATAATTTTCTCATTGTTCAAATTTATGTTGATGATATTATCTTTGGTTCTACGAATGAATCTCTTTGTGAATCCTTTGCTAAAACTATGAGTCTTGAATTCGAAATGAGTTTAATGGGAGAGTTAACATTCTTCTTAGGTCTACAAATCAAACAACTAAGCAATGACATCTTTATTAGTCAAACTAAATATGCTATGAGTTTACTAAAGAAGTTTAATATGAATAACTCAAAAGCTATTAACACTCCTATGAGCACCTCCACTAAGTTAGAAATTGATGAAAGTGGAGAAAGCATCGATCAAAAACCTATAGGGGTATGATCGGAAGTTTACTTTACCTCACTGTAACTAGACCAGACATAATGTTCATTGTAGGACTTTGTGCTAGATTTCAATCAAACCCTAAGATATCTCATCTCAAGGCAGTTAAAAGAATACTCAGATATCTAAATGGTACCACAAATCTAGGATTATGGTACCCAAAATCAGAGAAGCTTGAGTTAATTGCTTATGCTGATGCGGACTTCACTAGCTGTAGATTAGATAGAAAAAGCACATCTGGAACATGTCAATTCTTAGGACATGCCCTTGTTTCCTAGTCATCTAAGAAACAAAACTCGGTTGCACTATCAACAACCGAAGCTGAATATATTGCAGCAAGTGCATGCTATGCACAAGTTGTTTGAATGAAAAATACCTTAGAAGATTATAATGTTCATCTTAAAAATATTCCCATTAAATGTGATAACACAGGTGCAATATGCCTAACAAAAAACCCTATACAACACTCAAGAACAAAACATATTGATATCAGACATCACTTTATACGAGATCATGTTACGAATCATGATGTAATCATAGAATTCATTGATACGAAACATCAACTAGTTGATATCTTTACAAAACCTCTAAGTAAAGAACAATTTGATTTCATAAGAAGAGAATTAGGAATGTTGATGTGTCCGAATACTTAAACTAGTTAAAATTATTTTTCGGACGTTATTGATTACTATTACATGCCTTGGTATCACTTAATCAAATAACATGTTGGAAATTATGTGACAAATGTTTTTGAAAATCAGTAGCTTACTCATATCCGAATGCATGTAAGAAGTTCATCTTATTTTCGGTTTGAATGCTAAAAATAGGATTTTCCTGTACACTCTTATGAAAACGTTTTGAAAAATGAGTTTCCTCCTTCAAGCAACGAACTATAACATAACAAGGAGAAGAGATATTCAAAGTATTATATGTGTCATGCCTTCCTTTATGTGCTTGATAACCTGCTAGAATTACATCTACCATGCTTTTTGATAATGCTACCATGCTTTTTGTTGATGACAAAGGGGGAGAAAAATATGAATTGATATGGTTGTTATTACTGATGTTATGATTAGGCCATACCTGCTATCACTGATAATGATATGGTTGCTATTATTGATGTTATGATTAGGCCATACCTGCTATCACTGATAATGATATGGTTGCTATTACTGATGTTGATATGGCTGCTATCACTGATGCTATGATTAGGCCATACTTGCATCACCAAGAATTATATGATTGCCATATGCCTTGTATCAAGATATCAAACAAAAATTTGCATCGTACAAACTGATTTACCATGTGATGCAATGCTACACTTGCTAAAATATTCGAAATGTGTACATCATGTAATGATATCAAAATCTTGCTTCACAGCTTTGCATGTCGATATTTTACAATATGATGAATTGCTACAATAACCATCATTCAAACTTGTTATATTTGAAAATGTATGTCAAGCCTTGACATCATCTTCAAAGAGATACATTATGATAGGAATCATGATGAGAATATGTCTCTTGAATTTATAAAGTTTTTAAATTCAAGAAGTATGGCATATAGATAGGGGGAGTTAAGGTTAACTCCATTATCAATTGATTGTCATCATCAAAAAGGGGGAGATTGTTGAATCTCGGATTTTGATGATGAAGTCAATTGTCATTTGTTGTCTAATGTATGTGTTGAGATAAGTGTGTAGGATTAACTACGATGAAAGTAAGATATGTAGTAGGAGTTGTGTCGGAGTCATGACAATGATCACGTTGGGAGTTCAAGAGCTCGACGGAAGTTCGGACAGTCGTCGGAGGTTCTGCGGGAACAAATCCGAGAAGTCCATAAGCTTCCCAAAGGAGCTCGTCGGAACTTGCCAAGTGGATCGTCGCAGTCCAGGAGTTTGCCGGAAATCCGCAGGAGCATCACCGAGGGTTCATCGGATGATTGACGGAAGTTCGCCGGAAACTCGCCGGAAGAAGCGAGTGACGCACCGAAGCAAGCTGCAGAATATGTCTTAGGAAATAATCGTAGTTAGCACTTTGATTAAGTTAGAAATGGGAGGTGATCCCATTAGCTTAATCCTGGGGCAATTGGGCCCCTGAAGAACTCAAATTGGGTCGAATGGTTCAACCCATTCGGACCCAGGTTGCTATGGGAGGTGCAACCGCCCAGGCAGGGAGGTAGCACCGCCCAGGCTATGTCTCCCAACGAGACTGGGCGGTGCAACCGCCCCAGCGAAGAGGTGCAACCACCCAGGGCTCAGTCTCCGAGCGAGACTGGGCAGTGCAACCTCCTCTGTCAGGAGGTAGCACCGCTAGAGCTCCAGTTTCAAGCTCTGCCAGGCGATGCAACCTCTCCAGTCAGGCGGTGCAACCGCCTGAGCTCGGTCTTCGAGCTCTGGCAGAGAGGTGCAACCGCCCCTGACTGAGGTGGCACCGCCCAGAGGCTCCGTCTTCGAGCTCTACCAGGCGGCGCAACCGCTCCAGTCAGGAGGTGCAACCGCCTGATCCCGAAATTCTGGGATTTGATCGTTTTGAGCTCCAAATTTGAACTGGGTTGGGGCCTATAAATACCCCACCCATTCATCACAGAAAGCACACAGATCTACACTGAATTCTTGATCTTTTCTGTGATTCTAAGAGCTCAAATTTGTGTAAAGTCCAAAAGTTCTCCTCTTTCTGTTCTTCAAGTCTTGAGTTGTAAAGAGAGGAGAGAAAGGTTCTGTATGGGTTGTCTCCTGATCCCGTCAAAAGGAGTGAAACTGTAAAAGGGCAGTTGGCCTTCGACTATTGAAGGAAGGCCTCTAGTTGACGTCGGTGACCTCGTCGGTGGAGGAAGCCAAAAGCGGAGTAGGTCAAGACTGACCGAACCACTCTAAATCTCTGGTTTGCTTTTATTTTGAGCACTTTATCATTACTGCAAACCTCCTTCATAGCTACTGCTCTCTGCGCTTTTACGAACAAGTTGCTAAGTTCTGATCTTTCCGAATCTGCATTCAGATGTATTTCGGTGTTTTCGTACGATCTTTACATTGCAGTTTACATTTACGTTTTGATTCTATTTGTAACTGCAAACTGTCTTCTGCGCTTTTACGAACGAGTTTCTTTGTAGTTTACGTTTACGTTTTGATTCCATGTATAACTGTAAATTGCGCTTAGACGCAATCTGAGCTTAGACACAATTTGCGCTTAGACGCAAACTGCGCTTAGACGCAAACTGCGCTTAGACGCAATCTGAGCTTAGACGCAAACTACGCTTAGATGCAAAATGCGCTTAGACGCAATCTACATTTATACGCAAACTGCATTTATACGCAAACTGCATTTAGACGCAAACTGCATTTAGATGCAAACTATGTAAACTACGCTTAGATGCAAACTGTGTTTAGACGTAAACTGCACTTAATCATAAGTAATCTTAGAATCGGCTTTTGCATCAAAATAGTTTTTATCGAACGAACGCAGCTTTCGTTTTTAATCGCTGAATGATTTCCGCTGCACTAATTCACCCCCCCCCTCTTAGTGCTCACGATCCTAATAGACATCACATGCGCAGCAAAAGAACAAGAAAACAAAATCCCCGATTCCCAAAGAGATGTTCTTCGTCATGGGAAGATTGGTGCGCAAAATCCGCGAAACTGAAAAAACTGCGTATAGAGTATATTGTGTTACCTAGGGATATCGTATATCCCTATTTCCTAGCAGATCCTTATGAGAGGGTGAAGGAGGTCAAGTGTCTTCCTCTCTAGCGGTGATCCAAATAGCAGGGCTGCGACGACGCTCCTCAAAACTTCAGGCCTGCTCTGAGGTAGAGAGGGGAAGTAGAATAGGAGAGGCAAGAAAAGGCTCTAACCTATGAGGCTCTAAATCCCTCCTATTTATATAGGAACCCTGTCAAACCCTAATGGATTCTCCTCTAGTGGGTATTGGATCTACATCCAATAACCCAAGCCTTTTAGATTAGTGGATCTCTATCCAATAATCTCTCATGGGCTCTTATTGGATCTCGTCCATGGGATCCAATAATTTAGGGGCTTATTGGATATCCAACAAGGGCTTCGTCGGATATCTTATATCTGAACCTCTACTCATCGCAATGCCTACCATATGTGTGTGACCCTTTAGGCCTAATATCGAGCTGGCCGTGAGTCATACCTGTTAGAACTCCTTCTAACTCAGTGAATTATTATCTCTGTAATAATTCACTCGACTCATCAACTACGGATGTACTAGTTCACTACGTCGTAGTCCCCAAACGATACAGGGGAATCCAATCCATTGGACCTGTCTGTCCTTAGTTACTGTGTACCTATAGTCCCTCATTCATCTAATATCTCAGAGATCGGATATCGAGCATGGTGCTGTCAAACCTATACAATTTCTACTTGAGTCTTGCTCTAATCGGATTCTCCCGGAGAACTCTTTCTCTCTCAACCCGAATGACCCTGGCCAGGGATTTGGCTAAGTAAGAACACATGGGATATTCCTCTCATGATGCCGAGAGTGGATGATCCTCTATCGACACTCAATAGCCCTCGTAAGGTCGACTACCACTCCTAATGACCAGATCTACTAGATGTGGGACAGCCAATCCTATAAGTCTTGTATCAAAGAGTGGAGCACTCATACAGGACATCCTTAGTGTTCTCAAGTCTAAGGACCAGATATACCACTAGGACTACGGAATCGCTATCTGACAATAAGGCATCATCAACCATCCAATATTCTGTAAGCGGATCAATCAGTGAACTCATTCTCCAATGAGCACATGTTTTGTATCCCGAGTTGTAACATCCCCCATTTAAAAAAAAAAAAAATTAGTAAATGCTTGTTTGTAAATATGAGGATTATTTAATAATTTTTTTATTAAATAATAAATGATTAAATATTTATGGCTAGGGACCTAAGAGTAAATATTAGAAGTTTGATATAATTTATTAAAGATTCATATTTAAGTTAAAAAAAATAAAAATAATAGTGGACATGTGTCACTAGCTAACCTAATGGTGCCACCTAAGTTTGCTATAAGGATGACACCTAGCATTTTTCATGCATGCTTGCCACCTTGTAACTTTGCAACCCTTGTGTTAACCAAAATGTAATTAAATAAGAGATTAAAGGAGAAACTAAATGTAACCTTCAGATACTGCAGCCAACGTGAGTTAAGAAGAGAAGAGAAGGGAAGAAGGAGAAGAAGAAGAGGAATTGAAGAAGAAGCTTTGATTGAGGTTTTGCATCAACTCCCCCCATTTGGGAATCAAATTTGCCTAAGGCAAGTGTTCTAATTGTTAGGATCGAGAGCACTAAGAGGGGGGGGGGGGTGAATTAGTGCAGCGGAAATCTTACAGCGATTAAAAACCAAAAGCTGCGTTTGTTCAAAAACTATTATGATGCAAAAGCAAATTCTCAGTTTGTATCTAAGTGCAGTTTGCGTCTAAGTGCAGATTGCGTCTAAGCGCAGTTTTGCGTCTAAGCGCAGATTGCGTCTAAGCGCAGTTTTGCGTCTAAGCGTAGTTTTACGTCTAAATGCAGATTTACGTCTAAACGCAGATTTACGTCTAAACGCAGTTTTACGTCTAAACGCAGATTTACGTCTAAACGCAGTTTTACGTCTAAACGCAGTTTTACGTCTAAACGCAGTTTTACGTCTAAACGCAGTTTTACGTCTAAACGCAGATTTACGTCTAAACGCAGTTAGACGCAGATTTACATCTAAACTTTGAAACTCGTTTGTATACTCGCAGAAGGCAGTATGCAGTTGAAACCAAGACGTAAACGTGAACTGAAATCTGATGATTGAGCGAAGAAAGTCGATTTACGTCTGAATGCAGTTTTACGTCTAAATGTTGAAACTCGTTCGTAAAATCGTAGAGGACAGATTGCAGTTATTAATAGGATTAAAATGTAAGCGTAAACTGCAAGGAAGCTCGTTCGTAAAAGCGCGGAAAACAGTTCTGCAGAATCAAACGTAAACGTAAACTGTAATGTATGAAAATACGAGTTTACGTCTGAATGCAGATTTGGAAGAACAGCACTTAGAACTTGTTCGTGAAAGCGCAGAGAGTAGTAGTGATGAGGGAGGTTTGCAGTAATGATAAAGTGCTCGAAAATAAACGCAAACCAGAGATTTAGAGTGGTTCGGTCAGCCTTGACCTACTCCACTTTTGGCTTCCTCCACCGATGAGGTTGCCGACGTCAACTAGGTGCCTTCCTTCAATGGGCGAAGGCCAAACTTCCCTCTTACAATTTCTCTCCTTTTGGCAGGCTTAGGAGACAACCTTTACAGATGTTTTCTCTCCTCTCTTTACAACTCAAACTTGAAGAACAGAAGGAGGAGGAAAACTAGCAGTTTTGAGCTCTAAGAACCACTGAAAAGGTCAAGATTTCGGGTCAGTTCTTGCTCAATTCAGTGCTGAATGGGTGGGGTATTTATAGGCCCCAACCCAATTCAAAATTCGAGCTCAAAACAATCAAATCGATCAAATCCCAGAATTCTGGGATCAGGCGGTTGCACCTCTCGACTGGAGAGGTGGCACCGCCTGGCAGAGCTCGAAGACTGAGCTCTGCCGATTGCTTCTCTCTGCCAGAGCTCGAAGACTGAGCTCGATGGTTGCATCACCTGGCAGAGCTCGAAGACTGAGCTTGGTGATTGCATCACCTGGCAGAGCTCGAAACAGAGCTCGGTGGTTGCATCACCTGGCAGAGCTCCAAGCTGAGCTCAGGCTGATCCACCTCTCTGCCAGAGCTCGAAGACTGAGCTTGGTGAATGCATCACCTGGCAGAGCTCGAGACTGAGCTCAGGCTGATGCACTTCTCTGCCAAAGCTCGAAGACTGAGCTTGGTGGTTGCATCGCCTGGCAGAGCTCGGAACTTGAGCTCTGGCGGTGCAACCTCTTGGCTGGGGCGGTTGCACCTCCCAACCGTGCAGCCCTGGCGGTTGCACCTCCTGGCTGGGGCGGTTGCACCTCCTGGCTGGGGCGGTTGCACCTCCCAGCCCCACAGCCCAGGCGGTTGCACCTCCTGGCTGGGGCGGTTGCACCTCTCAACCCCACAGCCCAGGCGGTTGCAACACGTCAACATGAACTTATGCATAAACTTATGCATCACATGTCATGTCATCAACATACTTCTCCCCCTTTGTCATCAACAAAAAGGAGAAGTACTACAATCAAGTGTGTGTGATATTGGTTCAACTCATTGCATGAAGAACATAGTATCAAGTTTTATCATCATGCAATCTTGGAGCTAGAAGATTTAGCAAGTGTTACATCATGCTTTGAACATTCATGCTATCAAGTTTTAGATATGCAAGTTTTATAGCATATAAGATAGCACTTTTGGTAATGTTCAAGATAGCAAGTTCTACATCATGCAAGCTAGCAAATTAGAGATGTTCAAGAAGGCAACTCTTGCTTCTTGAAAATTTTGCTCACTTTGCTAGATGCGCAAGTTAGCATTTTTGCCTCTTGAGATAGGCAAGATAGCACATTTGCTTCTTTTGAGATAGCAACTTTTTGCTTCTCTTTAGACCAACAAGCTAGCAATTTTTACGATATACAAGTTTCACAATATATAAGCTAGCAAAAATTTCGAAAGCAAATGCAAGATAAATTTCTTGTGTAAGCTCATGATTCTTGCTTCCTATTACAATGTGCAAATTGCAAGTTTTGCTTCTTGAGATATTCAAGATAGTGATGTTCAAGAAGACAATTTTTCTTCTTGAAATAAGCAAGTTAGCAATCTTTGCTTCTTAAAATAGGTGAGCTAGCAAATCAAGTTTTTGCATCTTCTTGACTTGTACAAGCTAGCTATCTCCCCCTTTGTCATTGTAAAAAAAAGAAAGAGAGAATACAGTTTTGTAGTTCTCTTTTCCTTTTAGAACGATTTCAAAATCATGACAAATGATGGATAATCAAGTTATGAATGTCAAGACAATTTTTCATCATGAATATTTTATCATTGCATGCATCATTATCATAAATTGAAGTATTACATGCATGATATCATATCACCATTCATAATTACATTAATATTTCAATATAACAATTTCTTCTCAAAATGTGTAACTTGGCACTCATAGCATTTTAAATCATGATATGCAATACATCACATCATAATTAGAAAGCACAAGTATTGCATGCATAATTGTACATCATAAATGTTTCATATCATGATGGTATCAATTTTGTCAAATTATATCCTACCATGCATGATCAAAACTTCTCCCCATTTTATCATTGAAAACAAGAAGAAAATAGGGGGTAGAGCATAAAAGTGTTAAATATTTCAATCATTTCAAGGCATTTATATCATAGATCAAGTCATGATTCGTAATTCATCATAAAGCAGATTAGTTTTCAATCATCACATAAGGCATTTAAGGAAACTTTGAAACATAGGAGAATGATTAAATTAAGCATACAATGTTTCAATCCAATTCAAGTAATGAATATCAATGCTTTCATATTGTGAGTATCAATTCATGAATACCATGAGATATTATTTGTGACTTCAATTTTGCAAGATCAAGATTATGATTTAGATAAAACTTATTCAAATTAAATCATTAACTTGAAGTTCATAATCAAGTCATTAAAATTAATTTCGAGATTCATAAAATATCATGAAATCATTAATCTCGATCAGATGGGAAAAGCATTTTTTAAGAGATTCTTTTTCTGCACATGAATCATAGGAGATATGAACGTGAAACAAATCTTTGTAAGCAAAAACACTATCATTCATATTTCAAGATGGAATTTATAAGCAGGAATCATTTCATCAAATCCATTTTAGAAAAATATTTTTCATAAGTGTATGAGAAAATCTGATTGTTAGGATACCAATTGTTAAGTGAATCCGAAAATGAAATGAACACTTTCATATATTCAAACATGATTTTTGCTATAGATCTTGAAATTAAGTCAAGAAGATCAAACAAGCTCATGATCATGGATAACTTAAAATCACATGCATAAGATTGTTAATAACCATTTCATATTACATCTTTATGCATTACTTTAAATCAAACGTGATTTCATTCAACAATGTTAATCAAACATGATACACATTATTACTTCTTGACCATGATCAAAATCATTTTGTTTGTTTATCATAAAATATGCAATATTATTTTCGAAATTATCAGCATGATCATAATTTTTGTATTTTTATTTTTAAACATGTAATTTTCAAGAAAATTAATTCTAAACTAAAAAAGAAAATATATCATGAAAGCATCAAGTAATTTCAAAATAAACCAAAGGCATTTTAATTACCTCAATGTCGTAGGCTAGTAAGGCGTAGTTTGCCGCCTCGCTTTTGTTGACTTTCTCGTCTTCAGATGAGCTCGATTCATCCCAATTTTTGTTCTTCTTCTTGCGTTTAAAGCAAGTAGTTCCATTCTTTTTGCTTTTTAATTTTCGTTTCATTTGTAGTTTAAGTTCACCATCACTTGAGCTTATGCTCGAGTGGTCTTCAAATGTTCTATGTCCCAAATCCTTCCTGTTCTTTGGAAGGTTGGTTTGTTCATCATTGTCCTCATCACTTGAGTCATCGCTCAAGTGGCATTCATTTGTCCAGAGTTCCAAATCCTTCCTGTTCTTTGGAAGGTGGTTCTCAAGTTCTTCACGTGCATTGCACGTCATTTCATATGTGATCAATGAACCAATTAGTTCTTCAAGTGGAAAATGGTTCAAGTTTTTCGATTCTTGAATAGCAGTTACTTTTGAATCCCAAGTTTTAGAAAGTGAGCGCAAAACTTTGTTAACGAGTTCAAAATCCGAAAAGCTTTTACCAAGTGATTTTAAACCATTGACGACATCCGTAAAACGGGTGTACATGTCAACAACGGTTTTGCTTGGTTTCATATGAAAAAGCTCGAAATCAAGCAGTAGAATATTAACTTTCGAGTCTTTGACTCTACTAGTTCCCTCGTGCGTGATTTCAAGAGTGCGCCAAATATCGAAAGCCGTTTCACACGTAGAAATCCGATTGAACTCATTTTTGTCCAATGCACAAAATAAGGCATTCATAGCCTTTGCGTTTAAAGAAAAATTCTTCTTCTCCAAAACCGACCATTCGTTCATCGGTTTGGAGGGAAGTTGAAAACCGTTTTCAATGATATTCCATAAATCCATATTTAGAGAAATTAAGAAAACTCTCATTCGAGTTTTCCAATAAGTGTAGTCCAATCCGTTAAAGAACGGTGGACGAAAGACCGAATAGCCCTCTTGAAAAGTCATTTCTCTCGGGTGTAAATCCGAAGTGAGAAACACCCCGCTCTGATACCAATTGTTAGGATCGAGAGCACTAAGAGGGGGGGGGGCGAATTAGTGCAGCGGAAATCTTACAGCGATTAAAAACCAAAAGCTGCGTTTGTTCAAAAACTATTGTGATGCAAAAGCAAATTCTCAGTTTGTATCTAAGTGCAGTTTGCGTCTAAGTGCAGATTGCGTCTAAGCGCAGTTTTGCGTCTAAGCGCAGATTGCGTCTAAGCGCAGTTTTACGTCTAAATGCAGATTTACGTCTAAACGCAGATTTACATCTAAACGCAGTTTTACGTCTAAACGCAGTTTTACATCTAAACGCAGTTTTACGTCTAAACGCAGTTTTACGTCTAAACGCAGTTTTACGTCTAAACGCAGATTTACGTCTAAACGCAGTTAGACGCAGATTTACGTCTAAACTTTGAAACTCGTTTGTATACTCGCAGAAGGCAGTATGCAGTTGAAACCAAGACGTAAACGTGAACTGAAATCTGATGATTGAGCGAAGAAAGCCGATTTACGTCTGAATGCAGTTTTACGTCTAAATGTTGAAACTCGTTCGTAAAATCGTAGAGGATAGATTGCAGTTATTAATAGGATTAAAATGTAAGCGTAAACTGCAAGGAAGCTCGTTCGTAAAAGCGCGGAAAACAGTTCTGCAGAATCAAACATAAACGTAAACTGTAATGTATGAAAATACGAGTTTACGTCTGAATGCAGATTTGGAAGAACAGCACTTAGAACTTGTTCGTGAAAGCGCAGAGAGCAGTAGTGATGAGGGAGGTTTGCAGTAATGATAAAGTGCTCGAAAATAAACGCAAACCAGAGATTTAGAGTGGTTCGGTCAGCCTTGACCTACTCCACTTTTGGCTTCCTCCACCGATGAGGTTGCCGACGTCAACTAGGTGCCTTCCTTCAATGGGCGAAGGCCAAACTTCCCTCTTACAATTTCTCTCCTTTTGGCAGGCTTAGGAGACAACCTTTACAGATGTTTTCTCTCCTCTCTTTACAACTCAAACTTGAAGAACAGAAGGAGGAGGAAAACTAGCAGTTTTGAGCTCTAAGAACCACTGAAAAGGTCAAGATTTCGGGTCAGTTCTTGCTCAATTCAGTGCTGAATGGGTGGGGTATTTATAGGCCCCAACCCAATTCAAAATTCGAGCTCAAAACAATCAAATCGATCAAATCCCAGAATTCTGGGATCAGGCGGTTGCACCTCTCGACTGGAGAGGTGGCACCGCCTGGCAGAGCTCGAAGACTGAGCTCTGCCGATTGCTTCTCTCTGCCAGAGCTCGAAGACTGAGCTCGATGGTTGCATCACCTGGCAGAGCTCGAAGACTGAGCTTGGTGATTGCATCACCTGGCAGAGCTCGAAACAAAGCTCGGTGGTTGCATCACCTGGCAGAGCTCCAAGCTGAGCTCAGGCTGATCCACCTCTCTGCCAGAGCTCGAAGACTGAGCTTGGTGAATGCATCACCTGGCAGAGCTCGAGACTGAGCTCAGGCTGATGCACTTCTCTGCCAAAGCTCGAAGACTGAGCTTGGTGGTTGCATCGCCTGGCAGAGCTCGGAACTTGAGCTCTGGCGGTGCAACCTCGTGGCTGGGGCGGTTGCACCTCCCAGCCGTGCAGCCCTGGCGGTTGCACCTCCTGACTGGGGCGGTTACACCTCCCAGCCCCACAGCCCAGGCGGTTGCACCTCCTGGCTGGGGCGGTTGCACCTCTCAACCCCACAGCCCAGGCGGTTGCACCTCCTGGCTGGGGCGGTTGCACCTCCTGGTGCAATCAGGGTCCGAATGGTTCACTCCATTCGACCCACTTTGAATCTTTTCAGGGGCCCAATTGCCCCAAGATTAAGCTAATGGGATCACCTCCCATTTTCATGCTTAATCATCGTGCTAACTACGATTATCTCTAAGACAACTTCTGCAGCTTTGCTCCGATGCGTCAATCGCTTCTTCCGGCGAGTTTTCGGCCAACTTCCGTCGATCAACCGATAACCTTCGGTGATCCTTCTGCGGACATCCGGCATACTCCTGGACTTTGCGACGATCCACTTTGCGAGTTCTGACGAGCTTCGCTTGGCAAGCTTCTGGACTTCTCGGATCTGTTCTCTCTGAACCTCCGACGACCGTCCGAACTTCCGTCGAACTCTCGAACTCCCAACGTGATCATGATCTTGACTCCGGCGCAACTCCTGCTGCTTGTCTTACTCTCATCGTAGTTAATCCTGCACAATTAAAACAAAACTTCGATCGAGACAATTAATCCTAAGCAATTAACCAAGTTGTCCGACATGTCATTGGTCCCTCGACGCTTCGTCCGATTCTTCGGCGCATCGTCCTCTCCTGCAGCCTATTGCCCAATCGGTCAGTTGACTCCGCAACTCCGATATCCTTGGCACAATACCCGCTCTTCTTGGCCCGATGCCCGAGTCCACGGCCCGAAGCCTTCTGTCGATACGTCGACCGATCCACCGGCCCGACGTCCAATCTTCTGACATGATCCTTCGGCACAACATGATCTTCCTGCTTTAATTGTCTCATCCTGATCGAAGCATCCTGCGTCACTCAAAACGCAGATTAAATCATAAACATATATCAAGTAGTTTCATCATCAAAATACGAGATTCAACACTAATCTCTTCCTACAGAATTCCTAATCTCTGTTTTCCTTTTAATTCTTCATAAATGCAAAATATTTCAGCTTAGTACCAAACCGTTATTTCCTTTTGATACAAAGCCATGAATATGAAATTTTTCGGTAATCTGACTTCTGTACATTGTTTTCGATCTAACTTTTAGCACTAAACTCTGATTTAGGTAAAACCTATTCCATTTGAAAGTAGACTCAAATATCTTTATTTTGACACTAATATTGAATGATTTGGAGTTTAAATGCCTACTAAGACTTCTGTTTCAATTAACCCTACAGATTCTGCAAAATAGAGACTGAAATTTCTGACCTCTTGTTGCTTAACTACTTATAACTTTCTGCTGTGAACTCAGATTCATATAAAGTATGATTTATTCGAAGCTAGACTCAAAATGCTTTCTTTATATACCTGATTTGAAATTTTCGGAGTATAATTGCTAACTAAAACATCTGCTTTCATCGACCCAGTGGATTCAGTAAAACAGAGCAAATATTTTCAGACCTTTGGCTACGAAATTATCTGTAACTCCCTGTTGTAAATTTCAATTCTTGTCAAACTTAATTTGCCTAAAATTAGATTGATAAAGCTTTCTAATGACATATATGTTGCATAAATTGGAGCATAATTGGTTATCTAAATAGTTCATACAATGTCCCTATCAAATTCTGTCAGAATCGAGCTTTGGTCGATTTCGGCTCTCCTTGTTTCTTCTCTTTGGAAACCGATTTCGGCAAACACTCTTTAGTTAAGCTTTACATTATTATCTTAAATTCCTGTATACTTTTGTCCTTTATTTATTTGTCTGCAGCTATCATCTAAAGTTCATGTTTTCAGCGTAATGATTCGGCACATGCATCCCATTGTTCCGCATTTGCTTTCGATATGTGCCTCTTCCAGTTTCATTTCTTTGGACATTGAATTCATCTAACTTTCTTATTTCAATTGAGCCATATGTGATTTCTTGAAATCCTTGTATACTCCTACTTTTGTTTCCTTTTAAATCTGAATACATTTGTGAAAGATTATGTTTGTATCGTATTGACTCGAAAGGCATATATACATTTCGTTGTTCCGCATGTGCTTCTGATACGTGTCAATGTTATTGTTCATACTACCCTTTTGTACTCTGGTGTCTTGTGGGATATTGTGAACCTTTGCCAGAAATGGTAAAGGGAGTTATGCTTAGAGCCCGCGATTGCTCTGCCGGCCCCATTGACTTCACTCAGACGTGGGTGGATGGAGCTCCCAAACGTGGGAGACTTATGCTTGGTGGTCATCCAGAAATGGATGGACCATATTATGTTATGATCTCACTTCACCTTCTATCTGTTTGATATAAAATTCAGAGCCGACCTAGCACTTGGGCAGGGTGAGAGGGCTCGAGTAGGAAAGGGCTACCCGTGGATGGAGTCGAGAACTCATCACGGCGTGGAGCCACCACTGAGTTAATCCTCACATGCACTATGCTAGAGTACGACGTTTGAGCTTCTATTTCGTATTTGTTCTTTGATATGTTCTGAAATGCTTCTTATGCTTCTGAAATATTTCCATATGCCATTGATACGTTCTGAAGCATTTCATTCACCATTGATATGTTCCGAACTGTTTCATATGCCATAGATATCCAAAATGCTCCTTACGTCTTGTTATGCCTTGAAATTATCATATGTCATCGATATGCTCCTTATGCCA
The DNA here is from genome assembly GCF_036884655.1 of Musa acuminata AAA Group. Classification (NCBI taxonomy): domain Eukaryota; kingdom Viridiplantae; phylum Streptophyta; class Magnoliopsida; order Zingiberales; family Musaceae; genus Musa; species Musa acuminata. The sequence goes on along the minus strand of NC_088331.1, from coordinate 26,858,066 downwards.
ATAATATGCTCCAATTTCCTTTCTCCTATTGTTATGTCTAATGCCTGTTTTTGAACGAGGTAAACCTTTGTGATTTTATATCAAATGAGATGACTTCAAATGAACACTTGTATTTCTGCTTTTGTTATCTTGATACTAAGCCTGCTTGAACTTCTCCTATCGCCATGGATATGTTAGTTGCTTGCTGAGCTCTTTATGCTCACCCCGTTGCTATATAAATTTTTCAGGGTAGCTTGTTATGCATTGAAAAGCTAGAATTGGGTTGAGGCAGTGGAAAGCTAGAAGGTTTTGGGGCAAATCTTTCGTAATTAATAAGTTGATATTGTATAAGTTCTTTTGTGTGTATCAACGACAAATCTAGATTGATGTATCTTGTAAATATTTGGAAAGTACCTCTTGCGTTGGGATTTTGGGAATGTTAAAGTTTAAACTGTGTAATGATATAAACATGTAATACATGTTGGTTTTGTGATTGTATAGATTGCTACGCTTATGGATTTATGATGTGGTTATGGTTTAGTTGAGTTGGCTTTGGATTTTGTGAATCATTAAGTGATATTATAGTATGATTATAAACTGCACAGGTTTTATGAATTGGAAAATTATAGATATGAATGACCTGAATGTTTTCTCAGTATCCTCAAATGTGTGAACAGATCCTGGAATGAATTGTTGTTGAATTATAATACAAAAAATAAAAAAATAAAATTCAGCGGGGCGTGACACGAGTGTCCCTACACGAGCAGCTATGAGACCAGCTGCATCTATCATATGGATGGGTATGCAGCATACCAGTCTGTCCGGTTATCACGATGTCCCTCTCGAGTAACGTTTGACCGGGATTATTTAGGATATGTGTTTAAATGTGAATCGATCTCATTTTCGTGATCTCATCACGTTCCAATTCCTATTGCACAAATCCATAGACATCACAATATATATATGCATATATGCAATAGTTATAAAGTGATATATGTGAAAATATAATAAACAAAAAGATTCTATATCAAGTCACATGTGCCATCACTCACGCGATTGGCTTGTTGGGCACCTATAACTAGCACATTAATTAATAGCAAAATTGAATCTGATAAAAATATCTTTCTCTCTTCGTGTAAAGTGCTCCATTTTGATATCGTGCTCCATACATGATATTGAGTCTCTAATAATCTCTGTCAAAAGCTGAGCATTGTTTATGTGTTGACACTCAAAGATTCTACTATGTCTCTCCTTCTACATCCACCAAATAGCTCATCTAAAAGTAACCTTTGCTAATTATGTAAGCGGTCCTTTTCTTGAGAAACAATGCATGAGTTAGCCTAATTATTGATGCAAATTTGGCTACGGTAGCCTATTGATTTCAAATCGCCGAAGAATCTCCTTCAATATCCATTTAGTATAGTTATAAGCATAATAGAGGTGGTCAACAGTTTCTTCCTGTTGCATACAAAGGGAGAATCGGTTAACAAGATAAATACCTCTTCTTTTCATATTGTCTATTGTAGGTAGTTTGTCAAGAAGGGTTTGCAATGTGCATAAGGAATGTTTATGTGATCCCGGTCAATCCCATGTCCAACTGCTTGGGATCCACTTGTTGTTTCTTTGCTTGATCTGATTCCATGCTGATGTAGCACTAAATTTGTCATTATCATGAGGCCAAATAAGCATATATGAAGAGTTGTTCATGATTTGAATAGTTATGATAGTCAGCCAAAGTGATAACATTTTAGGAGAGATAGGATTAGGTAGACACAAAATACCATTAGCAATGAACTCGGAAACCATCCAATCTTTGGGAGTCCCAAGATCTTTTTGTATTCTGTCACCATATAATTGAAATATACTCTTCCCATTCACCCAAGGATAGTACCACATATTAGTACTGGTTCAGGAAGAGATTGCATAGAAAATATGTTTGATTAGCCAATTCCTTTCCAAGCTACAGAGTGGTATGTTTTTACTGAAAATTTTCAAATTGATTCCTTGGAAAGACACCTAGCAGAAATCCATTGTGACTATAAGGAACAATTATTTTAGAAAAGATCCCATAATTTCTGTACCAAACATGCTTTATTCCAATCTCTAGTATTTCCCAAGTTCAACACCTCTTCATATTTCGGTATATAGATGCTGTCCAAATATACCATATGCATTATCTTACCATTTATGTCATTCTAGAAGTTCATTAATAGTTGTTCAATATCCTAGAGAAGACCAATAGGCAGAATAAATGCATTAGACCAATAAATATAATAAGTGTACAACACCGAATGGATGAGTTCAAGTTATCATGCATTTGAAAGAAGCCTATTTTTCCAAGAGGAAATTCTATTCTTTATCTTTTATAAGATAGGCTAATAGTGGGTTTTGTGAATGCTAGTAGATATGAGTGGGAGACCTAAATAAGGAACTGGCAGGCTTCTCTCACTAACCCTTAGAGTGTGTGCAATAAAGTCCTTATCCTCAATGCAAGGACCTATATAGACTTTACTTTTTGCATGATTTAATTGAAGGCCAGAAACTATACCAAAGTGATTCAGAATAGTAGCCAGGTTCCTCACTAAAGTTGACTCATTCTGAAGAGAGATTAGTAAATCAGCTGCAAAAAATTATGTGTAATATATGAATAGAACCAACATTGGGTACCTTAATACTACCATTAGATACTACTTGTTCCAACATACAGCTAAGTCTTTCCATTGCAAAAGTTTTACGAATGCTAGTGGATATGAGTGGGAGACCCAAATATGGAACTGGCAGGCTTCCCTCACTAACCCCTAGAGTGTGTACAATAAAGTCCTAATCCTCAATGCAAGGACCTATATAGACTTTACTTTTCGCATGATTTAACTGAAGGCCAGAAACTATACCAAAGTGATTCAAAATAGTAGCTAGGTTCCTCATTGAAGTTGAATCTTTCTGAATAAAGATAAGTAAATCATCTGCAAAAGTTGTGATATATGAATAGAACCAACATTGGGTACCTTAATGCTACCATCAGAGATTGCATATTTCAACATACAACTAAGTCCTTCCATTGCAATAGTAAAGAGATATGGAGAGAGTGTATCACCTTGTCGGATGTCATTCGTGCTCCCAAAAAAGCCAATAGGTGAGCAATTGAAGAGTATCGAAAACTTTGTAGTTTCCAAGTAACATTGAATCCAATTAACCCATTGTTGAGGGAAGCTCATACCAAGGAGCATCTTATAGATAAATTTCCAATTAACTGAATCAAAGGCTTTTCGTAAATCAACTTTAAAATAGATTTTCGTCCCTAATGCTTTTGAGTACAGATCCTTGACCAAGTCATTAGTAAGAAGAATATTACGATGCATACTTCTCCCTTTGATTAAGTCAGCCTGATTAGGGCTAATAATCTTGTGTATTACCTTTTACATTCTATTTACCAACACTTTAGGGATGATCTTATAAATAAAGTTGTATAATGATATGGATCAATAGTTCTCTAGTAAATCAGCCCCTGCATTCTTGGGTATTAAAGAAATAAAAGTGCAATTCATCTCTCTAGGAATATGACCCGAAGAGAAAAAATATTGGTAAGCTTTAATCACATCATTACCAATAATTGACCATGCAATTTGGTAAAATTCAGTTGGAAATCCGTCTGGACCAAGGCTTTTGTGCTTCGGTGACTTACAGACAACTCTTACAATTTTGTCATCTATAATTGGGGTATTGAGGATTGAAATAGCACCTGAATCAAGCTTTCTAGTTGGCTCCACATGAATGTTATTAGATTGCACCACTTGATTGAGTAAGGAATAAAAAAATCACTCAGTATATGCTTTAACCTCATCTAAATTCTCGATAAGATTACCATAATTGTCTCTATATTTTCTGATGCGGTTAACAGCCTTTCGAGTAGCAATGGAAGCATAGAAAATCTTAGTACTGGAATCCCTTAGATTAAAGCCAATGCTATTGAGACTTTTGCTTTGCAAAATTTTCCTCCTGCTTTAAGGCTTGCATGAAGTTATTTCTAGCTTTTGTCTCTTTGTAGATAAGATTCTCATATTGGGGCTAAAGTTGTAGCTCATATTGCATTGCCATTAGTTCCTTTCTACAAAATTAAACTCGGGTGGTAATATTATTAAAAGTGTTTGTATTCTACTCCTTAAGTGCTGCTTTACAGGCTTTGAGCTTTTGACATAAGATGTAAGGGGGCAAACCATGTATATTAACATTCCAAGCTAATATGATAACATCAAGAAAAATAGGATGAGTACTTCACATATTAAAGAATCTAAAAGGTTTCTTGCCTTTGGGTGTTATTTTGTCTCCGTGTATATACATTAAAGAATGATCAGAAAATAATGGTGCATGATACTCAAGAAGTGAATCAAGGTAAACTATTAACCATTCTTGATTTATCAGACACCTGTCGAGTCGAGCTATTATTTTTCTGTTAGCAACACCTTGATTACTCTAGGAGAGCCGATTGCACACATATTTCATATCAATCAATGCAGTAGTATCTATGTAATCATTAAAAATTTGAAGCTGGCTTTCTGAATGCTGTCTACCCCCCACTTTTTCATTTGTGTATCAAACAGTATTAAAGTCACCAAGAATAATTCAAGGTATATTAAGATAGCCATTTGCAATATTAGTCAAATCAATCCATAGTATATTTCTTTCTTGCATGCTGATTGAAGCATATATACTAGTGAAATTAAATTGATAATCATTCTTTTTGTCCTCCACCTTAAGATGGATGAATTGATCAATAGCAGAAATAAACCAAGCATTAATAGAGTTAGGATGTTATAAGACCCATATTCTACTAAATGTTTCACTAGAGTCATTGGTAAACAGTTCTGCGTCCGGCCATATTAAATTCTTTTGAGCAAGAATGCGCGATTGTTTAATTTTAATTTTCATAATAATAGTAATATCACATGTGGCAGAATTGATTATTCTATTGAGCTCCTACAATTTTCAGGCTTATTAAGTCTACGAACATTCTAGCAGATTATATTCATCAGAAATAAAACAAATGAAAAAGGAAGTAAGGTATTCATCCTACGACTTTGAATGGATAATACCATCCTTTTTCTTATCCTTAGAGTTTACATTTTCCTCCCGCATAATATCCTTAAATTTTATGGCTTTATTTCTATATTTATCCACTTCATCCACAGCTTGTAAATGTTTAAACTTTATACATTTAGTCAAGTAGTTCTAGTTGGCATGGTTTGTTGAAGCATGATAAAATTGTTGAGGCACAATATACTAGTTAGTGTGTCTTATTGGTGCATGAGTTAATTGAGGTAGAATACCCTTGCTAACGAGGTTTATTGGGGCCTGAGTTTGTTGAGGTAGAATATCCTTGCTAGCGAGGTTTGTTGGGGCTTGAGTTTGTTGAGACATAGTCTTGGTTGGCGCAATGAGTGGAAATTGAAATTTCGGTTATAGACAGATCCGATAATATAGGAAGAGATGAAGTTCCTGACTTTTGCTTCACCTGTCCATGAGTACCATGGGAAGCTTTTGTTGTTGAAGGCTCAACATGATAGGAAGAGATAAAGTTCCTGATTTATCCTTCAGTCCTCGGTGCTGTCCTTGTGAGTCGGAATGCTCAATCGTCTTCGCCACCACCGATGCTACTACCACTGGAGGAGACTCGCCTTGTTGTTGAGGTGCCTGACATGGCCGATAGATCTTAGTGATAGGTTTTGGAGTTTGTTGATAAGCTCCATTTACATGACCAAAAGATAAGTAACTTTATGTTAGGACTCTAGCTACGAGAGTCCTAATTGAGAGGGACTCTAGAAGCCCTATAAATAGCCATGTATTCCTTCTCTTTTCTTAAGCAATAGATGAATCTTTTCTGCAGCTTTTGAGCAGCAACTTGAAGGGAGGAACCCTTATAGAGTTCCAAGGAGGCCGATCCCCTAAAGAGATCAACCCCAAGTTTTGAATCTGCAAGGGTTCTAACACCTGGTATCAGAGCAGTGCTCTTGGCATCTCGCTGCCCTTCCATAGCCATCCATCAGCCCTCCACAGTCGCCCAAAGTAATTTCTCACAATTGCTTAAAAGATCATCGCCAAATTTTGCCATCATCTCCACCACCGCGGATCATCCTTTGATCTCCCCGTGAATTGCAATAGGTTCTGGTTTCCTACCTTACTATTGCTACAATTTAGTTATCCCTATCCAAAAATCCAAAAAAAAAAAAAAATTGTTCCTATATTGCTGCATAAACTTTTCGTCATAAAGTTTTCATCTCTACAATGAAAGATACATTGCATAATTTCAACCGCATAGCACTGTTTGTTTGATCTTGATACTATATTTTCTCTGTCCAAACCTCTACAAAATTTTCTTGATTAAATTAGACATCCTTGCTGTCATATAAACTAAGATATTACTGTCAATTCCCTCCTCAAATCTCTCAAATTTTTGGTGGAGATTTCGTCGAGAAACCACTGTTTCCTCGATGATAATTCTGCTCTTACAAGACAACACAATTCTACAACAAACTTTCACTGATTTCTATCAAACCTTTGCTGTCATCCACCACAGATCGAAAACTTTCATCCACAGCCCTAAAATTTCACCAAACCACACCCTCAAACTGCACCCAAAAAAGCCACAAAACAAACCTAAACCGCAACCTACATCTACCAATCCACCAACCCTTTCAACCATCACTTCTCTCAACCTATACATGCCTTTAACCCATCAACAAAAGAGAGATCTTAACATTATATATTTGGAGTCATATACTATGGCATATGAGGAGACAATCAATGCTAAATTTGAAGCCTTCGAGGTATGAATGGAGGATAAGATTCGAACTCTCCTTACCGAATTCAGTTTGGGCCGACCACTAAGCCCGAAGAAATCACATCAAGGAGAGAACTCTAACCAATCACATCATGCCCAAAGAGATGATTTCCAAGAGAGGGGAGGCTCTATGACCGACCTCAACTATTCGCGCATGAGAGTGGACTTTCCTAGATGGGAAGAAGGAGACCTAATTGGTTGGATCCCACGCGCGGAGCGATATTTTCGGTACCATAAAACTACGGATGCATCCTGTTAGGATCGAGAGCACTAAGAGGGGGGGGTGAATTAGTGCAGCGGAAATCTTTCAGGGATTAAAAAGGAAAGCTGCATTCGTTCGATAAACACTATGCAAAAGCCGATCCTAGTTTACTTATTATTAAGTGCAGTTTACGTTAAACCATAGTTAGCGTCTAAACGCAGTTTGCGTCTAAATGCAGATTGTGTCTAAATTCAGATTGCGTCTAAGCGCAGTTTGCGTCTAAGCGCAGATTGCGTCTATGCGCAGTTTGCGTCTAAGCGCAGTTTGCGTCTAAGCGCAGATTGCGTCTAAGCGCAGTTTGCGTCTAAACACAGTTTGCGTCTAAGCGCAGTTTAAGCAGAAGTATAAAGACAATGTGCCGCTATTCAAAAAGTAATCTGCAAAAAGTAGATTTACGTCTAAACGCAGATTTACGTCTAAACGCAGATTTACGTCTAAACTTTGAAACTCGTTTGTATACTCGCAGAAGGCAGTATGCAGTTGAAATTAAGACGTAAATGTAAGCTGAAATCTGATGATTGTGCGAGGAAAGCCGATTTACGTCTGAATGCAGTTTTACGTCTAAATGTTGAAACTCGTTCGTAAAGTCGCAGAAGACAGTTTGCAGTTATAAACAGATTCAAGACGTAAATGTAAGCTGCAAAGTAAGGATCGTACGAAAACACGTATTGACATCTAAATCCAGATTCGGAAAGATTAGAGCTTAGAAACTTGTTCGTAAAAGCACAGAGAGCAGTAGCTATGTAGGAGGTTTGCAGTAATGATAAAGTGCTCAAAATAAACGCAAACCAGAGATTTAGAGTGGTTCGGTCAGTCTTGACCTACTCCACTTTTGGCTTCCTCCACCGGCGAGGTTACCGACGTCAACTAGGTGCCTTCCTTCAATGGGCGAAAGCCAACTGCCCTTTTACAGTTTCTCTCCTTTTGACGGGCTTAGGAGACAACCCTTACAGATCCTTTCTCTCCTCTCTTTATAACTCAAGACTTGAAGAACAGAAGAGAAGAGAACTTTTGGACTTTACACAAGTTTGAGCTCTTAGAATCACTAAAAAGATCAAGAATTCGGTGTGGATCTATATCCTTTCAGTGTTGAATGGGTGGGGTATTTATAGGCCCCAACCCAATTCAAATTTGGAGCTCATAAAGATCAAATCCCGGAATTTCGGGATCAGGCGGTTGCACCTCTTGACTGGAGAGGTTGCACCGCCTGGCAGAGCTCGAAGACTGAGCCTCTGGGCGGTGCCACCTCTGTCAGAGACGGTTGCACCTCTTTGCCAGAGCTCGAAGACCGAGCTCAGGCGGTTGCACCGCCTGACTGGAGAGGTTGCACCGCTTGGCAGGGCTCGAAACTTGAGCTCTAGGCGATTGCACCTCTTGGTTGGGGCGGTTGCACCGCCCAGTCTCGTTGGGAGACATAGCCTGGGCGGTGCTACCTCCCTGCCTGGGCAGTTGCACCTCTTTCACTATTTCAGCTCACTTGGTTTGGCTCCAAACTTGGTCCAAACCAGTCCGAACTTGGGCCTAATTGGCCCCTACTTGGGTTATAGGATTAACACCTAATCCAAACCCTAATTAATGTGCTAACTATGAATTTAAAGACATTTTCTAAGCTATTACAAAGTCTGCAAGTCAAGACTCCTTCTGGCGAGCTTCCGGCAAACTTCCTGCGGTCTTCCGATGAACTCTCGGAAACCATTCTGTGGACTCCCGGCAAGCCTCTAGACTTCACGATTTGATCTTAACGAGTTCCAACGAGCTTCTTCGGCAAGCTCCGATCTTTCTCGGCGAGCTCCGCGAACTTCCAATGAGCCTTCCAGTGAGCTTCCGAAAAACCCTTCGGCAAGCTCCCAACTCATTCTCGGCTAGTTCCGGTAGCATTCCCGACGAACCTTCGGACTTCCGTCGAACTCTCGAACTCGCAACAAATCCTTCGCGCTTGACTCCAACACCTTGTTTCGCTTTATGTCTTCATCATTATCATAGTTAATCCTGCACAACAAAACAAAACTTCGATCGAGACAATTAATCCTAAGCAATTTAACCAAGTTGTCCGGCATGTCATTGGTCCCTCGACGCTTCGTCCGATTCTTCGGTGCATCGTCCTCTCCTGCAGCCTATTGCCCAATCGGCCAGTTGACTCTGCAACTCCGATATCCTTGGCACAATACCCGCTCTTCTTGGCCCGATGCCCGAGTCCACGGCCCGAAGCCTTCTGTCGATATGTCGACCGATCCACCGGCCCGACATCCAATCTTCTGACATGTTCCTTCGGCACAACATGATTTTCCTGCTTTAATTGTCTTATCCTGATCGAAGCATCCTGCGTCACTCAAAACGCAGATTAAATCATAAACATATATCAAGTAGTTTCATCATCAAAATACGAGATTCAACAATCTCCCCCTTTTTGATGATGACAACCACTTGATGACGGAGTTAAACTTAACTCCCAGAGTTTAAATAAACTTCCCCTATCAATATGCCATATTGTTAGAACCTTGAATTCAAACTGAATTGAATTCAAATCATTGCAATATTCATCATGATTATTGCAACACGTCAACATGAACATATGCATAAACTTATGCATCACATGTCATGTCATCAACATACTTCTCCCCCTTTGTCATCAACAAAAAGGAGAAGTATCACAATTAATCGTTTGTGTGTGATATCGATTCAACTCATTGCATGAAAAATATAGTATCAAGTTTTATCATCATGCAATCTTGGAGCTAGAAGATTTAGCAAGTGTTACATCATGCTTATTCATGCTATCAAGTTTTAGATATGCATGTTTTATATCATTTAAGATAGCACTTTTGGTAATGTTCAAGATAGCAAGTTCTACATCATGCAAGCTAGCAAATTAGAGATGTTCAAGAAGGCAACTCTTGCTTCTTGAAAATTTTGTTCACTTTGCTAGATGCGCAAGTTAGCATTTTTGCTTCTTGAGATATTCAAGATAGTGATGTTCAAGAAGAAAATTTTTCTTCTTGAAATAAGCAAGTTAGCATTCTTTACTACTTAAGATAGGCAAGCTAGCAATCAAGTTTTTGCATCTTCTTGACTTGTACAAGCTAGCTATCTCCCCCTTTGTCATTGTAAAAAAGAAAGAGAGAATACAGTTTTGTAGTCCTTTTTTCCTTTTACAACGATTTCAAAATCATGACAAAGGATGGATAATCAAGTTATGAATGTCAAGACAATTTTTCATCATGAATATTTTATCATTGCATGCATCATTATCATAAGTTGAAGTATTACATGCATGATATCATATCACCATTCATAATTACATTAATGTTTCAATATAACAATTTCTTCTCAAAATGTGTAACTTGGTACTTATAGCATTTTAAATCATGATTTACATCATATGCAATACATCACATCATAATTAGAAAGCACAAGTATTGCATGCATAATTGCACATCATAAATGTTTCATATCATGATGGTATCAATTTTGTCAAATTATATCCTACCATGCATGATCAAAACTTCTCCCCATTTTATCATTGAAAACAAGAAGAAAGTAGGGGGAAGAGCATAAAAGTGTTGAATATTTTAATCATTTCAAGGCATTTACATCATAGATCAAGTCATGATTCGTGATTCATCGTAAAGCAAGTTAGTTTTCAATCATCACATAAGGCATTTAAGGAATTTTTGAAACATAGGAGGATGATTAATTTAAGCATACAATGTTTCAATCCAATTCAAGTCATGAATATCAATGCTTTCATATTGTGAGTATCAATTCATGAATACCACAAGATATTATTTGTGACTTCAATTTTGCAAGATCAAGATTATGATTTAGATAAAACCTATTCAAATCAAATCATTAACTTGAAATTCATAATCAAGTCATTAAAATTAATTTCGAGATTCACAAAATATCATGAAATCATTAATCTCGATCAGATGGGAAAAGCATTTTTTTTTATTTATTTTTTTTTAAGAGATTCTTTTTCATCTAAGCATGCCTTAGTCTTTATATGCCAAATTAAGATAAGCATGAAAGTTCAAGACATAAGGCAAAGAAATCTTGTATTATGAAATATATGATATCAAGGCTCATGATTCATTTGAAAAGATATAGTACAAAGAGCAACTTGAAACATTCTTATCAAGATCACATTTTAAAATATTCCAAGTTTCAAGATATCAATATGACACTTCATTGAATTGCATTTCATTTGAAGAACTCCTTTTTGATAAATGTAGGGAGCATAATGAACGATCTTGATTTATAAAGAGCTTCATGTTATAATTATCAAGATCATGATTATGATTATTCTCTTTAGCAAAGAATCACAAAAACACTTTATTTTTGCATAAGAAATCTCATTGTATTATGATTTATAAATTCTTTTTCTGCACATGAATCATAGGAGATATGAATGTGAAACAAATCTTTGCAAGCAAAAACACTATCATTTATATTTCAAGATGGAATTTATAAGCAGGAATCATTTCATCAAATCCATTTTAGAAAAATATTTTTCATAAGTGTATGAGAAAATCTGATTGTTAGGATATCAATTGTTAAGTGAATCCGAAAATGAAATTAACACTTTCATATATTCAGACATGATTTTTGCTATAGATCTTGAAATTAAATCAAGAAGATCAAACAAGCTCATGATCATGGATAACTTAAAATCTCATGCATAAAATTGTTAATAACCATTTAATATTACATCTTTATGCATTACTTTAAATCAAACGTGATTTCATTCAACAATGTTAATCAAACATGATACACATTATTACTTCTTAACCATGATCAAAATCATTTTATTTGTTTATCATGCAATATTATCATTTTTGAAATTATCAGCATGATCATAATTTTTGTATTTTTATTTTTAAACATATAATTTTCAAGAAAATTAATTCTAAACTAAAAAAGAAAATATATCATGAAAGCATCAAGTAATTTTAAAATAAACCAAAGGCATTTTAATTACCTCAATGTCGTAGGCTGGTAAGGCGTAGTTTGCCGCCTCGCTTTTGTTGACTTTCTCGTCTTCAGAGGAGCTCGATTCATCCCAATTTTTGCTCTTCTTCTTGCGTTTAAAGCAAGTAGTTCCATTGTTTTTGCTTTTTAATTTTCGTTTCATTTGTAGTTTAAGTTCACCATCACTTGAGCTTATGCTCAAGTGGTCTTCAAATGTTCTATGTCTCAAATCCTTCCTGTTCTTTGGAAGGTTGGTTTGTTCATCATTGTCCTCATCACTTGAGTCATCGCTCAAGTGGCATTCATTTGTCCAGAGTTCCAAATCCTTCATGTTCTTTGGAAGGTGATTGTGTTCAACATGTTCATCATGTCCATTGTGCACCATTTCATATGTCATCAATGAACCAATTAGTTCTTCAAGTGGTAAGTTGTTTAGGTTTTTCGATTCTTGAATAGCGGTTACTTTTGAATCCCAAGTTTTAGAAAGTGAGCGCAAAACTTTGTTAACGAGTTCAAAATCCGAAAAGCTTTTACCAAGTGATTTTAAACCATTGACGACATCCGTAAAACGGGTGTACATGTCAACAACGATTTCGCTTGGTTTCATATGAAAAAGCTCGAAATCATGCAATAAAATATTACCTTTCGAGTCTTTGACTCTACTAGTTCCCTCGTGCGTGATTTCAAGAGTGCGCCAAATATCGAATGTCGTTTCGCATAAAGAAACCCGATTGAACTCATTTTTGTCCAAAGCGCAAAATAAAGCATTCATAGCCTTTGCGTTTAAAGAAAAATACTTCTTCTCCAAGTCCGACCATTCGTTCATCGGTTTAGAGGGAAAGTTGAAAACCGTTTTCAACGATATTCCATAAATCCAGATTTAGAGAAATCAAGAAAACTCTCATTCGAGTTTTCCAATAAGTGTAGTCCAATCCGTTAAAGAACGGTGGATGAAAGACCGAAAAGCCCTCTTGAAGAGCCATTTCTCTCGGGTGTAAATCCGAAATGAGAAATACCCCGCTCTGATACCAATTGTTAGGATCGAGAGCACTAAGAGGGGGGGGGGTGAATTAGTGCAGCGGAAATCTTTCAGCGATTAAAAAGGAAAGCTGCATTCGTTCGATAAACACTATGCAAAAGCCGATCCTAGTTTACTTATTATTAAGTGCAGTTTACGTTTAAACACAGTTACCGTCTAAACACAGTTTGCGTCTAAATTCAGATTGTGTCTAAGCGCAGTTTGCGTCTAAGCGCAGATTGCATCTATGCGCAGTTTGCGTCTAAGCGTAGTTTGCGTCTAAGCGCAGATTGCGTCTAAGCGCAGTTTGCGTCTAAACATAGTTTGCGTCTAAGCACAGTTTAAGCAGAAGTATAAAGACAATGTGCTGCTATTCAAAAAGTAATCTGCAAAAAGCAGATTTACGTCTAAACGCAGATTTACGTCTAAACGCAGATTTACGTCTAAACGCAGATTTACATCTAAACTTTGAAACTCGTTTGTATACTCGCAGAAGGCAGTATGCAGTTGAAATTAAGACGTAAATGTAAGATGAAATCTGATGATTGTGCGAGGAAAGCCGATTTACGTCTGAATGCAGTTTTACGTCTAAATGTTGAAACTCGTTCGTAAAGTCGCAGAAGACAGTTTGCAGTTATAAACATATTCAAGACGTAAATGTAAGCTGCAAAGTAAGGATCGTACGAAAACACGTATTGACGTCTGAATCCAGATTCGGAAAGATTAGAGCTTAGAAACTTGTTCGTAAAAGCGTAGAGAGCAGTAGCTATGTAGGAGGTTTGCAGTAATGATAAAGTGCTCAAAATAAACGCAAACCAGAGATTTAGAGTGGTTCGGTCAGTCTTGACCTACTCCACTTTTGGCTTCCTCCACCGGCGAGGTTACCGACGTCAACTAGGTGCCTTCCTTCAATGGGCGAAGGCCAACTGCCCTTTTACAGTTTCTCTCCTTTTGACGGGCTCAGGAGACAACCCTTACAGATCCTTTCTCTCCTCTCTTTATAACTCAAGACTTGAAGAACAGAAGAGAAGAGAACTTTTGGACTTTACACAAGTTTGAGCTCTTAGAATCACTGAAAAGATCAAGAATTCGGTGTGGATCTGTATCCTTTCAGTGTTGAATGGGTGGGGTATTTATAGGCCCCAACCCAATTCAAATTTAGAGCTCAAAACGATCAAATCCTGGAATTTCGGGATCAGGCGGTTGCACCTCTTGACTGGAGAGGTTGCACTGCCTGGCAGAGCTCGAAGACTGAGCCTCTGGGTGGTGCCACCTGCTAGTCATAAGTGCCCAGCAAGCCAATCACGTGAGTGATGGCACGTGTGACTTGATATAGAATCTTTTTGCTTATTATATTTTGGCGTATATCACTTTATAACTATTGCATAAATGCATATATATTGTGATGTCCTTGGATTTGTGCAATGGGAATCGGATCGTGATGAGATCACGATAATGAGATCGATTCACCTTTAAACACATATCCTAAATAATCCCGGTCATAGGTTACTCGAGAGGGACATCGTGATAACCGGATAGACTGGTGTGCTGTATACCCGTCCATATGATGGATGCAGCTGGTCTCATAGCTGCTCGTGTAGGGACACTAGGGATACAGTACAGGTGCTCATTGGAGAATGAGTTCACTGATTGATCCGCTTACGGAATGCTGGATGGTTGATGATGCCTTATTGTCAGACAACGATTCCGTAGTCCTAGTGGTGTATCTGGTTCTTAGACTTGAGACACCAAGGATGTCCTGTATGAGTGCTCCACTCTTTGATACCAGACTTATAGGTTTGGCTGTTCCCAGATCTAGTACAGCTGGTCATTGGGAGTGGTAGTCGACCTTACGAGGGCTATTGAGTGTCGATAGAGGATCATCCACTCTCGGTATCATGAGAGGAATATCCCATGTGTTCTTGCTCAGACAAATCCCTGGCCAGGGTCATTCGGGTTGAGAGAGAAAGAGTTCTCCGGGAGAATCCGATTAGAGCGAGACTCGAGTAGAAACCGTATGGGTCTGACAGCACCATGCTCGATATACGGTCTCTGGGATATTAGATGGATGAGGGACTATAGGTACATGGTAACTGAGGACAGATAGGTCCAATGGATTGGATTCCCCTGTATCGTCTGGGGACTACGGCGTAGTGGCCTAGTACTTCCGTAGTCGATGAGTCGAGTGAATTATTACAGAGATAATAATTCACTGAGTTAGAAGGAGTTCTGACAGGTATGACTCACGGCCAGCTCGATATTGGGCCTAGAGGGTCACACACATATGGTAGGCATTGCGATGAGTAGAGGTTCGGATATGAGATATCCGACGGAGCCCTTGTCTTATTGGATGCAGATCCAATACCCACTAGGGAAAGGACCCATTAGGGTTTTGACACGGGATCTCTATAAATAGGAGGGATTCACAGCCTCATAGGCTAGAGTCTTTGCTTGCCCTTCCTATTCTCCTCTCCCTCTCCACCTCAGAGTAGGCCTGGAGTTTTGAGGAGCGTCGTCGCAACCCTGCTGTGTAGATCACCGCTAGAGAGGAGGACGCTTGACCTCCTTCACCCTCTCCTAAGGATTTGCAAGGAAACAGGGATATACGATCTCCCTAGGTAACACAATCAATATACGCAGTTTTGTGTTTTGCGGATTTTTGCGCACCAATCTTCGCACGACGACCAATATCTTTTTGGGAATCGGGGATTTTTGTTTTCTTGTTCTTCCGCTGCGCATATGATGTCGCCTCCCTATGATTTCCCAACAGTGGTATCAGAGCCAGGTTGTTCGTGCGAATGATTGGTTTTTGAACTGCGTGTATTGTGTTTAGGAAGAATTTTGACGTCAAAATCGTTGACGCAAAAGCGAGGAAGGGCAGCAACAGTTGCTGCCCTCGATCTGCATGCCTGCAGCCACCTGCAGCGGCAGCCGCAGTCGCAGCCAGGCAGCACAGCGCCGGCGCATGCGCAAGCGCTGTGTCTGCAGCAGCCGGCCGGCGGCCTGCTTGCAGCAGGCTTGCTGCCGGCGGGGCTGGCAGCCCGCGGGTAGAGGCGCCTGCGGCCGCTGAGCCCGCGGGTAGAGGCGCCGCGGGGCAGCAGCGCGGGCTGAGGCACCGCAGGGCAGCGGCGCCTGTGGCCGCTGCTCCCACGGGCAAAAACCCCGCAGGGGCGGCCGCCAGCGAGGCAGCACCGCCTGCGGGCGCTGCCTCGCCGGCAGAACTGCCCGCGGAGGCGGCGACGCCCGCGGGGGCCAGCGGGCGTGCCGCCCGCAGGCGAGGGCAGTGCCCTCGCCCTCGCCGCACAGGCCGCCGCCAGCAGGGTGGCGGCGGCGGCGGCGCAGCAGCAAGGGGGAGAAGGGCATTAGGGTTTTCTGGGCAAAAGACAGTTTTGCCCCTCGGAATTTGAGAAATTCCAGTTTCTGTCTTTTGTCCAAATTACGAAAATACCCTTAGGAATTGAGAAATTCCCTATATATCCCTGATTTCAGAAAATATTAATTAATTAAAAGGTTTAGTTGATTATTATTTTTATTATTATCTAGTAGTCCTACATGATGATGATTATTTATACATGTGATGTATGATGTGTGGACGGATGATCATGGACCGTGTGATGTGTGTACTTGTGATTATTATTATTGAGGTCTGCGAACCTCCATTATATTTCTCGTTTATTGTCGGGCCTGCGTGCCTATGATTAAGTTGTAATCACATGAGGAGGCGCAGCGGGAGCGTGGATGCCATAGCGGGACCCACGAGACGGACGATCGTGATGCATGGAGATGCATCAAGATGTCGACGGAACCGACGAGGACGAGATGGACGATCACAAGGCATGGAGATGCACCGTTGCACACATAGATCTTGATGTGAGTGATTAGGCCTACTGGCTCGGGCCTAATCATATTAGGTTGTGGTCCATGATCATCTGGTGTGATTGCTTATACACATACTAGATATGTATATATATTTGCATGCGATGTAGATATATATTAAATATGCATATGTGTGACATGTCATATTAGGAGACCAAATCATAGAAACATCTCTCGATAATATTAAGTCGGTAAACGTGAGGCAATTAGATTGACCCACGTGGCCTTCCATCGTTATGAGTAGGAACCGAATCCCGGTGTAGGTTGAGTTGGTCGAGTCCCTCGAGACTCACCTATATCGCGATTCGCTATCTTGCTTACGACATAGAGATGTCACCGGTGACCTGAGGGCATGATATGCTTGGTCGAGTCCCTCGAGGGTATATCATCAAATCAGACTCATCTTGTAACGAAGGTGTTGACTTAACCGAGCATCATGGTTGGTCGAGTCCCTCGAGGCCATGGTGATTCGGAGGCCGAACAGGACGGGAATCACAAGGAGTTGTGATCGGCAAGAGTTGTCTACCTTTTAGGCTTAGTGTGATTGGTCGAGTCCCTCGAGGTTACACTAAGACGCTGATTGGATCCTGATCCCCACTAGAAGTCTGCCGGAGACTTCCGTTTCACGTGCTGAGGGTGTCGCGTGACTCGTTAGTAAAATAGTGGGAGCATATTAAGATAGAAGTCCATATCTTGATAGTTTATTTCTTGCAAAATCTGCATGTTATTCATTTTTGCTACATCTTTATTTTCAGAAAATGTCGCTTTCAAATCCCTTACGTGGCATACTTGATGTCAACCGCCTCACTGGTCCAAATTATACGGATTGGCTCCGTAACTTGAGAATTGTTCTCACAGCGGAGAAAATCGTGTACGTCCTTGATACAGTGATGCCTACGCCCGAAGAAGGGGCAAGCGAGGATGAGATCGCTCGCTACGTGAAGTACATTGATGACTCCACTCTTGCTCAGTGCTATATGTTGGGCTCTATGACTCCAGAGTTACAGAGACAACATGAAAAGATGGATGCCAGATCCATTCTCCTACATGTCCGTAAATTGTTTGAGGAACAGGGAAGGACTCAACGATATGAGATATCCAAGAGCCTTTTCCGCGCTAGGATGACTGAGGGGACACCGGTTCAGAACCATGTCCTAAAGATGATTGAGTGGATAGAGAAACTCACAGGTCTAGGAATGGTCCTAGAGGATAACTTGTGTGTGGACATTGTGCTTCAGTCCCTACCAGATTCCTTTTCACAGTTCATAATGAATTTTAATATGAACAAGCTTGAGGTGACTCTCCCAGAGCTCCTCAATATGTTGAGGGAGGCAGAGAGTACTATTAAGAAAGAGAAGCCAGTTCTCTACACTGGTGAGACCAGAAAGAAAAGGAAAGCAGAAAGGTCCCTTAAGAAGGGAAAGGGCAAGGGCAAACAAGGTAAAGCAAAGGTTGCTAAGAAAGACCCAACAAAGGACAAAGGCCAGTGCTTCCACTGTGGTAAAGACGAGCACTGGAAGAAAAACTGCAAAGAGTACCTTGCAGAAAGGGCGAAACAAAAGCTTGATGAAGCTTCAGGTACATTCATGATCAGTCTCCATTTGTCAGACTCTTATGATAACACATGGGTATTAGATACCGGTAGTGCTTATCATATATGTAATTCGTTGCAGGTTCTGGCAAGGCCTAGGAGACTAGAGAGAGGCGAGATGGACCTCAAGATGTGTAATGGAGCAAAAGTTGCTGTATTAGCTGTTGGCGAGGTCGCCCTACATCTGCCTAGTGGAGCTTTTATTGCATTAGATGCATGTTATTTTGTTCCTTCTATTATCAAAAACATTATCTCCATTTCATGTTTAACAGTTAGTGGATATAAATTTGTTTTTGAGAACAATGGTTGTTCGATATTACTAGATGATAAGATCATCACGAAAGGAACATTGCATAATGGTTTATTTATGTTAGACACCACTCCACATATCATGAATATAAATGTGTCCAAAAGGAAACGAGATGAGTTGAACAGTGCATACCTGTGGCATTGTAGGCTAGGTCACATCCATGAAAGAAGGATTCAAAAGTTGCTAAATGATGGATATCTAGATCCATTCGACTATGTGTCATATGCAACTTGTGAGCCTTGCATTCGTGGAAAACTGACCAACTCTCCATTTAGTGGAACTGGAGAGAGAGCCACTGAGTTGTTGGAACTCATACATAGTGATGTATGTGGACCCATGTCAACTCATGCCATTGGAGGTTACTCCTACTTCATTACATTTACTGATGATTTCTCAAGGTATGGATATGTGTACTTAATGAAGTACAAGTCCGAGGCCTTTGAGAAATTCAGAAAGTATAAGAATGAGGTGGAGAACCAGACTGGAAAGAGTATCAAAACTCTTCGATCAGATCGAGGAGGTGAGTACTTAAGTACAGAGTTTACTCACTTCCTCAAGGACCATGGGATATTATCTCAATGGACACCTCCTTATACACCTCAGCTCAATGGTGTCTCTGAAAGGAGAAATCGTACATTATTAGATATGGTACGGTCCATGATTAGTTTCGCTGACCTACCCATCTTATTCTAGGCATATGCTCTAGAGACCGCAGCTTACCTTCTGAACAGAGTTCTAACTAAGTCGGTAGTGTCTACACCATATGAGATATGGAAAGGGAAGAAGTCTGATCTTAAGGTTGTTAAGATTTGGGGCTGCTCTGCCCATGTTAAAAGACACAACCCCGATAAGTTAGAATCAAGGACAGGGCGATGTAAATTTGTGGGATACCCCAAGGAAACTTATGGGTATTATTTCTATCATCTCGAGGACCAAAAGGTCTTTGTAGCTAAGAGAACAGTGTTCCTTGAGAAGGAACACATTCTTGGCGGAGACAGTGGGAGAATGATAGAATTGAGCGAGGTTGGAGAACCAAGCTCAAGCACCACTCTACAGCTCGAGTCTGTTCAGGTACCTAATACACAAGTATCAACTTTACGCA